>NC_137811.1:45212739-45267739 GCF_963921795.1 Nannobrachium achirus | reverse complement strand
TTGTGAGCGCTGCTGACGGAAGGGAAAGAAAGACGCAGGGCGACACGTTCACTGCACTTCAACAACTTTTATCCAGACAGATAGAGAGCCGTATGACCACATACACAACACATCCAAAATGAACACGGGAAGAGAACCAAAAGAAAACCTTACGAAATCATTCCCGTATGAATCCTAATAAACAATATAAAACTGACAGAGTGATATACTGTAGGAGAGGCAAGTAGACAGAGGAAAAGGAGAGATTGGATACAGATTGTGGCAAATCTGTCAATCAATGCTTTCATCAAGCAACCGATCAATTGGTCAATCTATCCACATTGCAGACGAGTCATTCTGAACTAATTACATGTGACCCTTATTAAAATTTGGCTGACGAGGATAATGATGATGAAACTATAATATGGAAACAACAATTAATGACCAAATTAAGGCAATAGACACACCATAGCCCAGAGTTATCAAAAGACCAGGTGCATACTGTAAAGATGGTCACATCACAGACAAAAAGCTACTACAAGTCAGTGGTGGGGTTTGCATTTTTGCCAGCTTCATATTACAAGAAAAGCAAATCAACATACATGTCATAACAAAACTAATCTGATCATCATCACTCCAAGAAGATTGATCTCTATAGCCAACTGTCTGGACCACTCAGTTGTTGAGGTTGTTCTGGGATGTACAATATCCTTGGCCTTGACATTCAAGACAAAAAAAGCATCTTAGGATCATCCCTTTTCTCTAAAACAGCAACAAAAAAAACAACAAAAGAATCACAAACAATTATGCTGCAGTGAAGCTATGCTAAAAAAAAGATTTTCTGTCTCTGTGGTGAAAAATAAATACTTTGAACAGAACGTTTACAAACTAAAACACAAGTTCACTTTTGAACTCCTTCCACGGTATGCAAATCTTACTCACGTCACATTTTATGTTACACATTTGTGTGTGTATACACAACACATCTCAATCAGAGGATGGCAAAAATATATATTTTAATAGTCTGAAACTCACATTACCTGTCAAAATAGTAGTTAGCTGTCAACATCAGTATTGAAGCAAACAAGTATGGAGAGTTTCACAATTCACTCTTTTTCTCTCTCTGCCTGTAGTGGTATATTCAACATCAAAAATGTTCTTTGGTAAGTATAATCAACAAGTCTACTATAAATAGCAGGGCGGTATGAGCTTTCAGACAGAGTTTGAAATGTGTTGAGTAGAAGAGATGCGTTTGATTCTCCTTGGCAGATATCTATACAGTCACCGTCCTGTTATCTACATTGATGTCTTCTCATTTGCCAGGTCTCATCACTGCTGAAGGCTACACGTCTCCAGCGCGTCAAATAATATCATCCCTGTCGGGTGGAAACCCTTTATGTCCAAAACTCTTCCTTTTATGTCATTATCATTTGGATTTTTTTAATAATGAAAATTGCCGATCTGCAAGCTCACAAACCCTCGCACCGCGAGGCATTGTGAGCTTGTAGATCTGCTATTTTCACTACTTTTCTGCAACTTTCCAAAGTAGGGCATTCGTTTACAACGTGTAAAAAGTTGGACATAAAAGGTTTCTGGTCTGATAGCAACGATGTGCTTCTGCGTCCCCATGGGATGGGATGATTAATTTCCTCCAAATCAGCATTAGGACTATTTATACACAACTGAAAACATTTACTAAATTCCTATTGAATAAGCTCTGTGCGTTAGAAAGCCGTCCACGAATCTTTGACATCACAGGAAGAAAACCTGGAGTAAAAAAACATCTATCCTTTTGATTTGAAAAAAGAAAATGAGAGAAAAATACAGTAAATCTAATTGGAAAAATAAAATCTCACTGCCCATTTGTTTTACTCAAATCTATAACTGTTGTCATGTCATCTACTTTTTCCTCCTGGTGTGCCTGGACAGAATAATCGTTGCTGTCGGGTGGAAACCTTGTATGTCCAAAACCATTCCTTTTTAAAAACATTTAAAATAGTGAAAATATAAAAATCTACAAGACACGCTTGGAGCTTGTAGGTCTGCTATTTTCACAACTTTTGTGCGACTCTCTTGTATGATGAAGTTTACGAAAAAACACAGAAAGTTGAAACATGGAGATACAAGGTTTCAGTCCG
This sequence comes from Nannobrachium achirus, assembly GCF_963921795.1. Classification (NCBI taxonomy): domain Eukaryota; kingdom Metazoa; phylum Chordata; class Actinopteri; order Myctophiformes; family Myctophidae; genus Nannobrachium; species Nannobrachium achirus. The sequence goes on along the minus strand of NC_137811.1, from coordinate 45,265,622 downwards.
GCAGCAACACTCTCATTGAGTGGGCAGTGTCCTGTAGAACAGTGCTTCTCAAAGTGTAGGGGGGTCTAAATTGACCCATACAAGGTTAACAGGTTCATTTGGTTCCATTTGTACACTGCCAGAGTTACAGAGTTAAAGGACAACTTTGTTTTTGTTTTTTTACGACAAGGGTTCATATTTTAGATAGTAATTAGAGAAAAGAAGAGATGATTGTTAAAATGTTTTCATTTACTGCTTTCTCTGACTTTGATTTCAGTGGGTGGGGGCATGTGTACAAGTGGCTAAATATGTCTTTTTAGACACCATAAGCAGGTGATTTCTGAATTACAGTAACACTACTAGCCCATGAATATTGCGGTGCATCTTGGGAATGGGCTTATTGTGTCTAAAAAGAAATGTTTTGCCACTTTTACGCATTCCCCCACCCACTGAAATCAAAATCTTTAAAATCTCTAAAACGATAGAAAGCAGTAAGTGAAAACATTTTAACACATTGACTGCTTAAATAGCCACAAAGACATCTGGAAACGTCTTTATATCAAAATTGGCACTCCTGGCGTTTCTACCAATAAAAAATAATCAATATTACTATATTATCGCCAGATTAGCAAAAACACTACATTACCCATAAGCCTCAGCGGCACTCGCTGATGACGCGCGCTGGTGACGCGCATGCTGTGCGCAGAGCTCTGGGAAAGCGTCAATCTGGCTCCATGTTATGTGGACGGGGGCTGCTAACGCTGCTAGCGCTGTTAGCTGCTAGCGACCAGACATTGAAATGGATTATACAAGACAACGTTATGATGCCGGGACATCACCGACACCGATCTATGCACGCACAACGCGCATGTACGTGACTCGGTGAGTTCTATTAACCCTATGATGGCATGCTATGTGTTAACACTCATCTTTGCTTTTCTCTAATTACTATCTATAATATATGAACCCTTAGTTGTCCTTTAAAGGCCCACTTCACCTCTGGGAAACAAAACACAGATTGAACACTAAAAAGAACTAAATAAGGATTGTGTTGATCGTGTCCCAAAAAACAATAAAATATGTTGAAAGTGGGCCTTTAAGGGGAGACCTAGAAATGTGAAAGTTTGAGAAACACTGCTGTAGAAGGAAACCCGGGCAGAGTGTTCACTGTTCTTCAGCATGCTCCACCTCGTCTATAGCTTCCAGTGATGTCACTGTCCTCAGGCTGGCTGTGTTGAATGTTCCTTCAGTACAGTTTCTCCACAATGAAGGCCAACACTGCTGCTGCCAGCGCCAGGCCCACGCCCAGCATCTTCAGCCCTTCCCTGTCCAGGCTGTAGGAGCCAATCAGCAAGGCCGGTGAAGAGGGCAAGGAGGCGGGCCCATGAATCCCATTGGCCAGGGAAGCCGCCTGTTCCTGTGGGGGCGATAAGAGAATTCAGTTGAGATGAGTGTCGAGCAGGTCGAGTGCGCTAATCCTCGGTACACACTAGAGATTAAATTAAAGGCCATTATATGTCAACACTGATTATAAAAGCTATATTTAAGTACACATCCAAGTAGGACTTGGAATCAGGTTTGTTTTTTCATCTCTCTTTTTTCTTAAATATATATATTTTGTTACTCTACCCCTCCCTTCCCCTGAACATAGCCAATAGGTTGGTATAGACCCTTGTCTTATGTATGTAAACCAACATCAACATTCGGGACTTAAAAAAAACACATTCCACTGCATTTTTGGAATCATTATTGTTTATATCTATGTATTATTATTTATTAAGATGTATGTTAACTCTTTTGCCGCCAAAGGAACGTCGTTTCTTTTTTCACACAGAGACGACGCCATACCGAGTGTTCGTTCTTTCCCCGGCAGAGCCTGTCTGAGCAGATGAGGGGTGGCTGCAGTAGCAGCAGCTGCAGTAATAGTCTCAAATCTTGAACACACATAAACAATAATGGCGGCGGCCGGGATCACTTTCCTGGTCATTTTCTTTGCCTGGATCTAGTTTCTCCATTTCTATGCTCTACAACTGGTGCAACCGAGGGACAAACTTCAGTTTCGTTCATTGGAACGGCAGCGCCCGGTCGACTGTTTTTTAAAAGAAATATTTTTTCACAACTAGATGAGCGATATGCCTGTCTTTTACTAAAGATTGCGGTTGGAAATAATGGATGGATTTTTTTTCTTTAAAATTTCAAAGGTAAGCTACTTTGCTGGCCATGAGCAGACTATAAACAACCTAAGTGGCAGTAAAATAGTTAATAATGGCTGTGTGCTTTATTTTGGAACATTTCTAGGTGTATCTTCTGTCTGAAATGGGACAGTTTAATGGTAAGTGGGGCATGACAGGACAGTAGGCTATTATGAAGGCTAGTACGTACGCACGCACGCACGCACGCACGCACGCACGCACGCACGCACGCACGCACGCACGCACGCACGCACGCACGCACGCACGCACGCACGCACGCACGCACGCACGCACGCACGCACGCACGCACGCACGCACGCACACACACACACACACACACACACACACACACACACACACACACACACACACACACACACACACACACACACACACACACACACACACACACACACACACACACACACACACACACACACACACACACACACACACACACACACACACACACACAATGGGGAGGCAAAGTCAGAGTTGTGCGTCTGAAGCCAGATGTATACTCTGTTGTGAGCTCACAGATCTGCTATTTCCGGCGCGCGACACCAGCAAGTGAGGAAGTATAATGGGGCTTTAACTCCTGTCCGTAACCCATAATCGGGGCCTCATCTTCAGGGCAAATCAATTGGCCATGGTCACATATCAAACTCTAAGGTTAGCCATTAGACTGGGCAGTGAGCCAAGGAATCAAGTGCCTGTAATCAGCAGGTCCTAGTTAAGTCCTAATGTGTCAGACCATTAAAAAGACATCTGCCAGTGAAGGCCGCTGACAGTGATAGATGGACGGCCTCGCACCGAGGAGTACTGGTGGAAGGAAAAGGAACAAAAAGGTAGAAATGAGAAGAAATTATACACGGGGAACATGAGGTGAGGAACACCGAGTTCTGCTCGCAATTTTCTCCTGGATAAATAGAGCACACACTTTCCCTATGTATCATCCCGTGAAGTCATGAACTCATCAGCCTGGGATGTCTTCATAAAACGATCTTTTGACGATGAGCCACACACCAGCCATTAGAGACCATTGGCTCTAATCGTTATTGCATTTGGAAGTACATCCACCAGTGTCCCTGGATATTAGCCTCCGTAGACAGTTCAGCCAGGGCCATAGCTTGAGGGTGATTTATACCACTGGTTCTCAACCTGTGGGCCGGGGGCCCACTTTGTGGGCCGTGAGGATGCTGTTGCAAGAGGGCCCCCATAATAGTTGGCAAAACAGTGAGATTTGATTTTGATGACATAACATCAATGTTTGTATTTCTTTTTCGTTTGAAACCTTAAAAGTTGAGTTTTCATTGTCATACACTTTTTCAAGTGGGCCCTGATCCCACAAAGGTTGAAAACCACTGATTTACACCATGCACTTGGAAAGAGACGATCTGCAAGCTTGTAGGCCGGCTGTTTTTGTCGCGCGACGGAAACGCAGTGCAAACCGAGACTAAACCAGGCGTTGAAGAAGAGACGGGGACAGCAGATTCCACGGCATTACCATTCCCTCAGCCTCCACTGACTCATTATCATACACTTTGATATCACCTGTCTTGTACTTTCTCTTCATGTCTTTAGAAAAAAGGGGGTTTCGTTTCCCTTTCCGAGTGACAACGCGCTGACCGGCGATTGATTAGGAGCTGGTGGACTGTCAGCACCAGGGGCTACTAATTTGAGCATTAAGCAAATTGGATGAGAGAGACGGAGACGGGGGCCGCGCTGTCCGCCAGTGGCTGCAGGTAGAGGAACACACATCGATCTGCGTGACCTTGCCGTGCGTCACAAAACTGATGTTCCAGACAGCAGCCACTGTAATGTGGATTACGCCTCGGCAATATTGAACAATTGATCACCCGCTTTCCTTTAATCAAGTCCAGAGGGGCTGATGGGATGTCATTCTTTTCATATTTAGTGTAATTCAACTTAATCTCCCTCTCTCATTCTAATCTCTCTCTCTCTCTCTCTCTCTCTCTCTCTCTCTCTCTCTCTCTCTCTCTCTCTCACATGCTGCATAGTAAAACCCTCAGTATTGTTGACACAAATGGACCCTTATGGGTCACACTGGTGTCAATTTTACACAGAATTAAATGAACACTGAAGATTTTTGTTTGTGTCGGCTCCTGGAGACATCTGTTCACTAAATTATTATTCCAGTGTGTGTGTGTGTGTGTGTGTGTGTGTGTGTGTGTGTGTGTGTGTGTGTGTGTGTGTGTGTGTGTGTGTGTGTAAGTAAGACACACCACCCTCGAGTCTTCCCTTCTCGTTTTGCCTGCTCACCCTGGAGACAACCCCTCCCACTGTGCCCTGAGCGCTCTGTGCATGTGAGAGTGAGTGTGTGTGTGTGTGTGTGTGTGTGTGTGTGTGTGTGTGTGTGTGTGTGTGTGTGTGTGTGTGTGTGTGTGTGTGTGTACCTGTGTGTGTGTGTGTGTGTGTGTGTGTGTGTGTGTGTACATTATGTGCTCACATAAACCTTGCATGTTCGAAACCATAACCTTTCAGAAAATGGAGCGGAAATGTTCAGAAATAGTGAAATAGACAATCTACTAGCACAGATACTCTTGTATGATGTAAGTAAGCCAAGTAAGGCATTAAAGGGATAGTTCACCCCCCAACATACTTTTTTTCCTATCGATTACTCACCCCATGCAGGCTTGAATTCATGGAGATTTACTTGCGCCAGCAGAGTGCGCAAGTACTGCGTTCAGTTGCGTATCTGTCACGTATCTGTTTGTGTTTTATGCCCGTAGCCAATCAGGCACGAGCATTGCTGGTGACGTCACCATCAACAGCCAATGAGGGACCAGCATTCTTGGTGACGTCACCATCAACAAGTGCGAGCTGTTGTAAATAACAAGGGGAGCTCTGCTGGTCTGCGGTCGCGTTTGCTTTTTTCGTCCGTTTTTCGCTCGCAGGCCGGGCCGTCAGACCACCGCGTCCGCCTCGCCTCGCCGAGACGCTTTCAATGAGGTCTCCCGTGTCCTTCTACGAGCAGCGGTTGGGGAGTTACATGCTAGACTCCTCCAGTGTAAACACTGCAGTGTACTTCCTGAAGGCGTGTTTCCTAAACCCACCAGAGAGCCCGGCAGTGTATGTTCTGCGCTGTGATTGGCCGGCAGTGTATAACCCTCGCTGTGATTGGCCGGTAGTGTGATGACGCAATTTTTCTGCGAAAACCGGTCCCGGGCAGGGATCATAGAAAACATATAAAGAGAAGGCTTTAGAAGCTGAAAATAACGGAGTGGGGGTTCTAAAACTTTAGCGATTTAACAGCTAGGACCATTTTAAGATTTGTTTTATAAAAAAAGTTACATGGTATAACTTTAAATCACGGAAAAACATAAAATGTTGAAATTTGGAGATACAAGGTTTCTGCCAGAGAGTGACAATATGCATGCGCGCATATCTCACAATGCTGCACTTTACCATTTCTAAATGTCTGCACACGAACAGAGAACCCAGATAAAGTTGTCAAGAGAGCGCGTGCACGCAAACGAGACCAAAACGAAACCCACAATGAGAGACTTTGTCTATTACTCTACTTCTACCTACATGCACACGCACACAGAGCAAGTTTGACTTGCACGCCTACGCATGTTTTGTTGTGTGTGTGTGTGTGTGTGTGTGTGTGTGTGTGTGTGTGCGTGTGTGTGTGTGTGTGTGTGTGTGTGTGTGTGTGTGTGTGTGTGTGTGTGTGTGTGTGTGTGTGTGTGTGTGCGCGCGTGCGTGTGTGTGTGTGTGTGCGCGCGTGCGTGTGTGCCATATGTCTGCGCTCTTTGTAACCCATCCGCTACTCCCACTCTCCACCTTTCTGATGGCTGTGAACACTGCCTTATGCCACCCACTCCTGTCCTCGCTATTGTCCATGAATGCTTTCCTCTGTTCCCAGACACAATGGAGGGAAGGATACTATAACCAACACCGCCTGTGTGACACATCCTTAGTCACCGAGAGAGAGAGAGGGTCGCGGACAACGGCGGGCAGATACCATGACATTGTCTGGTTAGCGAGCTCCCGGTAGCGCCGCGCGGGTGTTTGACTCGCTACACCGCGAAGACGATACTCTGTGTGTTTGGAGCAAAAAAGGGCAGAAAGGCTGTTCGAGGGACAATAAGGAAGCGATGCTCTCTGATACGCTTTACAGTAAGAGTTTAGGTTTAACAACCCCCCCCCCCCCCCCTGCCTGTCATAGTTGTGAGACATATGGCGATATGATCTAGCCCTCATCTTATGATCTCCTGTGTAATGATCCCATTCAGATGAACACATGATCTGTTTATAATGACTTCCAAGTACGCACCGCCCGCAAACTCCAAGCCTGCTAATCCCTAAACTGACAGGGTAATGCCCGCTGTACTTCAACTGGGCTCTTCAAAAGCACTACGGTGTGTCAATCTTTTAAAGTGGCCCCACGTAAAACTTTGAAAGGATGGCATGGGAAAAGAGTGAGAGACAGAGAGACAGACAGAGGCACAGAAATGGAGAGGGGGTAAAATGGGAAGACAATGATCCACAGGTAAGAAAGTATAGCGCCTAGCCTGTGAATATCACCACGCTGACACAGAGGCAGAGTGAAATGGATTAAGCATGATTTCTTCTTTGCCGCACAACGTTGTTGCACGCCGAAAATGGCAGGCCTACAAGCTCACAGCGCGTCATAGATGCGACGGAGCATAAATGAGGCATTACTCTCCGTTTTTCTTTTTCATGTGCGTTGCCTGTATGCACTATGCAGGTATATTGGAACAGCAGGGGCTCTGAAAGAAGACTGAATAATGCAATCTACAAGCTATTACTACTACTGAGAGCGGAGGGGGGGGGGGGGGGGGGGAGTGGGGGGGCAGAAGATGATAGGGTGGCTAGGAAGGAGAGCAGGAGAGGAGATGCCATGAGAGTTGAAAGCAAAGGGAGGAGATAGGTGGATTATAACAATAATTCACCACCTGCTAGCTTGCATGCTGTGTGTGTGTGTGTGTGTGTGTGTGTGTGTGTGTGTGTGTGTGTGTGTGTGTGTGTGTGTGTGTGTGTGTGTGTGTGTGTGTGTGTGTGTGTGTGAAAGAGAGCGAGAGAGAGAGAGAGCATGCATGTGAGTGTATTTCTACAGGTGTAGGCCTGCGGGATGGATACTGTGTGTGTGTGTGTGTGTGTGTGTGTGTGTGTGTGTGTGTGTGTGTGTGTGTGTGTGTGTGTGTGTGTGTGTGCGTGTGTGCGTGTGTGTGTGTGTGTGTGTGTGTGTGTGTGCGTGTGTGTGCGTGTGTGTGTGCACGGCTGCGCGTGCGTCCTTAGTAAAATCATACAAAATGATACCGCAGGCATACACTGTCTGTCTGTCTGTCTGTCTGCCTGTCTGTCTGTCTGTCTGCCAGCCAGCTGGGGTTCCCCGTCCCATACACAGCCAATTCCTCAGCGTTCATTGAACTCTGAGAGTGTAAAGATGGGCCCAAATTTCAGCAAGGGCGATTTCCTTTTGGCGTCGTGGTCCCCACACATAGGGGACACAGGTTAGTATTTCTTCAGGCTAGCTTTCACCAGCGTCGGCAGGTTAGCATTTCACCCGCGGGGGGACGACGGAGTGTCGGCAGGTTCGCATTTCAACCGGGGTTAGTTTTACTGAGGTAAAGGGTTGGTTTAGGTGGTACCTGCCGGCGATCCGTCCTCCCGCCCCGTGGGGACGCGATTCTCCCACCCCCACGGGAGAATCGCGTCCCCGTCTCCAGGTGCTACAGCAGGTTAACATTTCACCTGCGACGGGACTGGGACGCACAACGAGCTCGCCCACCCTCCCAAATTTCGGTCCAATTTTAAACTTTTGGAGTTCAATGTGCAACGTGGATTTTGCCAACAGAAGTCTCGGCCTCAAATAACACCCTCTCTTTCTCCTACACACACAGTTTCTCGACGCACTTTGACGCCAACATTCCTTCAACACACACAACCACATAGACGGATACATACACACACTCAAGGGCACCCACCCACTCACCCACACACACTTACACTGAAAAGCAGTCAATACAATGCACTGTGGTCACAGTTCTCACATGATCCCATAACAGCTGGCACCGTCATTCTAGACAGACACACTGGAGAGAGAGAGAGTGTGTGTGTGCGTGTGTGCGTGTGTGTGTGTTGTGTGTGTGTGTGTGTGTGTGTGTGTGTGTGTGTGTGTGTGTGTGTGTGTGTGAGAGGGAGGCTTATAACAAAGCCATGGAGAGATACTGTAACAGGCATCTCAGTGAGAGGCCGATTCACAAAGCAATATAGTGATAATGAGAACAAGCTGTAATAGTACTGGACATAGCCAGGCACACAGGCGCGGGCGGACACGCGCGCACGCACGCACGCGCGCGCCAAATGACACAACAGGGAGAGCAGAGAAGTGTGTCAGTGATAAAGAAACAACAGAGGAATAGAGAAAGAAGGAGAAGATAGATTTGATGACGATATACTGTAGACACTGGACATCAATCCAAGGGAAACATGGACACAGAGAGAGAGAGAGAGAGAGAGAGAGAGAGAGAGAGAGAGACAGACAGACAGACAGACAGAGAGAGAGAATGACAGACAGACAGACAGACAGACAGACAGACAGACAGACAGACAGACAGACGATGACAGAGAGTGTAAAAGGGATTTTTTCAATCTTTTCCTCCAGCGTGCAGGGCAGTGTAGAGGTCAAAGTCATAGAAGACAGAGAATTGCCTGGCTAATAGAGGAATGATGGAGTCTAGTTAAAAAGAATGGACTTTCCGCGGGGGTTGCTGACCACGACGAGCTGTGGCAGACCAGGTCTCTCAATTCCACTCACTTTTCAATTTAAAGACTTTTATTGGAATGAAGAGACACATATGTACGGTCAGGCACATGCACAGACACATTACAAAGTGAAATCCTGAGTGTCACACAGCGATTGATACATTTTTACACTGTGCAGTCAATTTTAGGACTTGACTGTAAAGTCAATGCAGGCGGTTGTGGTCATTGTTGCCGTAATGTACTGTTAATTTATGGACAAATACCATATTATTCCGAATATACCACGATATTTTATTCTATAAAACACATCCTCAAAATAGGGAGTCGTAATATATTCGGTGTCTAGACATTTTCGCCGGAGAGATGTTCGCCGTTATGTATCTTTCAGGACCTTTCCCTGCTCCACTCACAGCCCCCGCGAGCTGTTACGGTGATTACCGTACACTGTCTACAAATTGCGCAGCGAAATTTGGACGCCGCTCATTTCACGTCCTGTTTGGCAAAGTTGGATGGCTTTGGCATTGAACTTACCGGGGCGCGTGCGTGTGCGTTGTTCTCGCGAACATCGGCGTGGATGACGGCCGCACATGAGATCTTTAGCGTGGAAGTTTAATCCAAACAGTAAATGAAGCCCAATGAAGCTAATGCTGGCTGGCTAGTAGCCTATGGTTCCTGTTTACAATGGAGAGTCGCATCTGAATGACGAAACGAGCCGCTGAGCTTGATGGGAAATGTAGTGTATTTTATTCCCCAGCAGTATGCAGTATGGACTTCTGTTCTGTTCGACTGCAGTTCTGATACACATTATGAGGAGCTGATTTTCAGTATGAATTGGTTAATGCAATACAATAGGCTACAGCAGAATGTTATCTCTGTATGAGCTTTTCTATTCCATATTTTTTTTTCCCAAAATGATAATTGAAAAATAGTCGTAGTAAATTCAGAATAATACGGTAATAATCAATTTAGCTTTGAGTGTTTTGTGGTGTCTTTCCAACTTTTATAATTTGGTTGGCTTTAGGGATGGGACGATATGAAAATGTCATAATATCGTATTGTGACCAAAGAGATCGTGATTTATGATATTATAGCGATAATCAAAATATCCCCAACATCAGTTATCCTGGGGCAGAACATTTGCCCAAAAATTGATCTACAAGCTCACAACGTGTCGCAACTTGTGAGCTTGTAGATCAGCAATCTTTTGACAAAGAGATTTGGTAGAGATTAAAAAAAAAGACTATCAAGTACGTATATTATAAGTATGTTTTACCAATAGAGATTTTAAATGTTACCGGATAATATGCAGCTCGGCAAATAAAAGGTGAATTGATCCCAGTGCATGACGGAGGACGATTTCACGATAAATTCAATCTCCACAATACGATTATCGTCAGTGTTTTTAACACGTTAAACGATAATATCGTTTATCGTCCCATTCCTAGGTGGCTTAGATTCATACAAGCTTTACGGTGTCCTCCTAGAGACCAATGTAGGGGCAACGGCATAGTGAGTGGCATGAGTTCACTACTAGTATAAGAAAGAAAACAAGCCACATCCACATGCTACAGAAAAATCACCTCATCTGTGAGCACATGGCCCACACTGTCACACCTCATGTCATGTAACACACACACACGTCACAGCCTGTCCCTCTACGTGCACAAGCATGTGCATGCAATCCTGCCCACACACACACACACACACACACACACACACACACACACACACACACACACACACACACACAGCGAGTCAGACAGACACCGCAGGCACATGGTGTCCAACAAAACAACCAGGCCTTCATGTGTCATGTTACAAATGCATACACACACCCACAAACATGCACAGTTGAAACGACAACTCGATCCCGTGTCTCATCTATAACATAGATGATGACACGTATACAGTATGCACCTGATCTCTAGAAAAACAACTTGTCACCTTACCGGCAGACAACCACCACGCTCGTCTGGTTTCCATGCTGTGATTAGTGGAATTCCACGTAATGCACTCTCACCACGTAAAACAGTGGTTCTCCACCTTTTCAAGCTCACTTCACCTCACGTAGCCAGGCTCTGTGAGCTTGTAGAATATATGTTTGAATAGTTTTTGAGCGGTGGTCACACCGTCTCCATAGCGTGGCCGTGTGTGTAGGTATGTTTGTATGTGGGTGGGTGGGTCCGTATGTAGCCTCAAGCCTGTGGTGTAGTACCTTTTCTGACCACACATGTTAAGGGAGGGGCGCTGTTTTCAGGCTAGGCCAGACCAGGCACACACACACACACACGCACGCACACACACACACACACACACACACACACACACACAGGGGGGAAGAGGGGGTGGTGGGTTGGTGGGTAAGAGGGTGCTGTTGAGACTAGCCTGGGGGGGGGGGGCGGGGGGGAGGTGACAGAATTCATAGATCTAGAACACTTAAGGGGATTCCAGACGGTACGCGGTCACCGCCTGCTAGTAATTCATTTTCAATGAGAGGCGGGCGGCTATTTCGTCCGCACAGCGAAGTTTAGAGGCGGCGAGGCGAGCGGGCGCAGTCCCGTGAAAATCCCCGCGAGCGTGCTCGTTTGTGCATGCGTACGCGGGCGGTGAGAGATGGATTGTGTTCATCTTTGTGAAATACCGCGCAGCGTTTACTCAAAGAGCGAGTGTGTTTGTGTATCACCGCGGCGCGGTCCTCGCAGATCCAAGCGGGAGCCCCGGCGGCAACCGCTGTCCGTCTGTAGAGCGCCATAGAATTCATAGATATAGAACACAGAATATGTACAGTACAGTACAGTTAGGTACAGTAGAGTACAGTATACAGTACAGTTAGGTATAGTATACAGTACAGTAAAGTACAGTAAGGTAATACGCCGTTATTACTGTTGTTTGAGCACGCCCTAGTTTTTTCAAAACTTTTTTTTTTCCAAATCTCTTTTTTTTTCAAAACCTTTTTTTTTTCAAAAAACATTTTTTTCCAAAAAATTTTTTTTTCAAAAAACTTTTTTTTCTTTCAAAAAAACGTTTTTTTTTCAAAAAACGTTTTTTTTTTCAAACATTATTTTGAACTACGGCTCAGTTCACACGGGTGTGATTTTTAAAGTATAGTTTGTTGATTACTTTTGGTCATTTTCTTCATCAGGGCAAAGTGTCTTGATGAAGACTGTGTGTGGTCGAAACATGACGGCCTGTTAGAGGCCTCGGCCTAAATTAAAACGTTAGGGTTAGGGTTACTGTATGTTACTATAGTAAGAGGAAACATCACTCTCTCCAACAGCTAGTTTCCCCCATCATGCTTATAACATAAATTATGTCGATTAATGCAGGCCTGAGAATGAACATGATGGTGATCTTTTGCACGTCGGCAGGTAGAGTGCAGAGCGAGTTGACATTCCAATCAGCAGATAAACTGACAGCCTTCTGAGGCCAGGCACACAGGTCACAATAGCATAGGGAGAAATCAAATAAGTCACACATATTGATCCTACTAATGACTCAAACCGGCTGTCAGTCATTATGTCAGTCACACGTCACAGGTCACACTTTTGCCCTTCTCATATCTCCGCCACCGTTGCCCCTATCAATGCCAAACTTTGCAAACGCACTCCTTGGCTGCAAAACCAGAACCTCCACCCCTCATTTCTCACATGGCCCTCTTCTAGCGCCACCATGAGGCAGATTCTTGCAAAACACATTTTTGGACACTGCTCCTACAGATTTTGCCCTAGAATCACGCAAAGTGGTACGCAGTATCTCTAAAGTCATGTCATAAACATGGATCTGTCCCATTTCCCATATTCCCTCCTGATTGCCTACCATTGCCTTCTAAAGTTTGAGTATGCGACCTGACGGTCGCTTATCTCCCGATTAGGGAGTCTTACTGGTATTCACAGCCTTCTTCCAAATCCCAGCAGATGGTGGTTGAAATGATGACATAAGAAATGTCTCTCCAACAGCAACAGTATACACATACCGGTATGATAATTGGAGCATTTTCAGGACACACACACACACACACACACACACACACACACACACACACACACACACACACACACACACACACACACACACACACACACACACACACACACACACACACACACACACAGTGTCCTTAAAACCCATGTCACATGCAGTAAACTAGGTCCATGGGACCTCTGTGTACTCTAGGTATTGTCTCTGGTTACCGTAACTGTAAACTACTGAAGCAGTCCTTTTCCCATGGACCTAGTTTACTGCATGTGACATGGGTTTTAAGGACACTGTGTGTGTGTGTGTGTGTGTGTGTGTGTGTGTGTGTGTGTGTGTGTGTGTGTGTGTGTGTGTGTGTGTGTGTGTGTGTGTGTGAGGACAGCATGTTTAACTTTACACGTAGCTGTGGTTTGTGTGTAAGGAAATGACACTACCAACATCACGTGGGAGATGGGAGGCACCCTTACATTAAGAACAGGCCAGGGTTACACACACACACGCTGTACATGCACATGTTTCCAGTTCCTTATCAGTTCATAAGATCTGCAAAGATCACTGTGTGTGTGCGCGTGCATGCGTGTGTGCGTGCCTTGGTTCAAGGACTGATGTGTTTTGATGTAAAAAAAAAAACAATTTCATTATTTTATAGCAAGCTCCATTGACTTGAATAAACTGCTGTGCCTACCTTACTCTCAGTCTACACACCAGCAGCCACAGTGTGTCAGAGGTCAGGTTAGAGTTGTTCCTCAGCTTCACTAAAGCATACTGAGAAGTCTCGGCTCAAGGAAGGACACATGATTCATACGAGAAAAACGTTCTCTTGTGAGAACACCTCGCTCGCCCCAGAAAGCATGGAACCCATGTTAACAACTTGGGTGCCAAACTCGTTCAGTAACGAGTTAAGGCCACTAGGGGTCACCCTGCCAAAAGGAGTTGTCTCGTTCCTGAACGAGACAACGAAGGGTTAACTGTACGTGCGCAGCTGCCTGCCCTCTGAATGACCCGAGTCCTTACGTCACCCCGTAGCTGAGAGAGAGAGAGAGAGAGCGAGAGAAAATAGCACGAGCTGGTTGCATTGATTTCCATTCTACTCTGAAACATAAAAAGGGCTTTATCTATGAATGAGGTGAAAAGAACGCCAGGGAAGCAGAGATCTGATTGTTTTCACGGCGACACTTTACTGCGATGGTCGGCCGTGGTTTGGATTTTAGTTTCGCGAGCGTTTGTAAACAAATGGATTTTCTTCCTCAATCGTCAGCGGACACCCACGTGCACATGCACGAAGCTTCCGAGGCTCTTCAAAATAAAGCGTGAGTGAACGGCGGCAGCAGCAACAGCTAGAAATGTTATAAACCTGAGCATCCCATGTGTTAAAATGAACCCTAGCACACCTATACTGGGGGCAAACATTGGGCAAAAAACTAGCTATCTATAAGCTCACAACACGGGAACAGCTATAGTTTAGACCCCTGGGGGAACCCGGTCAACTATGTATATATAGACCATTCATCAAAAATAGCAGATCTACTACAAGCTCACAGCGTGTTGTGTTGGGAGCTTGTTCATCAGCTAAAAAGATATTTGGTGTAGAGGGGAAAAAAGAAGAGGACCAAGTATAGACCCCTGGGGTACCCCGGTCAACAAAGTAGGGTTTATGTGTAGGGTTTATGTGGTTAAGGCCATTCATATAGAGAATATTTAGCCTGGAACAAAGAAAGAAACAGAAAAACTATTCACTGTTGCAATGTGTTTTTTGAATCGCTCTCCACTGAGAAACAATAAAAATGCCACAGCTCTGGTTTTCACTACCTGCTAAATAGACCAAATGGACCCAGTTTGCCTCCCATGACAATTATGAACACGCCCATACATGTGCTGAGTGCACATGTATGGATGGCCAATACATGCACAATAAACATGCATGTTACAGTTGCTAGTATAGACATATCCACAGGGTGCTAGGGCATTCACGAATAGTGCTTTTTAGTATTCGAATTATTCAACCTCAAAGTATTCGAATAGTCGAATATTTGACAGGACTGGCCAAACTGTCAAATATTAGGTAAGCAAGAGGCGAACATTGTGAAAATAGCCGATCTACATGCTCACAGAGATGTAGATCTGCTATTTTCACAATATTTATCTGCGGAACCGAGTGCTTGTCAGGGTGGGGGTCCCCAGTTCATATATGTTTATTTTGTGGGGTCACTGCCTAAAAAGGTTTGAGAACCCCTGGTATAGAGCATTAACAAATTCATCCACCAGGGGCATTGACAACACATTCTTATGACTTCCTATCTAGCCAAGCTTTATAAACTATATATTTTTTAAAGAGAAAACAAAAAATAAAATAAAAATAAGCGAATATTCGACTTCGGTGAACAACGTCGAATAGTGACTTTCATATTTGAATATTCGAATATTTGGTGAATACCCTACAGGGTGCTGCCCTTAGTTGCGGTGTTGCGGTGTCAAGCTGTGCTGCCTGACACTGCAGTTATGATTGTCGCTCTGTGGATTTGTCTATACTTTTTTTTATAATTCTTTTCTGGAACATAAATACTGTATAAAATTCACTATAAATGTATACAGAATACTTGCTTTCTAGGGACATATTTTTAACACTGCATGGGAGTTGCCGTTTCCTTTACTAAAAGCAATAAACTTGCTGTAGTTTTGTGCACTGTGGTTAGGTTCCTTCCACTCACACACTATTCCGGAATGGAACATTTTTATTACCGTCAAGTGCTTTCACTTCCCCACGAAGCTGTAATTCCGGAGAAAAAGCTGAGTAGCCTCCAGGGGATAGTGAAAACACAAAATCACTGGAGACCTTTGCTTACACGAACTTGTTTACAGGACTGACTCTGGGGAACTATTTTTAATATGCAGCGTAATCAAAAGACCAAAACTGACTTAGAAGGGGAGGGGGGCACCCCTGATGCAATTCATTTTTATCCTAAACAATCTTTCGGCCTAAAAGTAAACACACAGCAACGGGACATGTAGAACCTTTTGACTTATAAAATAAATATTTCACAAACAGAGCAAGGCCATGTAATACTATTTGACATGAAAATACTTAAAATAGATGTTTTGATGGCTCGTTTACTTGTTTGTTGCGACACAGTTTTTTTTTAAGTATACACGGAGCATAGGCCATGTAATGCAATTTGACACGCTGAATAAAAACACTCGAAATAGCCGTGACTGATGTTCTGAAAGCTAAACAATTTGTTTGCCACAAAAGTAAACAAAGTCGTGCACAGGCCATGCAGAACCTTTCGACATCATAAATAAAGGCGTTAAAAATAGATTTGAGAGGATTAGCTCCATCCCTACAATCAAAGATACGTCAGTCTTTGATTTTAGATGTGTGTTTTTAGATAGTGTGTGTGTGTGTGTGTGTGTGTGTGTGTGTGTGTGTGTGTGTATGTGTATGTGTATGTGTGTGTGTGTGTGTGTGTGTGTGTGTGTGTGTGTGTGTGTGTGTGTGTGTTTTTTTATTTTTACAATATGGCTGTCAACATGTATGCATAACGCAACATCAAAGTAACACGCTGTAACAGTTGCACTGAGCCATATCAATGCCAAGCGCTTCAACTGTTTGGGGTGAAAAATACAAAATACATTGTGTGTGTGTGTGCGTGCGTGCGTGCGTGCGTGCGTGCGTGCGTGCGTGCGTGCGTGCATATCAAGACAGCGTCGGGGCCAACAGCTAGCAGGGAGTCTTCCAGGCACGCCAAGGGACCGTGTATATGTGTGTGTATGTGTGAGGAGACAGAGAGAGAGGGAGAGGGAGAGGGGGAGTGTGCGTGTGCGTGTGCGTGTGTGTGTGTGTGTGTGTGTGTGTGTGTGTGTGTGTGTTGACTTTTGGCGGCCAGTAGCACCATGTGTGACTCCATGAGGCAGTGAGTTATGATGTAAAGGACCGGCAATCCCAGCCAATCAGGTCCCTCCCCATTAACTAACGAACCGCCTCCAGCCACCATAGAAACCCCATTCCACTTCCTTTCCAGTATGTCTGTGTACTGTGTAACACACACACCATGTCAAAATGATGATGTGTTTGGCCACGGACCCCCATCTCAAAAGATTTTGTTCCAGGGACCCCCAGAAACAACGATTTGAGGTCTAAATTTGGGTCTATTCTGCATCTAGCTTGAGGCCAAAAATCCGGGGAGCATTCCACTCCTCGCCACACACACACACACACACACACACACACACACACACACACACACACACACACACACACACACACACACACACACACACACACACACACACACACACACACACACACACACACACACACACACACAGCAGATCTACAAGCTCACAATGAGGTATATTTTTCGGTTCACGGCGCCCAACTTTTAAATGTCTAATCCTAAGCCTAACCAGCATGTGACATCCTGAGAGACACCTGTCAGGACGGCGGTATTAGAGAGCAAGAAAACGGAATGAGAGGAGGAAGAAAAAGCGCTAAAGAAATGGAAGGAAGGTGAAAAAGGAAAGATAAGGCGCCACAGAGCAGAGAGGGAGAGGAGAAAAGCAGCATGTCTTCCAATTTAACACTTGAGGTCAGATTCATCCGCTTCGTCCTCTTTTCAATCCGCCCATTTCTTCTTCATCTCTGGTGTCTTTGTCGTGGATGGCGGAGTGCGTTTCTTTTCTTTACCTCCTTCCCTCCTTTTTTTTCCCTCTCCCTCTCCTCTTTTACTTTTCTTTCATTTTATTCGATCAATTTGCCGTCTGGTGGAAGCAGAGGAGTTGTTTTCTTCTCTATCTGTCACCTTGAGAGGGAGTTCTTTGAAAAGAGCTGATTATTGGAAGGTACACCATCTGCTGCGGGCGGGAGAGGAGAGGACACTCTCCCCATCTCATCTCATCTCTCTCTCTCTCCCTCTCTCTCTACCATTTTTTGCTTTCATCCGAGGAAGAGGACTGACGAAGACTCTCTCTCTCTCTCTCTCTCTCTCTCTCTCTGTGTGTCTCGATCCTTGCTGCTGAGTGGCCTTACTCTCTGTCTCATTGTGTCCCTCTAAAAGACTCATTACCAACCTTCCTCTTGTGCAGAAAGAAAAGGAGAAAGGGCCATGGGCCTCTGTGAATGGACAGAGAGAGGGCGAGAGGGGGGGAGAGAGAGAGAGAGAGAGAGAGAGAGAGAGAGAGAGATGGGAGAGAGAGATGGGAGAGAGACGTGAGTCAAAGAAAGGGAGTGGAAATGAAGCAGAGATCAGGAGAGGAGGCGAGTAAGAGGTTGAAAGATGGAGTGAGAGAAAGGAAAGGGGGGTTGGGGAGCAAGATGCTGCGCGTTCTGATCCACACAACCTTTGTCTGCTTTCATCACATCCACAACCACCACTATGATAAAAGAACAGGGGCAGAAAGACAGAGAGAAAGCAGAGAAACCTTGATCCAGAATCCATGATTGCTAAGTGTACGCGCGCGCGCGCGCGCGTGCGTGTGTGTGTGTGTGTGAGTGCTTGAGAACGTGTGCGCGTGTCTCTTCATCCAGGACACATGTTGCATGTCCTGTTGTAATCCTCAGGAGCTGTCTATGTGTAGAACCTGGCAATGCAAAAGCCTTACGGTTCATAAATGAAGCACTGCAATAGCTGCTGCTGCTGCGGTGGTGGTAAAAGGCGCTCATGCGGTTCGGCCGCCCCATGTGTGTGAGTGTGTTTGTTTGTCTGTAGGCAGCCAAACTACTAGGCCAATCAGTGTCACATTTCTTGCGCACGTTGCCAGCAGGCCAAGGACATCAATTCTTGAATATTTCAAATTAATTGTGAATTGGTTAATGACAACTACTGTATGTATGTTTTTTATTTGATGTATAATTGCCACCCCAGGCTATGGGATAAGCATCCCACCAGCCGATGGACCCGTACATGCTAATCACAGACATGCACATTGACCAGTGTTTCTACCAGAACAAAAACATACCCCGCCCCCCTCCTTCAGTCCGTACAAAAAGTAAGGTTTTGGCATTTACATTCGTCGACTACCTCTGTACACACAGGCAGAGGTCTTACACGCCCCTCCTGACCAACAGGGCATCAGTGGAGAGGGTGAGCAGCTTCAAGCACCTCAGGGTGCACATCACAGAGGATCTGACTTGGATTATGCAAACGGAGACAGTGGCAAAGAAGGCGAGACAACGCCTGCACCACCTCAGGTATAGCTGAGGAAAGTCAAGGTCTCACAGAAAGTCCCGAGAGCCTTCTACTCGGCTATCACCTAAACAAGAGCATGTTGACTGGGGGCATCACTGTATGCTATAGAAATAGCTACTCCAAGTATATCGTCGTTGTCAGGTGGAAACCTCGTTATCTCCAAGTTTCAAATGTGTATGTTCTTTCAAAAAGTAAAGCCCTGCTTCATCATACAAGGCCGTCGCAGAAAGGTAGTGAAAACAGCAGATCTATACAAACACACAACGTCTCGCGGGTGCGAGGCGTTGTGTGCTTGTAGATCAGCTGTTTTCACTAGTTTAAATTAGAGATGTTACCGATCAATCGGCAATGGATCGGATCGGGCCGATCAAAGCGTGATCGGCGATAATCGGTGGTTTAGATCAAAAGGTAAATTCACCGATCCGATCCGATCGGTGCATCCGATCAACCAGCCGTTCAGTATGCCCACTTGAGGCCATTTTGGGGTATTGATTTCCACAGTGCTGAAGGAATAATTAGTTACTGCTATGATAATAAATACATAGTAATGCTGGTAAATAACTATAAGGCAAATATATAAATGAATTCATGAGTGAATGAATTAATTATAGTTAAAACATTAACATTTAGAAAATATAAATAATATATAAATAATAACTTGATCGGATCGGTGATTGATCGGTATCGGGTGATCAAACTTTTGTGATCGGTGCTCGGTGATTGGTTCCAAAAAACCTGATCGGACCATCCCTAGTTTAAATCATTTTTAAATGACAAATGCAAAACGGTTTTGGACATACAAGGTTTTCACCCGACAACGACGATATGCTAGTCCTGCGGAAGGTGATGTGGTTTGCCGAGTGCACCACAGGGAGAAGGACAAGCCATGGACAAGCAAAACTAAAAACATCTACTAGGCTACAGTATATCATTGTGTGTCTTAGTGATGACAAGATGCCACAATACTTTTCCATGTGTTGAGTGTGTGCCCTCGTAGTATTATGATAATGTAATCATATCACTGCCCCCCACTGTCCCATGCTATTTCATACTTGCACGCAAACCCAAACATTTCCCACATACAGAGAGAGAGCTGGAAAGATAGACAATGTATGTGTGTGTGTGAGAGAGAGGGAGACAGTATAGACAATGTACAACATTATGTCACACCACTCTTTCATGGCTGTAGGAAAAACATCCAACTCCAAACATTGCTATCATTATTAGTGCATTCCTCCTAGCGAAGATGTGCACTTTACTAGGTGCACCTTTCTAGTTAGTCATCCATCAGCCGTACATTCATCCATCCCCTACAGTTCCTGGACATCTAATCATAAATCCATGTATCTCTCTGTCTGTCCATCCCTCCGTCCGTCCGTCCGTCCGTCCGTCCGTCCGTCCGTCCGTCCTTCCCTCCCTCCATTCATCTTTCTCAAAAGTCTATTCATTCATCCAGGTATCTAAACATCCCTCCATCAGTAGATGCATCAGAACTTTTTTCTCCCCTCAAATGTATCCGACACTCTGTTTTCAAAGCCACCCTTCTGTACACTCCAGCACCCATTCATCCGTCTAGAAAGCCAAATCCCTGCCCACCCACCCTTTTCTTTTAAATTCATTCACCTGGGCATTCATCTGTCCATCCAAACCACGCACGCACGCACGCACGCACGCACGCACGCACGCACGCACGCACAAGCGCAAGCACAAGCACAAGCGCACAAACATAGCGCAATTATCTCCTTCTCTGAAATGACAGTTCTTTTTAATTCTGCACTCTCTTTTTCCACGAGGTGAAAGTATAGACCTCACTGCTACTTAATCACTGACTTATCGATGCCTCCCACTTTCCTTTGTTTTCCCTCAGTCTCTGTCCTCCTTTCGGTACATATCAATAGAAATGATAGGCCTTGGCTTCTCTCTCTCTCCTTCTCTCTCTGACAGCCTCCCCTATCGCTCATCACAAACCCACCAGCCTTATGCCTTCTGCCTGCATTCCCACTCTTTGCCTGTCTTTCTCTCTCTCTCTCTGCCTTACAGGCTGAAATTATAGACCTTATTGTGTCAGCCAAGGAGGTGAGTCTCTACCTGCTTGCCTAACCACTCATTCATCTCTCTCTCTCTCACTAACACGCACCCACACACATGAGTACAGTACACACACTTGGAGGGAGAGAGAGCAAGCGCTCAGTGTGTGGTGGAATCATGCAGAGACTCATAGAAAATAGATGGGCTTAAAATATATATAGGCCAAGCACCAGGGTGTATGTGTGTGCTTGTGTGAGGTTGTATGTATGTGTGTAATGTACGTGTGCGTGTGTGTTGTGTGTGCGTGCGTGTTTTAATGTGTGCCTGTGGGTGTGTACATCTCTCCCTTTTCAGTCCGTATCGAGCAGCGCTCCGCTCTCCGTGCATTCAGAGCTAAGCACAGCGGCTATAATCACTATCATAGTGGGCATAATCATGTCTCCATCATCACAACGCCCTTGAGGACAGAGCCATCACATACAGCTCCCATGCATATGCAGTAGCTCCGCCGCACGCTATTGTTTGCTGCGCACTTACGTGCTTCCAGGCTAGTGCAGTAGGTCATTTATCCATTAGCCCTGTGCTACAAAGCCATCTTCTAGGTGTGTTATTAGCAGTGGACAGAAGTGTCAGAATCCCCAGATTCATCATTGCTGCGACAATGTCTCGGAGTGATGAGTTCCTCTTGACGCGGAGGACGTTGGTTCTACTGACACCTGAAGACAGCCAACACACTGAATAGAGGGCCGGCCTTCCATTCAATGGTTATGTGTTCGGTAAATGGTGCATTTATATAGCGCCTCTATCCAAGGCACTTTACAGAGATTGTGCATTACATTCACTCATTCACACACACATTCATACACCGCTGGCACCAACCTGCTCATCGGGAGCAATTAGGGGTTCAGTGTCTTGCTCAGGGACACTTCGACACTAACTCTGGGGGAGCCCAGGCGGCCACTCAAATTAAAATAATCAGAATAACCTGAGATGAGAGGATTTTTAAGATGATGTCTCACAGTGTTCAGGAAAAAAACAACAACACATTAAGAAATGTCACTTTCTAGACGTGACATGGCAGTAATTGCAACCATTTCAAAAAATATTTCCGGGGATCAATCCCATGACCTTGCGGTTATGGTGCAAAAAAAGAAAAAAAAAGATAGGATTAGGTGCTATATAGGCCACTGTCACTCCCCCAACAGTGTCTCTTCTCTTTCTCTCACCCCCTTCTCTCTCTCTCTCGCTCCCTGTCCGTACCTCCCATGAGCCTCCCACCACCATTCCTCTCCATAAATCCTCAAGCAACTCTGTGTCTTGTGAAACACACTTAGGAGTTAACTGAGATAATTGGTGTCCACACCAGCACACATGTAACAAGCGTGGATGTACATGTGTCGACAGGAAGAGAAACACATGACGGAGAAAGAGTGTGGTTGCACGGGAAAATCCAGAGTGTTAATTGAACTGAGAGTGTAGAAATTGACCTGTAAGGGTATGTAATTATATGAGGTGTGTGTGTGTGTGTGTGTGTGTGTGTGTGTGTGTGTGTGTGTGTGTGTGTGTGTGTGTGTGTGTGTGTGTGTGTGTGTGTGTGTGTGTGTGTGAGTGAGAGAGAGAGCGCACGTACATGTTTGCGTGTGGCGCGCGAGCGCGTGAATGCAAACGTGCGTGAGTGAGTGTGTGAGTGTGTGTGTGGGAGGAGGACAGAGTGTGTTTTACGAGGCTGCTAGTTTTACAAGGTCTTCACTGTTGAACTTTTCATACGTGATGTCATGAGATCCCAGAAAACGATGTGCTGCTCAGCGTGGCGTGAACTTTCACTCTCTCCTCTCCTGTTCTCTCTCTCTCTCTCTCTCTCTCTCTCTCTCTCTCTCTCTCTCTCTCTCTCTCTCTCTCTCTCTCTCTCTCTCTCTCTCTCTCTCTCTCTCTCTCTCTCTCTCTCTCTCTCTCTCTCTCTCTCTCTCTCTCTCCCATTATTACATCTCCCTCTTTACTCGTTTTAATTCTCCCTTCGGTCATGGCGGTTTTCGGCTCCCGTCTTTCTATACTCCTCGGCTTCTGGTCCGTTGCTGTCAGTCTCTCTCTCTCCCGCCCTCCCTCCTTTCTTTCTCTCTCTCCCTCCCTCCTCTCCCTGTTCTCTCTCTCTCTCCCTCCCTCCATCTGTGGCAGTAAAGGCTGATGGAGTGTGAAATTAGAAAGTGTATCATATTCTGCTCCGTGACTCCATGTCCTGAACTATAAGCTACAACTAGTCAGAGTGAAAAATAACATGCGGAGAAACAGACAGATTAACATGGGGAGAGGAGCGAGAGGAGCTAAAGAACAGTGTAGTCAGCCATAGCTTGGCTTAAATTACTCATCTCATGCTGCCTATATGCTTGTCCTTTGCACCAGTGCGAGAGCATGAATCAAAAACGTGGACACATGGACACACAGGCATAGGTGCAAGAGAGAGCGCGCGCGCACAGCGCGCACACACACACACACACACACACACACACACACACACACACACACACACACACACACACACACACACACACACACACACACACACACACACACACACACACACACACACACACACACACACACACACACACAGATATCCCTATCATTCGCTGACTACACAAAATTATGAATAGCTGGATGTTAACACCATTTTTATGGCTGTGATTATGAGAGGGGGAGGCAATAGAGACACAGTATGGGCCACAGGCAGTAAATGATGGTGAGACGCGTCCTTCAGGGAGCGACGACAGGACGAGAGGCTTCAATCTGTCTGAAATGTATTCACCGGAACACATTTACAGCCAGTGGACGGAGACATTAAGCACCACCGCAACATGTTGATTATTTTCTTTTGCAATTATTCTGTCAATTACTTTTTCAATTATTCGAATAACCTTTAAGAGTTTCTAATAATCTTGTTTTTCATTATTAGGCCCCGAGCACGGCACCGTCGCGGAGCCCTGGCAAAGCATTATTATTTATGAATCACATTTTGAGAGCCTAAACTCGCATACGTGGTGAAGAAATATGTATTTTATGAGTCTCAAAAAGGGATAATACCCTACTCACAATATTCAACATTACCTCCGTCTTTGCTGTAGGGTTAATCCCTAAAGTATAAGTTAAGGAAAAGAGTTCCAGTGTGTGTATGTTCCAACTGCTCCCTCGGTCTTCTAATACAGTGGTTCCCAAACTTCTTATAGTTCGAGACCCAAAAGAGAAATTAGATGTGTCCCTGAGACCCAAACTAGTGGAAATAGCAGATCTACAAGCACCCAAAACATGGCAATGTAACGTGTTGTGAGCATGGAGATTGTAAACAATGTGATACCAGTTTGAGCATAGATGAGGTGAAGGGTTTCCAGAAGTGCACTGGGAAAAGAGCACGCGACAAGTTCTTAAGGTCCACTAATTCCAGAATGGTTTATTAAAAAACCTTTGAAATAATAAAAGTCACAAAAATTATTAAAACAAAATATACATTTCCAAAAGCTTGAAACTGAAGTCCATCAGCCAAATATCCTTAGGCTAAATGGTTCACAAAGTTAAAATGTCTAATATTGTCCAATATTGTCCATGAAACTGAAGTCCATAAAATATAGGATATTTCCAGAGTCCATGCCACCTAGGCTAAAACGGTTCACAAAGTTAAAATGTCTAATATTGTCCAATATTGTCCATGAAACTGAAGTCCATAAAATATAGGATATTTCCAGAGTCCATGCCACCTAGGCTAAAACGGTTCACAAAGTTCTAACTTTTCCAAAGTTAAAATGTCCAATCTTGTCCTGGCTGGCTGGAGTCCTCCAGCCAGCCATCACGCCAAGCGCGTCCAGACCCTAATGCCCCAACTCCTGTCTTTGTTGGCGCTACTTATACTACACTTCGCACGCTATCTTTTGATTTATCTATATTTGGCACGCCCACTTACGAAATATCTGTTTTTTTCCACGACAACTTGTGACGGGCGCCTAATCACTCAATATATAGACCTTTTAGTTTCTATCACTTGGACAGCCTAGTTTGTATAGGTTAAATGTTATGTTTTCTTTCACATTCTTCTCTCCTGATGCAGTACCTGAACTCTACCAGTGTTATCGCAGCCTAAAAGAATCCAAAGTTTGTGACATCAACACAACACTTAAATCACCCAAGTCTTCTAATATGACCAATCATTATATAAAACATTAAAAACCATATATTTCATTTATAATATTCCACATTTATCAAAACATTGGGGAGACAAAAATCATCCCGACAACACATTCTTGTATTTCAATTGGATTAAATAAAACAAAATAAAATTATAAAACAAAATCTAGGCCTACTTCATTAGGACGTGCAATTATGACTATTCATTAGCAATCGTATTCTTCTAATCATCATACATTTTCCCAATGGTCCCCACAACGAGGTACTGTAACATCAACATTCTCATCATGTTTTGTCAGTGTAAATAATCATCGGTAAATCAATGCCTTTTTAAGTCCTTTTAGGGTTCCTTGTGAGGGAGGGGGGGGGGGGGGGGGGGGGACAAGGGGGATGGACAAGGGGGATGGAAAAGGGGGGCGATAGTGTTCCAGGGAAGGGGGGGCTGGGGGTCTATAAATCTTCAGTCCAACTGAGAAGAGACCCGTTTTAACTGGGGAAAGTCAATGTCACTTTGCGTTTGGCCAGGATTCTTTGGCATCCCATGAATTAATTCATGATGACGGTGAGAAGTCCATGGGCAGTTTGATAGCCCAATACTATTGTCTGATTCTGTTCTGGTCAGATCATCTTAGCAGTTGAGGTTCAAAGGTCACTTGTAATCCATCTCAAAAGCTGCTCCGGCTCTGACGTTTTCCAGACCCTTGTCCATAGCGGCCTTGCACTAGGGCTTCTGCGTGTCCCTAGTTGTTCTGATGCAGGGGAGAGGATTTCGAGGGAATCCCCCCCGCTTCTCGTTGCCTCGGATTGTGGTGATTTATACCCTGTCCTCCATATTTGTGTATTGTGGAGTGCTTCAAATGTTGGTGTTCCATCCGATACGATTTATGGCTCTGTCCAGGCCCTTGGTCTTGCGCAGTATTCACCTTAAGTTGAAATCCAGGAAATTAATTGTCACTAGTGAGGGAAAATTGTCTGACAGAGGGAGAAGGCCTATAGTGTCTTGGGGGGAGGGGCTATGGGGTGGTTGAGTAGGCCTCGCCTCGACTGCCCTCTGACCTCTCCCCTTCCCTTCCCTAATCGTCGAAAGCACAGAAAACTTCACCTACATCCGGATTGTTAACACCGCCTGATGAAGTTGATGTGCTTCTCCTCTCTTTCCTTCCGTCCTCTCCTGTAGCCTCAACACTGCCTGTTCGTGTCCCCAGAACGACTTCCTGTATGACCTGATAAACTCCTTCATTCACGGTCATGGCTTTCACCTCAGCCCAACCCCTGGTTGTTTGGGATTGCATTGAGTACAGAGTGCCCATAGTAGAATACCGACCATGGTGGCAATCCAGATCTGTTATATCCTGTACATTCCATATAGGTTGATGCATACATTACTCTCACTCAGTGGGATAACGACCAGTTCATTAAATAGACATCTTCTGCGGAAATGGGGACAATGCCTGGTTTCATCATGACCATATTCCTGCCAGTTGCAAGGGCCCCCGAGTTCCTGTCCTCTGATATAGGTTAGAGTCTGTTTGATACTGTTCATGAACGGGTAGACACATAATCCAAGGAGGCGGGAAAAATACTTAATACAATGTCCCGGAAATGTCCATGAAGGGGTTGAAACATAATCCAAGGAGGCGGGAAGAATACACAAAAAGGCGAAAAAGCATGCAAAAAAAATGTAAAGATGCTTCTTGATATCCTTGAAGTTGCCAGTCCGTGCTATCGTGCACTACAGTACGTCTGACTAATTGGAAATGGCCGTTACACATCAAGCACACGCGGCGGTGGGCCTGATATGCAGGTCATTACCAACAGTAGCAGCACAGAGTGTCACCTGCCGGAACTGACTTCACAGAAACTCACTATCAGTCACTTGGAAGGCTGGTAGCGGGCACTTTCTTTGATCATTGTTCCTCTACTGGTAGAAGAACCACCAACCTCCTAATATCCTTGTGGCGGATGGTGGTGGGGCAATTCCGTGCGTGCTTGAGACGGGAACATAGAACCTAACGCTTCCTGGTGTGGATGCGCTAGGGACTGTGGCCAGCATTTGTCTTTTAGCGACTGTGTATTCTTGGTGTCCCCCACAGTGGGTCCTGTCTAGTTTTTGTATGTACCCTCAAGGACATTTCCGGTTCCGTAACCTTATCAGGTGTCTTTTCCCTCGGTGGTGCAGTAGGTATCTCATTCTGATGGGTCTGCTTCGTCAGCTGTAACGTCGTCTTCCTCTGGTATTTGTTATGGTCATACATACTTTTCCTTTTCCTCTTCAAGATCACTGAGAGCCCCCCTCCATCTGCAGATGATGAGGGGGAATTCAGTGTGTCTCTGCGACTGTTTTTCTTGTTATTGCTCTTCTTTGACTTGCGTGGAGTTGCTTCCCCCTCTTTTCCCCAGGGGGATTATCAGTGTCATAGTTTTAATCAGCAACAGCTACTCCTGGCGGCTGTTCTTTTTTGTGGGACTGAGCACGGTCGCTTTGAGAATTACGACCCCCGTTTGTCTCCCTTCTTGCTGCTTTGGATCCCACCTGGAATGCAGCAGAACTGGTACCCGCCTGATCACCCTCCTCCGATGATGATGAAGAGCTGAACCTGTTTCTTTTCCTCTGCTGTCTACCATCCTTGCGTCGTCCTCCGGCCTTGCGTTCACCCATGTTAGTGCTTGACGCCATATCCTGATGCCGCACAAGGATTGTCCCGCAGGACAATCCTTGTCCTTTCCGTCCCAGCGGTCTTTCTTTCAGGGTTGCATGCTTAATGCCTTCCTCCTTTTCTGCCGTCGCTTCACCTTTAAAGGCCAGTCTTGGTGTTCTACATTGCATTAAACTTTACATCAAATGCATTGGAATTCGGTGTTCACAAGCAAAGCAATGCTCATGAAGATCTGCAGAGGAGTGTTTAAAGACGTTCCAGTCCTTTGCAAGAAAGCACCCCTGCAACTTGACCCCTGAACTGTCCGCACAGTCCAGCGCTGGACAGTGCGGACGGTGGGCTGTGCGCTCCTAATGCGCCGTGTGTAGACAGACAGCAGGAGGACTGAATCATGGTCAGACTTGCCGAAGTGTGGTCTGGCCAGAGAACGTTACGCCCCTTTGATTGTCAAGTAACAGTGATCCAGGGTTTTGCCCTTCTGTGTGGCACACGACACATGCTGGTAGTGTTTTGGCAGTACTTTGTTCAGCTCACAGTGGTTAAAAGCTCCAGCCACCACTGATACAGCATCACGATAGTCGTTCTCTTGCTTTATGATCACATCATACCACTCATTCCAAGCAGCGGGCTCACTTACATGTGGATGAATGTAAACTGCCTTCATGGTCACGGAGGTAAAGTCGTGTGGCAGATAGAAAGGGCGACATTTAAAAGTTAGTTGCTCCATGTCCTGTGAGCAGCTAGAAGAAAGCGCCCCAACATTGGTGCACCATGCATTGTTTATTAAAAACATATTCCTCCGCCTTTTGATTTGCCAGTGTCCTCGCGTGTCCTGTCTTGACGAAAAACAGTGAAACCCGTTGGTTGCACCGCTGAGTCGGGGATGTTGGAGTGTAGATGTGTCTCTAAGAAGCAGAAAATGCAGCAGTCTCTCATATCCGATTAGGGGAGAAGCGACATAAAGGATCATTCATCCTATTACGTAAGGATTGCACATTTGCCATTTGGTCAAGGTGTTCGGTGGTGTCTGTCCAATGGTGGGAGAGCATGATCACTTGCCTCCACACACGTGGTTGCACGTCGCTTTAGGATCAGCTTTATTCTGTTGACTTCCCCCTGACAGCAAGTAGCATCAGAGTCCATTTGATTCATGAACTCGGCATCTTCAATGAATGACTGGGGGGAATGGGGGGGGGGGGGAGATGTAATCCGGTGACGGTGGAGAGGGGCTACTGTTCGTTTCCTGAGCTGGTGCTGAGGAGAGGAGACGTGTGTTTATTTCCGGGGAGGGAGGTAGTAACTTGTCCATTTCTTTAGAAGGTGAACAGGGCTCATCCATTAAGAGCCGCTCTCTTGACCTGCCCTCCTGACCTCCGGTCTGTTGCTGCTGAAAGAACACATTGGCGTCATTCACCCTTTTCCCCTTCCACCTTTTTTCCCCTGTTCTCCTGTGTCAGAGGTGTCTCCCACAGCTGACCCACAAATCTTGGCCTTTTCCCGAGCCTCCATGAAGGTTTTCAGCGTCACATCAAGCCCTTGTTCTGTGTGGGGCAGCATGCACTCTCCACTGCTTTTCTTGTGTGAAACCCTGCATTCCGGGTTTCCTTGGCGATATGGACATGGTGTTTGTTTGTTTTCCTTTCCTTCCGAAAACTGCTGATCCACAAGCTCATCTCATACACCTGTCTTCCACCGACTGTCATTTGGGACCCCTGGCCTGACCCTTCACCGGCTAGGGGTCACTTGTTCCCTCTGTAGGGCTCAGCTCAAACATTATAGCGACAACGCAGTGATCCCGTAACCACTTTTGATTGTAGGGGTCACGTCCTGTCCTCCCTGGAACAAGTCGTATGTCTTTGTGGTCAGCATGGAAGGTCTTTTCCTTCCTTTTTCTGTCCTTTCCTTTTGTGTCTCCTACTTGTCCAAACAATTATCCATCGCTGTGACAATAGCAAAAAAAAAATAAGGTGCAGTAGTCCAGTACAGTAGTACAGTTGTACCGTATGTCCAATACAATGTCTTTTGTGGTTTTGTCCCATATAGTCAGGGGATACCGGTCATTCTCCCCGGCCTCCCCTGCTACTTCAGCCTGGGCCGTGAATTATTCCCAGATGCATGGTATAGGGGTATTCACACCTATAACTGTGCTTGTAGATCTGAGCATTTCTCCATGCACAATATCAATGTGCACCACCTCCCCTTGTACATTCAACACTGCAAGGGGAGGAAAATGCACTGGACCTGTTATACAGTATGTCCAGCGTTGGGTCCAGTGATGTTCCACCACTCCCTGGTTTGCTTTGGTTGTCTGCCTACCAGCCTGTCCACTTCCAACGGCTGGCACTTCCAGTGTGAGAGGGTTGAGTAACACCTTAGGCTTCTCCCAGCCCCCTCCGTTCTCCAATGACCATACTGATTTCTTCCATAGTCATTGTTTGCACTTAATTTGCTCCTTTTGCAAGGGAAGTTTCATCGCAGAGCGTTCGTTTGCAGACTTTCCTTTACTGCTCCCGCAACGCTCATTCTTCTCACATTGAATTTAAAGTTCCAAACTGTCTCTTTCTGAGTGAAACTCCTAGCAGAGCCAGGGGGGTCGTGACCCCCATCAAGGGAGCACCCCCCTGACATCAGCACAGGACCTTTAACTTTTCTTCTTAGCCATAGGTCCATCTCTGTAAACTATTTTGTTGTATCTCCTAGAACAACTTGATGAAGAGCTGATCCTGGTCTTTGCAGGTCCCAGCCACGATCTTGTTTCCTCGATCGTGTTGTGGATTATAGTA
The DNA here is from genome assembly GCF_963921795.1 of Nannobrachium achirus. Lineage (NCBI taxonomy): Eukaryota > Metazoa > Chordata > Actinopteri > Myctophiformes > Myctophidae > Nannobrachium > Nannobrachium achirus. The sequence continues at coordinate 45,234,897 of NC_137811.1, read as the reverse complement.
CTTCACGACTATTTATCACCCTTGTACTTCACAGGTTCCAAAAGTGACCTCTTTCTCCAGGTCACTGTTCTCGTGGCTGCCCCCTGCGCGTGGGAGCCCTGCTTCACAACCTTACGGAAGGATCTAGTTATCTGTTGCAACATCCGATTAGGTGATTTAGTTACCCAAAACCTCTATTTAAGTAACTCAAGTACATAATAACAATTAACATCATTACTATTACTTATCTCTTTTACACAAAATAACTTCAATTAAGTATATATTGTACTTTGGTAATCACACCTCCTCATTGTTAGTAAAAAGTCAGTTAGTCAGTAGTCATCTGGTCAGTTAGTCAGGTAATTAGTTAGAGTTTTCCATGCTAGAGAGGGAAAAAGGAGATGGATCCAAAATACAATCGGTACCTATGTGAAGTTGCCCTACTATCTCTGTTTTGGAAACTTACATTAAGTTATTATGGATTTGGTTCACTTTTCTCCTCGCTGCCTTATAGGTCCCTGGGAGAAAAGCACCAGTCCCTGCTGAAACTGTTCAATAGAACATTCATCTGGGTTAGGGTGATATGCAGGCTACACATGTCACCCTTCAAACCCTTTAAATCACTATAACGACACTTTGTGTCAGCTGAGGTAAATATCTATTACTCGTCATTTATTCTTTTCTTATATATATATTTTTTAATATATATATAGGCCATACCGTATATATAAAAGTGGATTATTTGTTTCTGTTCCTTCAAGGTTCATGTTTGATTCCCCTATCAAAAGGTCCATCGTTTCAGACATGTCCATGTACACATGCTCCTCCTCTGACGGGCAGCAGACCTCTTGCCGCTTGATCCCTCTCCACTTTGCCGTGCACGGGGCTCCTCTGCTGTCCAGCTGCTCCAAAAGAATAGTGCTCCGTCTTGAGCTAGCGTGCGTAACACGCCCGCCACACTCAATAAAAAGAACAGGGACGCCATGTAAACAATGTGATACCAGTTTGAGCATAGATGAGGTGAAGGGTTTCCAGAAGTGCACTGGGAAAAGAGCACGCGACAAGTTCTTAAGGTCCACTAATTCCAGAATGGTTTATTAAAAAACCTTTGAAATAATAAAAGTCACAAAAATTATTAAAACAAAATATACATTTCCAAAAGCTTGAAACTGAAGTCCATCAGCCAAATATCCTTAGGCTAAATGGTTCACAAAGTTAAAATGTCTAATATTGTCCAATATTGTCCATGAAACTGAAGTCCATAAAATATAGGATATTTCCAGAGTCCATGCCACCTAGGCTAAAACGGTTCACAAAGTTAAAATGTCTAATATTGTCCAATATTGTCCATGAAACTGAAGTCCATAAAATATAGGATATTTCCAGAGTCCATGCCACCTAGGCTAAAACGGTTCACAAAGTTCTAACTTTTCCAAAGTTAAAATGTCCAATCTTGTCCTGGCTGGCTGGAGTCCTCCAGCCAGCCATCACGCCAAGCGCGTCCAGACCCTAATGCCCCAACTCCTGTCTTTGTTGGCGCTACTTATACTACACTTCGCACGCTATCTTTTGATTTATCTATATTTGGCACGCCCACTTACGAAATATCTGTTTTTTTCCACGACAACTTGTGACGGGCGCCTAATCACTCAATATATAGACCTTTTAGTTTCTATCACTTGGACAGCCTAGTTTGTATAGGTTAAATGTTATGTTTTCTTTCACATTCTTCTCTCCTGATGCAGTACCTGAACTCTACCAGTGTTATCGCAGCCTAAAAGAATCCAAAGTTTGTGACATCAACACAACACTTAAATCACCCAAGTCTTCTAATATGACCAATCATTATATAAAACATTAAAAACCATATATTTCATTTATAATATTCCACATTTATCAAAACATTGGGGAGACAAAAATCATCCCGACAACACATTCTTGTATTTCAATTGGATTAAATAAAACAAAATAAAATTATAAAACAAAATCTAGGCCTACTTCATTAGGACGTGCAATTATGACTATTCATTAGCAATCGTATTCTTCTAATCATCATACATTTTCCCAATGGTCCCCACAACGAGGTACTGTAACATCAACATTCTCATCATGTTTTGTCAGTGTAAATAATCATCGGTAAATCAATGCCTTTTTAAGTCCTTTTAGGGTTCCTTGTGAGGGAGGGGGGGGGGGGGGGGACAAGGGGGATGGACAAGGGGGATGGAAAAGGGGGGCGATAGTGTTCCAGGGAAGGGGGGGCTGGGGGTCTATAAATCTTCAGTCCAACTGAGAAGAGACCCGTTTTAACTGGGGAAAGTCAATGTCACTTTGCGTTTGGCCAGGATTCTTTGGCATCCCATGAATTAATTCATGATGACGGTGAGAAGTCCATGGGCAGTTTGATAGCCCAATACTATTGTCTGATTCTGTTCTGGTCAGATCATCTTAGCAGTTGAGGTTCAAAGGTCACTTGTAATCCATCTCAAAAGCTGCTCCGGCTCTGACGTTTTCCAGACCCTTGTCCATAGCGGCCTTGCACTAGGGCTTCTGCGTGTCCCTAGTTGTTCTGATGCAGGGGAGAGGATTTCGAGGGAATCCCCCCCGCTTCTCGTTGCCTCGGATTGTGGTGATTTATACCCTGTCCTCCATATTTGTGTATTGTGGAGTGCTTCAAATGTTGGTGTTCCATCCGATACGATTTATGGCTCTGTCCAGGCCCTTGGTCTTGCGCAGTATTCACCTTAAGTTGAAATCCAGGAAATTAATTGTCACTAGTGAGGGAAAATTGTCTGACAGAGGGAGAAGGCCTATAGTGTCTTGGGGGGAGGGGCTATGGGGTGGTTGAGTAGGCCTCGCCTCGACTGCCCTCTGACCTCTCCCCTTCCCTTCCCTAATCGTCGAAAGCACAGAAAACTTCACCTACATCCGGATTGTTAACAGAGATCTAATATTTTCACTTCTCCTTACAATGTTTTATTTATTCATCAATTCATGGAATTCCTTTGTTTATTTAGCATTTCATAGTTATAGTTACTAAAACGTTAGAATTGTTTTATTTGTGTTTTATCTTTTCTTGTTGTAAGGCCAATGTTTGCCTTTGAAATGCACAATAGAAAATGTAGGGAGACAGAGAACAGTGCGTTTCCCTTAAACCACATGACTGAGGTCTCCCAGGGGCCTACACTTGGTCCCCTCCTTTTTTCCCCTCTACACCAAGCCAAATCTCTTTGCTGAAAATAGGCGCAGTACAAGCTGGCAACACGTTTCGTTGCCTGCATGTATACTGTAGATCTGCTATTTTTTGGTTACGATGACACATACATGTATGTGTGTGTGTGTGTGTGTGTGTGTGTGTGTGTGTGTGTGTGTGTGTGTGTGTGTGTGTGTGTTTGTGTGTGTGTGTGTGTGTGTGCGTACCTGAGTGAGCCCTGACACCTCTCCCTTCTGCAGAGGTGCAGCAATAGAAGGCGTGAAGGGTTGGCTGTCGTCCACCGGTCGTCCTTTCAGGTAGTGCTTCCCTGCCTCGTAGATGTCCACTTCAATCATCTTCCCTTTGAACTGGGGCCCCTTAGGCACCAGCACCTTGGAGCAGGGAAACACACCTTAGTTTAGTGCAGTGGTTCTCAACCTGTGGGTCGGTCCCCAAATTATTTTCCTTAAAGTTTAGCTAAATGTGCAACACTGTTTTCTCACTCAACAGTAAACAGACCAACATACAGTATAAGTGTATACAGGGTATCTGCACATTTATAAAGTGACAAAAAGTGACTTTAAAGACCTTTTTATTGCCTCTGGTCAAACATTGGTCAAACTGTCAAATATTAGAGGAAGAAATTGTGAAAATATCTTCACAATGGAACAGATCGAGTCAAGCTAAATGTAATGCCAACTCCTACAATTACAAGTGCTCGTCAGGGTGGGAGGTCCCCAGTTAAAATATGATTATTTTGGGGGTCACGGCCTGAAAAGGTTGAGAACCACTGCTTTAGTGGTTGGTTGGTTGGTTGTTTCTGGCCAACGGTCAGAATGTCAAATCTGCTGGTAGACAGACCAGACAGCATGTGTGTGACGGAGAGAGAGGTGAATGAGACAGGTACACTGACTGTAGACCCCTGGTTCCCAAACAGTGGGTATATATGTATATGTATATGTATATATGTATATATGTATATATATATATATATATATATATATATATATATATATATATAATTATTTGTATAATATATATATATATATATATATATATATATATTTTTTTTTTTTTTTTTTTTTTTTTTTTTTTTATGTCACTGACATGCCCAAAATAGGACCAGCATGGTTCGTTAAATACATACAAATCTGAACATCTGAATGCCCAAACCCCCTCTGCAGGTGGTCTGAGGTGCATCTGGCCTTGGGAAATATCAAACATCAAACCCACTTTCAACCACCATCTGAGCGCAAACAAAATGTGTGCACAGATCCACCAACAAAGACATGCACACCACACAACATAACATGTTTGTAGGCAGCTCAGAATTCGCTACACATGTGGGAAATAATAATTTATCAGAAAGAAAACGGACAACAATAGTTATGTAAAGACTTCTCAAGCATTTACCATCCTCAAGGCACATTATGAGACATATTTACAAGCACAGTAATCTGCACTTACAGTAGCTCTTGGAAAATATATCCGATTTTCCCCATGCATACAGGACAAGCTGAATAATATTTGGACATAATCTGAATATGAAAAGTGTAAATGGCCAACATAGAAAGCTATCAAATATTTCAGTATATATGACATGAGAATGGAATAAAGAAATGGTAAGAGAAAGAGAGAAAACAACAAAAGCCTTATTTATACACCAAACGCTTAGTGAGCTTGTAGACTGGATATTTTTGGCTAGTGACACCTTTTTGATTATTTTTATTTGACAAGAAATGGAGAACAGTACAAGTATAGTCAATACAATTGAAATGTAGTACAGTACAAGTACAATTAAACACCCTGCCTAAAAGGAACATCCCACATAAGACCTTTTACAGTCTTTTTTACGTCGGAAGCCCTCAGTATTTAATTCATGGACATAAGCAAGCAAAGAAGATAAGCAAGCAAAGAAGACATTCTATGGGAGGAGTGATAACTACCTCCCTCTCTGGCCTCATGAAAGGTGACTTTTCAGGGCAGTTTTGAAGAATGCCAGCGAGCTACATGTTCTAATGGAATTCCACACCTTGGTGGCAGTGTTGAAGAAGTAGAACTTACCCATATTTGTCTTATGGGTTTGTGTAATCAGATCATTTTGTGCGCACCCTCTGGTGTTGTGGCTAGCCCGGCATAGCCAGACAATATCACTGCGTGAATATTATTAGTCTGGTTCTTCTCAGTGTTTCTCACTACCTAAAGCCCGCCCTTCATTTGCATACTGCGCCCCTGGTTGGTTCCTCACGACTTGTGAGCCGTGAAATATTTCGGGGCCAGACCTATACTGCCAAGGGCAATTTTTCAGATGTGTCTGGCTACGCGAGGTAAAGTGACACCATCGTTCGATGGAGTACAAGTTAAGGAAAAGAGTTCCAGTGTGTGTATGTTCTAACTGCTCCCTCGGTCTTCTAATACAGTCGTTCCCAAACGTCTTATAGCTCGAGACACAAAAGAGAAATTAGATGTCTCCCTGACACCCAAACTAGTGGAAATAGCAGACCTACAAGCACCCAACGTGGCGACGTGGCGTGTTGTGAGCTTGTAGATCTAGTATTTTCACTACTTCTAAAAATGTTTCATTTATTCATTTATGGAATTCCTTATTATTTAGTATTTCATAGTTAGTTACTATGAAGAAATGTTAGATTTTTTTTTGTATTGTTGGAAACTAATAAAAAATGGGAATTTACACACGAGTCACGACCCATAAAAAACGACCCACTAATGGCTCTGTTTGGGAAACACTGTTCTAACACGTAAAAAGACCATGCCAAGAAACCAGCGCAAAGCCACCCGCCGTCCATCAAGCCCTCTGCATGTATCTCCACATCTGTCAATTACATTTTCAATTAACTGCCAACTGAAAACTGTTTTCCCCAACGCTCTGCCACATTGTTATTTAGCTAACGTTAGTCCCTGCCTGCTTAGATTAAAATAATAATACGACATTTAAAAAAGAATTGTTCACCATGGCGCCGATTGTTTTCAATTCCATTTACGGAAGCCCTCAAGGTCAAAAACTATGGCAACAGCTGTGAGATTAACCAGTGGGATTTGCTGGATTGTTTTATTAGTTCGCCATGGCAACTATGAAACTAGGCACATCGCAGCAGGGAAGAGAATAGGAAAACAAAGAGTTATAATTATGGCTTATTGCAAAGGAAATTTGTTCTTAATGAGTTAGTGCTGTAAATAAAGATCATATCGACATCTTTTTGTTTAGATATTTCAAAACACTTTTGAAACTAACTAGACACAATGACATAATGCACACCACACAGTATGTATAGAATGCTTAATCTCTCTCTTTCTGTCTCTCTCCTGTGTGAACCACCATTATAGCCGGAGCCGTGTTCATGTCAGTGGGTTTACTGCTGCAGTCAATTCTATTTAGTCTTCCTTGCGACGGCTAGGCAGATTCTAACCGGCGCTAACGTGAAATTAGTTTTTTGATGAATGTCTCGGCAGCTTCTTCCAGGATTACAGCGGTGAGCTCCACATGTCATGGGTCATTACTGACTTGGCTCCCAAAGTATAGGGACGGTGTTAAACATACGCCACTGCCTTCTCAATGACGAGATACGATCCTCGTTGAGCCGCTATGAAACTTCTGGAAACACTGGCATCTGACACTAGCTTTGTCCGCTTCCTCTGGGAGAGAGCTGTATGTGCACGTTCACAAGCGCTATAGCTGGGCTGAGAATAGCGTGTGTAAATGGAGTTGTGGAGAGCAGCATATATCATGTTAATTGGTGATTGGTGGCGGTATGTGATACGAGAACAGGACAACACCAGCAGCACGCCAGAACAATCAGCACACCTGCTGCTCCTTACTGTGCGTGCGTGTATGTGTGTGTGTGTGTGTGTGTGTGTGTGTGTGTGTGTGTGTGTGTGTGTGTGTGTGTGTGTGCGTGTGTGTGTGTATGTGTGTGTGTGTGTGTGTGTGTGTGTGTTTCCAAGTGCACATATGCACGCCACGCATGTTACGTGGCTACTGGGAGCAGAAAGAGAGAGGGGGGTGATGGAGGTAGACAGGTGTCTGAGCGTGTGTGTGTGTGTGTGTGTGTGTGTGTGTGTGTGTGTGTGTGTGTGTGTGTGTGTGTGTGTGTGTGTGTGTGTGTGTGAGAGTGGGAGGGAGAGAGAGGGTCATCTGAGGCCCATTACAAGGTGATTCAATGATGAAAGAGCTTGTCAGGCCTCAACAGAGACCCGCAGCGACACACACAGTCACACACACACTCGCACACGCACACACACACACACACACACACACACACACACACACACACACACGCATACACACACACACACATGCACACACAGGTGGGATGGGTGCCTATTAGAGCTGTCGGGTGAGATATCCATCTGACGGTGTGAAAGTGAAACTAGGCCATTTGCTCACACTCACACCTCTGCCCCCCTCCCCTCCCTTCCCTTCCCCTCCCTCCCTCCCTCCTTCTCCACCTAGCTAACACACTCCATCCTTTTCCATTCCTCCACTGCTCCTTTCATTTCCTCACCTGAGAGAGGACAAGCAGCGACTGGCTTGTCCTGTCCATTTTTTCTGCATCTCTCTCTGTTCTTTCACTCCTACAAATCATTGTCACAGTTCATCTCCTCGTCCCCTTTTCACTGACTGTTTTTAATATCTTGTAGAGCAGTGGTTCTCAAACGTTCAAATTTCAAGGTCTTCCCTTAACTCTGACAGTGTACAAATGGAACCAAATGGATCCGTTAGTGTCCATTTGGTTCCATTTGTACACTGTCAGAGTTACAGACTTGTATGGGTCCATTTAGACCCCCCTAAAGGAACCCACAGAGTCCCTGGAATCCACTTTGAGAAACTCTGTTGTAGAGTTTCCTGCTTTTTTTTTTGCTGCCTTTTTCTACCTTCTTCTACCGTTCATATCTGTCTATCTCTCTGTCCATCTGTAAAAAGGAACCAATCAACTACTCCTTACAACTACTTATTCCAGTTCGCTGTTCGCTTATCTTGAACAACGGCAAACAAAACAAAACAAAAAGAAAATGAAAATAAAACAAAAATGGTCGGTTCACATCAAGATTACAAACAACCAACGGTAAGCACGAAGGTCAAACCATGCTACACACACACACACACACACACACACACACACACACACACACACACACACACACACACACACACACACACACACACACACACACACACACACACACACACACACACACACACACACACACATCCCTGTGTCCCTGGAATAGCCTTATGTTCATGCGCGTGCGCACATGAATGTGTGTTTATGGACGTGTGTCTTTACATACATACATATATACATACAAGTGCATGATTAAGTGAGCATGTGTTGTGTTTCACAAGGTAAAAACTAATGCATAACATGGGGTCTCTTCCCAGGGGGAAAGGGGAGAGGTGCGGAGAGGCCAACATATTGTCACAGAATGGTCACGTTATCACGTTCGTTGCCAAAGCAATGTTGTGATTTAGAGGCCATGCCAAATACTCACTGGTCTGATAAAAAAGAGCATGGTAGTGGTGGCCAGGGGGTGGGGAGAAACATCAAACAGACCAGGCAGACTGTTCCTCCCTCGAGTACAGTCACACAGGCACGTGCACACACAGACATGAAAGGGGGCTTGAGCCCCTGCCCTTTCATCCGTCTGTAAAAAGTGCCCTCTCCAGACCATGAATGCAGTTTTAATTTTGGTGAAGGAAAAGCAAATGCCCTCTTTTCATGCCATACATGAAGGCAGAATTCAAGAGAATTGCCTTGTCCAAACTCTCCTGAACTTGAATGCAGCATCTTATGTTGAAAGAATTGCCCTCTCTGTGTAGAAATCCATGCCGTTGCGCCGCATCTCCAGTATTGCCTTTTTTATGCTTAGTTTTGTGTGGTATCAAGTACTGAAAATAGCCGACCTCCAAGCTCACAACACGTTGCAGCGCGACGCGTTGTGAGCTTGGAGGTCGGCTATTTTCAATATTTCAACAAAAGGCCCTTTTAGAAATTTCAGCCCCTGCCTCTCTAACATTCTCTGCACGTCCCTGCAGTCACACATGCGCGCGCGCTCCCACATTATGAAAGGCGCTCAAATGCACACATGCGTGACAGGAACACGCGCGTGCACACCCGTGAACTGAGTGACACTTGTAACTAAAGTTTATAGCCTGCAGAAAGAAACGCAGAACAGAGTAAGAGGGGAGGCGGAGGAGGAGAAGGGGAGGTGGAGGCGAGGAGAGGGGAAAAATTATTACCATCCCCGACCCTCCCTACCAATAAAAAGCATAACTTCAAACATGGCTCTGATGATGGCTAAAGCAGGGGAAATTGATTTATTTGAAGATGTTTGAAAGTGAATTTTTCACAGGTTGGGAGAGGGTCTTTGAAGCCACATGTGAGTGTGCGTGTGTGCGTGTGTGTGTGTGTGTGTGTGTGTGTGTGTGCGTTTGTGTGAGAGAGATATAGGAGGAGAGAGTGTGTGTATGTCTGTATATGTGCGTGTGTGTGCGTGCGTGCGTGTGGAGAGGGAGAGGATGGAATGTACATGTCTTTAGGGCTGACCTTAATGTTGGTACAGTAAAAAGCGCACAGTATTGCTGTTATCAGCTGCCAAATGCTCAGTTGACCACCCTAGGGTGTGTGCACGCGCGTGCGTGCGATATTAAAGCTAACCTACTTTCTCCAGTGCAAGCATAAGCTGATGACACCTGCTGTGAGTACTCTTTGACACGCAGGGCAAAAGCCCTGATCTGATTTACATAAGGCCGCTTCATAATTCGTCGCACAGCATTGTGGGGCGCAGGAAATAGCCGATCAAGGACGTGGTGCATACATGTGCAACGTGTAGTGAGCTTGTAGATCGTCTGTGCTTGTCTTCCTATGGAGCAGCATACATTTGGCATATTTGTGGAAATAAGAAAGGATTAGCAGCATACAGTAGAACTATGTACATATTATGCAAGAAGTACAGATTCAATTATATATGTATTTATCGCTAGCTTACTGTATGTGTTTCAGAAAGTGGATATAAAGTAGAGGTCAGCTTATTTACTGTACTGTATGTTGAGATTCCACGTCTCAATTGCATTGACCATATCTAACTATTAATTTAACGAATGTCTGACTGACCATCTGCATGCTGACATCACTGATACTACACAGTTTCGCCGCCATGGTAACCGTCTGTCAGCATGCTGACATCACGTCATACTCTGATAGTCATAGCACAGACATCACAGACCTGGCCTGGACACGGAACACCATGTATGGGCATAGAGATCTGCCCAACGGGCACACCAACATTACTTCTGAGACTCCTACATTCAATCCCTCAGATACTGTGCACGCCCCTGTATCGATGACATCAGGGATCTCCATATATGGGCATAAAATGGATTCTGGGGAATACCCATATATGGATATGTCACGGTGATGTCACCTGTGATGTCACAGTGATGTGTCAGGGGAACCACAGTGTCAGGCGTGACAGAGATACGGACAAGATGTGACGGTTTTCATTCAGGGTTTGGGGGCTCGGGTCTACTGTCATTAATTCGGCTGTTCGGTGCTGCCGAGATTTTGTGACTCCCCATACCGAAATAAATTTGTCTCTCAAAGTGGAGTATGCATCGGCCCTTATTCTCCCTAGAGAAATTACTTCTGGGAACCAGGGGATAAATGAGTGACGCCAGGACTTCGCTACTCCATTGATCCCACAGCAGGAATTCAGTTGCTGCGGCATTACAGCAGTTACGAAACAGGATTCACAGGACAGGTACAAAAAAAGAGATACAGCTAGGAGTAACAAAACACATGAGGACATGGTACACCTTACCAAGCACTCTAAAGCCCGTATCAGAGTCTACGGTGGAGACCTATCCACCGCAAATTTGAGGTGGAAAGCTTTCCACCTCAAGTCAGAAAATAAGTGCAGGCCATCATAGTCACGGCCCACGGTGAAGTCCTTTACCCCGTCTAGACCGGTTCAGGTCGACCAATCAGTGAACGGGGTGTAGAGCCTGTCTGTCTGATAGTAAAAACAGAGAGATGTGTTGGGACTCACGGTGGAAAGCTCTCCACCGTGAGGAATGATGTAACGTTGTAGTTTCATGACTCAAAAAGACTCGAAAAGACTACACTGCGGTGTAAAGCCTTCCACCGCGGACCCGACTATGATACGGGCTTAAGTGTCAGCATGGTAATGGTGTGGTTTAAAGGACAACTTTGTTTTTTTACAACAAGGGTTCATATTTTATATTGTAATTAGAGAAAAGAAAAGACGAGTGTTCAAATGTTTTCATTTACTGCTTTCTATAGTTTTAGTAATTTTAATGATTTTGATTTCAGTGGGTGGGGGCATGCGTACAAGTGTCTTTTTAGAAACAATGAGCCCATTACCAAGATGAACCACACTCTTTCATGGGCAGATGTGACTTATGGAGGCTACTAGTAGTGTTACTCTAAATAGTAATAAAGAAATCAATTTAGCCACTTGTACACATGCCCCCACCCACTGAAATCAAAATCGCTAAAACGATAGAAAGAAGTGAACGAAAACATTTTAACACTCATCTTTTCTGTTAAATTGTTTACTGTTTAATTACAATCTAAAATATATACCCTTGTTGTAAAAAAAAAAGTTGTCCTTTAATGCAGTTTAATTATGCTCCTGTTAGTACAGTATGGTTAAGTTTAGACATGGGTTTAGTGAAGTTAGGGTAAGGATGACCTCATTGTAAGGCAGCAAAATACAGGACAAAGCTGTGTATACACAGTAAAATAATCTGTGTTATTTTATCCATCCATAACTAAGAGAGATGTAACCAAATGGACCAAAAACGGTTTCCATTACCTGTTCATAGAATTTGTTGTGAGCCACATAGTACTGGGTGTCAAATGAATCCTCTGTCACCAAGACATGCTGCCTCTCTCCAATCTAGAGAGAGAGAGAGAGAGAGAGAGAGAGAGAGAGAGAGAGAGAGAGAGAGAGAGAGAGAGAGAGAGAGAGAGAGAATACATGTTAAGACTCAGAAACAATTACCCAGGGTTCAGTTTACAATCAAATTACACGGTTAGCTTATTCGTTCCGTATTTGTAAATGAATATTTTTATTTATATATGCACGTACATGCGTGTGTGTCCATCTGCGTGTGTGTCCAGCCAAATGTCAATTATAACCCAAGCAGGGAAACAGGACTATTTGCATTCACATGAACAAAACACCTCATCCCTTCATTTCTCCATCAACCTCACTGACCCCTCCACACACGCACGCACGCCCGCCCGCCCGCCCGCCCGCCCGCCCGCCCGCACACACACACACACACACACACACACACACACACACACACACACACACACACACACACACACACACACACACACACACACACACACACACACACACACACACACACACACACACACACACACACACACACCCTTTCCCTTTCAGCAACAACCAGCTTGAATCAACTTGTCAAAATCAAATAGGAAAACAATAATAAATGTATATAATAGCCTATTTAAATAATGTTATTTTGCAATGACACCTCAGTTTGACAGTCTCAATTCTCTCCAGACAGGTTCATTAGCATGTGTAAATTGGACGACATAAATAATGAAGAAAGAAGTCTCAAGACACGGGCTGAAAACATGTGCCATGGCTAGTTGCATGCATGCATTTGGAACTCTCTAGATTCTTTGTTTACTTTTGTGTTAACTCATACAGGGCCAGATTTCCAAAATATGAATATGAATGTGCGCTTATAACGCCAGGAAATAGCTATTTTGTATCCCCCCAGACCACCTTAACCAGACCACCTTAACGAATGCACGTTCACCATACCATACCACCAGATGACCACTAGAGACCACCATACACCATACACTGACATGGTCCCATGTTAAGCCTGTTTAAATCCACATAACAGGATGAGACGCTGACTTGGTCCTCATTGACTTAACATGGACGGGCCGCCGGTCACCATTTCAGCTCAATACTGTTCAATTCGTGCTTGATCGTCTCAAACCACCATTGGTATGGGCATCGGGACGTATATAGATGCCACACAGAAAGTTTCAGAATCAAAATCCGACCTAGTGAAGCTACGTGAGGGTCGGATGGTTGCATTGAGGCTAACGCTAGCAGAGGCCTGTTGTCAACAGGAAGCCCTGGTTTAAAGGTGACGTCATAATCGTATCCTTTTTTTTCACGGTTTACGTGTGGACATTAGCTGAGGTAAGCTAACCATTTCGCTCCGTCTATAAACACATATTAAAAGCTTAAACAATGCTTTTATATAAAAGTCGCTCCGAGTCGCTCGGCACCAAACGCCATAGTGAACTAGTCGCTCGTAAAGTCGCCCGGCGCTAACTGAGTTAATGTTCATATTTGTTAATTATGGGCTTTTTTTTTTTTTTTTTGCATGCGTTGGAATGTGAGGGAGCCACTGTCTGTCAATCAAATCAATCAAAGACTGTGAAGACCAGGAGGAAGCAGTGCCCACGGTTCTTGAGAGTCTGTTCTTAGACTGGGCTTATCCAGTATTCACTTCCTATGCAACCAGAATGGACTACACTACAGCACTAGTTCCCAAACAGTGGATATTTTTTGTGTTACATATATTTTGTTTTTAATTATTTTTATCTTCATTATTTATTTATCTATCAAGTTCCGCCCGACAGTACAAAGGCAGGGCCCTTAGCCAATGAGGTGCAACTGGAAATTGGCGGAAAAACATCTCGGAGTGGTGTTAGCTGGAGTATTGGTTGAGCTTCACATGACAGTTAGCAGCTGCAGAATATAGTCACGAATATAGTCACGTCAAGTTACGAGCGAGCCCACACTGTTTCGTAGGAACAGTATTTCTAGTTATTTTTTTTTTTTTTTAACATTACAAAAAAAGGAAAAATCTTCATGAATTAAAAACAAATTCATAATTGTCACTTTAGTTTGCAAATCCTTTTACATTTACATTTCATCTTCACACATGATAAGGTAACTGAATGTCTCACAATCTGTTGATTTGCAGGCAGCTTTCTAAGAACGACAGCAGCTGTGTGGCTGAGTTGCCTTGTCTACGGTGAAACTCTTCCGACACTGGCTTGCTTTTGTAGAGTGAGTCTTCAGCCTTTGCAGTATTACAACCTGCATTCACTCTGTATACTTTAATACTCAATAGACAGTATTTTTTTATTTGGAAATTTATGCTTCATTTAGATGCTGTATGAGAGTGTAGAGAGACATCTATGGCAGAGAGAGGGGAGATATGCGTGACTTGATGGGGGTTGGATTCGAGCTTGGGTCCTTCGGAGTTGTCGATGGTCGGTCGGACGTTTCTCGAGATACGTAACTACTGGACTAGAGCACCACCTAGGCCCAAGGGTGTCACTGAGATGTGCCTTGGTCTGTTTAAATGTCAAACAACTTGACAATCTGGCTGATTTCTCAGTTAAACGTTCAGCATAATTCATGCACTGGAAGACAGGTAATGTGGTCACCAATATCAATAGGTTTCTTCCTCCTCAATGTCTAACTTAATGTTCTCTTTCAAATTTTTCATTTCGGTATTTGATGATAATCGTGAGTCAGACACCTCAACCCAGAGAACAGGGGTATTGTATACCAAAGTGGGACCTGGGAACCTCAGAGAGTTCTGCTTCTACACTCAGTAACTTCAACAACAAAAAAAAGGGGAAACAAGCTGGGGGAATGCAAGGGAGGAATATCTTTCAAGGATGAAAAATCTCAAGTTTTTGACATTAACCTTTCTTTGTTTTGAGGATAAGTCTCTGTGCTTGTGTCCCTGTATGCTGATACAAGCTTTGACAGTCTGATTAGAGGCAGAAAGTAAAACCATCTTGGGATCAACTTGGAGAAATTGGCACCGCAAGGCTCAGTGACTGCAAAATCCACACACAGGTGGAATACTGATGACGGTAATACAAAAAATAAAAATAAACATCAGCTTGGGGCTATGTACATACAAGTTCTCTCACAGAGAAAAGACTAAATCTCACTTGAATACACTTGAATACAGTGTACGGTCCAGGCTGTTACTGTGCATACTGTACCTGGGAAATGGGTTCAAGCCTATAGTTTAGCCTAGACACCTTTTTTGGTATGTCAGTCTATGTCCTTCTGTACTTTATGCCTCTGATTAATGCCTTCTTCTGTCTAACAGCAGCAATGAAGGAAAGGTGGAACATTTTCATGTTAACATCACACCTCTCTCTTTGATGGTACAGTAGCATACTGCTGACTGGGCTGTTCTTAGCCCAGGGACCCGTGCATGTCTCTGACACATGTCTCTGACACATGTCTCTGGGCATTTTCTTTGTTGTTTACAACTCTCATCTTCCCTCCCTCTTTTCTGTCTTCCCTCTATCCCTCCTTCCTTTATTCCTTCTTTTACTGTATTTCTGTGTGTGTGTGTGTGTGTGTGTGTGTGTGTGTGTGTGTGTGTGTGTGTGTGTGTGTGTGTGTGTGTGTGTGTGTGTGTGTGTTCCTGCATAAGTAACACCTGCACAGACATGCTGACGGACTTGAAAAGACATTGAATAGATTACCGTTTCCTGCAAACAGAGCAACTTTCAAAAGTGAGAAGAGAAGGAAAAGTAAATCGTCATTTGAACTCAGTATTAGCCTAGTGAACATTAATAATTGTCCTGTGAACTTAATATTAGGCTCGTGAACATATTCTAGGTAATTGTGTTTGTTGTTCTTTTGGAGTCAAGATGGAAAATGTTTGCTTTAAGCCTAAAATATAGAGGAGTCTTGGATCAGTAAAGGCCCAATCCTCTCTATATTTCATTCAGGTTCTGTTTCTATCAATGTGAATGTGTATGAATCAGCCAGTCTTAATAATGTTTAATCCAGACCTAAACAATCAACCAGGAATAATGAACTGGGATTATGACAGATGTGTTGACTGTGAATGAGGATAAACGGCCTTTCCCATATGGGTGTAGATTGACACACACTCGTATGCACGCATGAACACACACACACACACACACACACACACACACACACACACACACACACACACACACACACACACACACACACACACACACACACACACACACACACACACACACACACACACACACACACACAGAATGCACGTGAACTTGTGTTTTTTTTTAACATTAATTCATCTTCCTGGATGGAATAGTACAAGGATTACAATGCTGGGATGAGGGAAAGAAAAGAGAAAGAAACAGAGATAAATGGGGGGGGGGGGGGGGGGGGGGGGGCAGAGATGAGGGAGATAGAAATAGAAAGGCTGGGTTTAATATGATAAAGAAAATAAATCTCTCCCATGGATGATAGTGAATGCAAAGTCTTATCAGCTGCATACACCTAGTCCCTTGTGTACCAGACCATAAGGTGTGTGTGTGTGTGTGTGTGTGTGTGTGTGTGTGTGTGTGTGTGTGTGTGTGTGTGTGTGTGTGTGTGTGTGTGTGTGTGTGTGTGTGTGTGTGTTAATTTGCTCGATCATCCATAGGATAACACAAAGGGTAGCAGGCAGTGTCTTAGTGCACGGGTGTTGTGTTGTGCATGTGCTTACACCATCATCCGTCGGATAAGATCTCGTGAGGCCCCAGCAGATTCGCTACAGATTTGCAGGATCAGGACTTTAATTGATAATTAATCCCATTCACGACAGGGATAATCAGAGGAAGTGTGGCTTTGAATTAAATTTGTTTTCATCCTTGCCCTACTACTACACAGCGTTGATTCACACCAAACTTGGGAAAAGCTGTCATTTGATCAGTCGTTATAGCCGTGACGCTAGTCCAGAGGTGCCTCAGAATAATTTAAGATAATAGTTGGAATTCATCAACAACTCTTACTGTATACTTAGTGAAATAGACCTGAGTTGCACTGTACTTGGTGCGATATTTTTCAGCCTACTGTACTGCACTACAAAGCCTGAGTGCAGTAAATACGTTTTTGGACACACCAACTTATTTGTGTATCCCAATGGTCAAATTGGCCTTCATAATATTGGGGGATAAACATTTACCTCAAGAACAGATATACAATCAGTGACATCACTGTGATGTCAGGGGAACTACACTAACATAATCCCTTTTATGCCCATATATGGAGTTCCCTGATTTTATCAATATTAAGCCCATATCTAACAAGACTTCATATGGAAATGCCCAAATGGAGGCCACATCGGCCACATACCACACTAACAGAATCCATATATGGCCAAGACAGCCCATATCTGTGTGGCTGGTTCTAGAGACAGGGATCTCCATGTATGGGCATAAAAGGGATTGTATGTATGATGTCAGATGTCATAGACGTCATAGGACTTTCACATATCGAATAACTGAGTAAGCATGTTTGGGCTCTCACAGCATATCTCCATATACAGTACATGGATCTCCATATATGGGTACCAGGGTCTCCCTATATGGGTATACTGATCCAATATACATCACTGGCCAGATGGCCACGGGTGAGGTCGTTTGTCGCCCTGAGGCGTCTTACTAGTATGACAAAAGGTGCTACAGTATAAAGTAACAATGTCATTCAGGGGCACCGTGGATAGAAAACAATATTTACAGGTGGAGAGCCAAAGATATTTTGAAAACCACCACAGTACAACGATAGGGTTCGTACAGTTAAGATGAGTGTGAAAATTGGGTTGTACGTAGTTAAAAAATCTATGCATGTAAATAAGGAAGCTATTTATAACCAACCTTGTACACTGATTATTAACTTTTCATCATTAGTGTCACGGACATTATTGTGACTTTAATGTACAACAGTGGGCATGTGTTGTGTGTACGCAGAACCCCCTGGTGTTACACAGGGGCATACAAGCTTCTGATCTCCCTTACAATACCAAGCAAACCTCTTTTCTTCCACTCACTGTCTCTTTGTGTCTGACCGTTTCTTTCTTATTTCATCATCCCATCTCTCTGACTCATTATCTACCCCAAACATTCTCTGTATTCCCTCTTGCTCTGGCTCCCTCTCTCTCTCTCTCTCTCTCACACACACACACGTACACACACAGACACACACATACACAAGCACACACGTGTACGTCCGTGCAAAACCCAGCAGGGTGGAGAAATACGATATTCATGCCGGCTTGCCCTTGCCAAACTATCATTCAAACGTGCATGCCCGTAAAAACACACATACACACACAGAGCAAATGAACTTGAACACATCAGCGCAGAGTCTTCTGTAAACACTTGTAAAAAAAGACATTTTGCTCTGTTGTCTGCTCAACAAATAGCAGAGGGAGCGATTTAAGGGGAGCTAAAATGAGTCGCTCTGATCTTTGGAGGTTCTCTTGCACAAAGCTGCTTGAAAGAAAAACTCCCCCGTTGTGTTGGGTATTTTCTTTTATTTATTTATTTACCCTCAAAGTCGAAACCAAAGTAAAGAGAGAAAACTTTTTGGTGTTTGCTACAAAGACTAAGGGGATTCAGGGTGGATTTGGCCGGCTGTGTGTGCGGAGACAAATGTAAAACCCGCACAGATCAAAGCTCCACGAAGCCAACTGCTTCTCCACGCCGAAGCCACTGGAACGCGGCCTGAACACGAATGCATCACACAGCACACCAAGGTAACGAGACGGGACCCAGAACATACAGAAAGACAGGATGACGTGGAGAAGAACAAACTGCAAGGGTGGAGGGAGGGAGGGAGGGAGGGGTGTGGAAAGAGAAGTGGGATTACAGAAGACAGAATGGAAGAGAGAACAGATGACGAAAGGGAATACACCTGACAGAGCGCGGGCACACTCAAACTGTGGGGGGAAAAAAACAAGAATAGATCTCTCAGAGTGGTGACATAACACATCCCAAACATAGAAGTTGAAGGTGTATTTGTGTTCTTTGTAGTCCTTTCCTATAGGGAAACCCCCCTAGTTAGTTCTACATCTAATGGCATCTACTGCCCTAGAGACAGAGCGGCTGACAGGACTATTTAGCCTTCCTTCATCCTGTGACACCAAAGCATTTTGTGTGTGATGCTAGATGCCAGTGCACAGAAATCCATCACTAATCAAGTAGGAGTACTAGTAGTAGTAGGGATACAGTGCAGGCTGGTGGAGAATGTCTCACTAGAGGTATACTGTAGTGTAGTGTTCACTAGAGGTACGAAGAGACACTTGACATAAAAAAAAACGGTTCTGATCCCTGACTTATACTTTGTTGTGATGGGTTGATTGATTGAATACTTTATTAGCAAGATGTATGTATGTTTCCATTGTGTTCTGTGTGCCAGTGTCTTGCAATGAATACTGTATATGAATCAGGCTTAAGTGTGTGGTCACCTGACCTGCGCGCATACAGTAACACTGTTAGGAAGACTATTCATGGGGATCCTTTAAAACACACACACACACACACACACACACACACACACACACACACACACACACACACACACACACACACACACACACACACACACACACACACACACACACACACACACACACACACACACACACACACACACACACAGTTACAGTTTCCAGACTTCCTGGGCAGGAGATCTAGAGCACTTAGTTTCCAGTTGTTGTCTCCACCAGCCGAAGGCTGAGGGAGAGTATGTTTTCCCCTCCGTCCGTGTGTCCGTGCGTCCGTCCGTCCGTCCGTGCGTCCGTCCGTGCGTCCTCGCAGTTTGTGAGCGCCAAATCTCAGTCGCCGTTGGCCCGGTCGCTGCCAAAGTGAGCACACACATTCCCTGGATGCCAATCTAGAACCTCTGCCCTAAATTTTTCAAATGGGCCTTTTCTAGCGCCAACTAGTGGCCGATGTTTGCTAAACACATTTCTGTGCACTACTCTTACAGATTTTGTCCAAAAATCCTACAAATCGGTAGGCAATATCTCGACAGTCATGTGATCGACACGGATCTGTCCGATTTTGCATATTCCATCCTGATTGGCTAAGATTGGCTTCCAAAGTTTGTGGGATTGAGCCGTTTTGAACAAAATGCCTCAAATCACAAACGCAAAGTGCAATTATCATGAAATCGCGCACACACGTTCCAACTAGGCCGAGGAGGAAATGCCACTTAATTTTTTTTAATCAGCCTCATGGTGGCGCTATAACAGCCCGATTTGTGGTTTTACCTATGACTCCACCGATCAGTTTCAAACTTTGTAAGCACACTCCCTAGAGGCTAAGGATAAACCTTTGCCCTGCATTTTTCACATCAGCCTTTTATAGCGCCACCTTTGGGCCGACTTATGTAAAACACATTTTTGGATATTACTCCTTGAGATTTTATCCAAAAATCATGCAAATCGGTACACAGTATCTCTATAGTCATGTGATCAAGTCCGATCCGTCTGATATTTCACATTCCATCCTGATTGGCTAATATTAGCTTCCAAAGTTTGCAGGATTGCTCCATTTTTGAACAAAATGCCTCAAATCATCAACGCAGCTTGCGATTACCGTGACATTTGCCACACATATTCCCACTAGGTCAAGGAACAAATGCTACCTTTTTAACATTGTCCTGTTATAGCGCCACCAGCAGGTAGACTTTAGCAAAACACATTTTTGGAACACAATGCTTGAAATCATGCATGCAGCGTCCGATTGCCATGAAAGATCTAAGGTGAAGAACATATGCCACCCTTTTTACATTGGCCTATTATACAGTAGCACCACCAGGACGCACGGCCTGGTGGAGACCTGTGCTCGGAAGAGCACTGCTTCTAGTTTGTTCTAAATCTGTGCTCATTAATGGTGTTAAGGTTAAGACGCTCGCCTCCAGAGCAGTATGTTGTCCTGCTGGTCTGTCGTCAGATCCAGCGCAGTACTCCCTCTGTGCTTCCGCTATACAATCTCTCATCCTTTCTGCTTCCACTCTCCGTCTCAATGGAGAATATCAATAAAAACAATTACTCAAAAGGAGCATGATCTCTCCTCAAAGTCAATTCATCACGGTCTTCCCTGTCACTCTGAACTTTGTTATTTTTTTTAATCCATCCTAAGCAGTGACTGAATTTTATCAGTCGTTTCCAACTGCCACATTCACATGGTCTGTTGCCAGTCGGTCCTTTGACAAGCCTTTCTCATATCTATAGCTGCGATACTGGAACAATGTTACGTTTACATTACACAACGCACGGCACCAATAATCTAGCTAAAGTACTTTTCGTCTGGCTGAGTAAGCCTTCACTTGACTGTCCAAAACAATAGAGTTTCACGTGTGACCTTCAGCTATCGAGAGTGCACACCGATACTGTATGTGTGACTCCGACGACCGCAGCTGTCAAATCAATAACCGTGTTTGAAATTATGGAGAGATAAACTTCAAATCACTTTGAACAATGCACACAGGTTCAGTTAATCTTAAGTACTTGAAACACAGGATTCAAAAACAAAGTGCGTTGTCACACGGGGTTGGGGGGTAGAGCTTGAAAGCAGCACCATGTGGAACAAAGAGTAACGTGCAATCTGAGTTCCTGCAGCTCCTAGGCAGTCAGGACTATGGAGACATGAAGCACTCTTACAGAGAGAGAGAGAGAGAGAGAGAGAGAAAATTCAGTTGATTATATCTCATACTGAATTACAAAGTGTGGACAGGTCTAAAACAGTGCTTCTCAACCTTTTCAGGCTGTGACCCCCAAAATATTTATATTTGAACTGGGGACACCCCCACCCCGACAAGCAGTTGGAATATAGAGTTGAGGCATTGCATTTAGTTTGACTTGGTTCCACAGATAAATATTGTGAAAATAGCAGATCTATGAGCTTATAGATCGCCTATTTTCAAAATGTTTGCCTCTTGCTTATACTGTATTATACATGTTTGACCAGTTTTTATAGTATAGTTTGTTGATTACATTTGATGCCATGAAGGTCTATTTCTTTTATTTTTTTATTTTTCTTATTATAGGTATTAAAACGTCTTAAAAGTCCTTAAATTGTCACTTCACTGTCATCTGAGGGACCCCCCCGAAAAATCATGCAGGG
>NC_137811.1:45195239-45210239 GCF_963921795.1 Nannobrachium achirus | reverse complement strand
CGCCTGTGGTCTCTCTAAAACATTCCTGACCGCCCTTACACACATCCAAGCACACACGCACACCTGTCCCGTACAAGCAGGCGCACATGTGCATGCACGCACGCACGCACGCACACACACACACACGTTAGTGTGTCAGGCAAAAACTCCATGGATACACTTGACTGCATGCGTGAAATCGAGAAAAGCAAAACAGTAGGAAATTGAGCGCGCAGGGTGTGTGAGGGATGAGAGATGAAGTGAGAGCAGTCAAACCAGAGGACAGAATGAAAGGGAGGGAGAGATAGAGAGCAGAAAAAATGGGAGAAAGCGGAAAGAGAGAGAGGTTTGCGGCGCGAAGAAGGGCATGAGACGCAAATCTGTCCATTTGGTTTAGCGCTCATCTTTCAGGGTCATATCTAGTGTTAATTGAAACCTTTTATTTTGTGAATAAATAAAATGTAACCAATCTGTATGTTAGAGCAGTGGTTCTCAAAGTGGATTCCAGGGACTCTGTGGGTTCTTTTGGGTGTCTAAATTGACCCATACAAGTCTATAACTCTGACAGTGTAGAAATGGAACCAAATGAACCCTAACGGGTTCATTTGGTTCCATTCGTACACTAGTAACGTGTTCAAATAAATGTAGTGGAGTAAAAGTACAATATTTGGATCCGAGATGTAGTGGAGTAGAAGTAAAGTATTAGAAATTGGAAATACTCAAGTAAAGTACAAATACCTTGTACATTACTTAAAGGTCCGCTGTCAGCCCCGAAATTCTAATAGTATGATACAGTATAGGTCATGTGGTCTCTCTCCCGTGTGCATCCTGAAACAGTCTGAAACTGTCTCAGTGTAATCTGCCCAACAACAGCTGACCAGTACAGTAAGTAGTCAGGCTATACAGACAATTAATTTGATTGGCTTATAATTGTGCATCCCCACGATAACATCATAAAAATATTAACTTGTTTTTTAAGATGATTCTTAAAGTGACAGCAACCCTTTAGGTGACAGGCCCCCTTTAAGTAAATGTACTTAGTTACTTTACACCACTGGGCAGCACAGCAGTTACAGTTACAGAGTCACAGATACAGACTAAGAGGTAAGCAATACAAAGGGAGGAAATAACATGTACTGTAACATGTCCCATGTTGCACTGCGATGCGTTGTGAGCTTGTAGGCCTGGCCACATCGCATATTTTTGTTGTGGGGCTTTACATGGCAGAGTATAGGAGGAGCAAATGATGTTACATAAACCTGATGTGATTGATTCATTCCCATCTCTCTGACATTGGCATGGATCATAATACTATGTGACACGCACACACATTATATATTTTGGCACATGCAAAAACGTATGCGCACACACGCACACACACACACGCACACACACACACACACACACACACACACACACACACACACACACACACACACACACACACACACACACACACACACACACACACACACACACACAACTTGATTGGCTCATCAATTTCACTGAATGGACAGAAATGACAGTGTAGGCCACTGCCTGAGTGACAAATCTACACTGTCAGTGAAGACAGATAAATATCACACACGCATGCACATGCATGCCAAACCTGTGGGCTGTGTATTCCTTCTGTGAGTCACATCACTTACTAAAGGCCATGATCACACACATTGCAAATACTCACATACACGCTCACGTATCCAGTCAGTATACTGTATGTAACTACTGTATTATTTACAAGCTACAGCTCAAGCTGTAGACTACAGTAAATTCTACAGTACATTCATATTCACATCTCTACCTATATCATCAATTTCATGTCTCCTTTGTGTGTAAAGTGTGAAATAAGAAAGGCAATTTATGGTCAATTCTTAGCCCTTCCACATCTTTTAACCTGGTGTCTGTATTTTAGGCATGGTCAACATTTCAGATGTGTAAAAAAAAGTGAAAAGAGCAAATGTACAAGCTCACAATGTGTCGTGATGCGACGCATTGTGAGCCTGTAGATCGGTTACCTTTGCTACTCATCGTACAAGTATACAGGGCTTAAGTAGCCTGGTTCCAGGCCATAGACCCGCCCACTCTCAGAGTGGACTGTTTCTCTGGTCTGGAATTGTGTTCATAATAAGTGATTTCTGGAGCCGAAATGACGGCTCCTCCAATTAGCGCAGGGGGTGGGGGTGGGTTTAACAAATAACCAATCCGTGCCGTCAAAGTATCTCCCCTCCAGAAATCACTCAAACAGGGTACAATGTCAGACTCAAGCTTCAGCTGAGTCTGAAATCAGGCTAGGGCTTAAGTGGTCAAGAGTTAAATTAACACTTGTGTACAAATCCTTTACACCAGTCTACATGTATACATGAATGCCTGCATGTACTGTATATACATGTATATCTATCAAACATAGATGTCTGTCATATTCATGTCATATAAAACATTCTTTCTGGCCAAAGCCACCTTCTTCTGGCCATATACAAGGTTTTATAACATTCGATTTTATTAAGAGGCATTTGTTACATATTATCATATACAGTATAATATGGTGATTATTTTGCATTGTTGCATTATTGTTGGTGTAATATATTGCAAAACCAAATTGATTGGAAATTGCGAATGCCTTACCTTCTTTGATTTATTCACATAGTGTTGAGCTTGTTAGCAAGAGTGTGTGTGTGTGTGTGTGTGTGTGTGTGTGTGTGTGTGTGTGTGTGTGTGTGTGTGTGTTCAAGCCCTTGGCAGTATGTATGTGATTGCTGCATCAATCAGAGCTCAGCTGTGGACTGATTGTCTCTTAAATCCCTGTGGGCATGGAGGCCTCACTGTGTGTGAGAGGGGTTTTGTGTGTGTGTGTGTGTGTGTGTGTGTGTGTGTGTGTGTGTGTGTGTGTGTGTGTGTGTGTGTGTGTGTGTGTGTGTGTGTGTGTGTGTGTGTGTGTGTGTGTGTGTGAGAGAGAGAGCGCGCGAGAAAGAGAGAAAGAGAGAGAGAGAGCGTGCACATCTATACATCCGCATTAATCTATAATTGTAGCTCAAGTTCATGTCTCTGCAATGGGACTATGATTATTCTGATTATCTCTGAGGGCCACACCTGAAGGCACACAAATCATACATGCATAGGAGGAACCTCTATATCTGGCCAACATGTGTGATTGCTGTTCAAGGCGAGCCCTCAAGTCCTCCTATTAGAGGGAGCGAGATGTGTGCAGCTGTTTTGATAGGAAGCCACCAGGGCATGCTGGTGGCTCCGAGGGAAAAGGCGATTATCATGTACTCGCAAACGTTGTGGATTAAAAATATGGCCCAGGACCTTTGTTGCACATACTTCTTCCATAGTCTGATTTAGACTTCATCGTGCAAGGGTATAACACGCCGAAAATCTATATACAAGCTCCCGCTTGTAGATGAACTTGTAGATCGGTTATGTCCAGCATGACAATGGACAGAGTATAAAATAAGCGCACGTTTCTTCTTCTCTCTCCCATTTCGTCTGTCTACTTCCATTGATTTAAGGTAGGGTGTGTACCACATGAACTTAAAATGCCTGACAAGTCGCCGGTTCAATTCTGAGCCAGCCGGACCGTTTGCTGCATGTCACTCCCCTAATCTCCCTCTGTGTTTCCTGTCTCTCTCCAGGAAGGCTCTGAAAAGCCCAAAGAAGTAACTTCTATACAACACGAGAGCTGCGTAACTCTTAAAATGTGCTATATGTGTAATCTATGTAGTCCAAAGTCCAACTGGAAAAACAAGATGGGTAACCTCACTTCACCCGGATATCACACAGCCTCAAAGAATTACATTTGAATTGGTCTCAGTGAAAATATGAATCATTGTTTGCCTTGGAGCCTGAGAGATGGCTGGACAACAAAAATGCTACCAATATTTCTGCAACATATTTCGCAGGTTCATCATTGGATATGTGGTATATTATCAGATGTCAGGAACGCAGTAGTGAAGCATACAACAGTGTACACTTGACGTATTCACTACACTGGGGGGCATAATGTAAGGGTGATCCGAAATGCACTAGAGATGAAGACTAGCCACCTTAGGGCATCTTGGGTGCTCTCTGGCTTGTCCAGATAGATAGGACCAAATGAGGAGATGGGGTCAGAAAGCGCTGACAGTACCGATTTTATGTATATGTGAAAGGTCTCGTCGTAAGGAATGTGAAGCTGACGAAATGAACATTTCATATAGGGGGCCAGAGAGTGCCAGCAGAGAGAAAAGTAGCCGCGTTGAATAGTCGTCCACCCTGGGGGCATCCTAGGTACTCGCTAGTCCGGTGATAGTACAACGTGGTCATGGATGTCGGAAAGCGCTGACACCACGTTATTGTATGTATGTGTAAAAGGTCACAGACGTGAAAAAGAGAGCACAAAGCATATACAGAACGGCGTTCCCTGTAGGGAAACGGGAGAGGGTGAGCAATGCGAATGCTGAATGGCACTGTGAGGCATTGTGGCCATTCTGGCAAGTTCAGCGAGAAAAGACAATGGCGGCAGAAAGACTGCAACAAGACCCTGTTCCCTCGCCTAATTACAGGATAGGTAGCGTGGCCGCGGGACGCTCATGCCCCGAGGAGACGCCACACCACCACCAAATAATAGTAAGTCTGGCGACTTACAGTGCAGTGTGCATCCACAGCAAAAAATAATAATAACAGCAAAAAAAGGACAGCCATTCACATTTGAGCTTATACTGTATTTCCTACATGGAAATCTTTGCACATTGTAAGGTTTAATTCAAACAGTTGATAAAAACAACTAACACTAACTTGAGGGCTTTGCACACAGACGTGTCTTTTTTTTTGCACGGAAAAACTGACAATTTCATTTTTTTAAAGAAACAATGATTCTCTATGACCTCATTCACACCGGCTCAGAATTTGCCATGCGGCAGGTAGCTGCGGCTGTGTGTTTTTTCCCCGATCGAACCCAGTTCGATTTGTGCCTCTTGTCGCATGCGGTAAAAACTCATTTACTCCTTTTATGACTCCTTTTCGGAGCCGCAGTGTGGATTCTGCATAGCCTTGCACACCAAATCCAATGTGTAACCCTAACCCTAACCTGTTATGCTTAACCCCGCTTCAACCGCTGAAAGCCTATCATTTATTAAGTGGTGTCCCCCTACGTCTTTCCCCGCTACACCAAATCTCCTTGCTATAAAGAGACAATCTACAATCTCACAACATGTCACGTTGCGACGCTGATAGATAGGCCATTCATTTATTTTTTTCTAACCGCTCCTACATTTGGCTTTGTTTGTATGTACAGTATGTGTCTATGTATGTTCCACACTTGGCTCATTGGCCAAGCTTTGAGGGACGCTTAATGAGATGAACACATAAAACTTAAAAGGCACCGGCGCTCACTTGGGTGTGATTTTTGTTGAATGATCACCTATTCTGACATGCCCAGGATAGGGATGCTAGGGTTCATGTATGAACCCTAGCAGGGTTAAAGTAGAGTACATGAATACTAACTACAGTTTGTAAGGGATAATGTACACTACAGCAAAGCAGTTTTGAGGCAAAGCAGAACTACACAAAGAAAAGAAGACCTGTTTCACCATGAAGTAGTTTATTTTCCTATATAATGACCACCTCACTGTACATTATCCTGTAAAACATGGCTACTTGGACGCCACATCAATAATTTGAGACAGAATATTGATCATACAGTATATATTTTTGAATTTTATTCGCTTCAAAGCTTCTGCTTCCATAGCAACATAAAAGCAGTGGTGGTCTGTTACTGAGAAAATGGTCTGCTACCAAAACGTGTAATAATGAAATAAGTGGTGTCAAAAAATAAAATAAAAACTAATAGCAACAATGATGTGTTGACACTAAATGTTCAGTGGAGGTTACAGTATAGGCTAATTCTTTGGCTCATTGTGTGACATAGGATGTGAACTGACAGAGAATGGACAGCAAAGATTAATGAAGTATGGCTTTTCTCTGGCCATAGGCCTAGAGAGAGCTCAGGGTTCCTGCACCATTTTGAAAGTAAAATTTAAGACTTTTTAAGACCTTTTTAACTCATTGACTGCGCCGCCACGAGTTTCCCGAGTTATTTCCATTGTCTGAGGCTGCGTCGCCCGAGTTTCACGAGTTGGGGCTGTTTTCAAGGTTTATGCAAAAGTACACTTTCCCCTAGCCTGTTACAAAATGTCATGTTTCTATGATAAAAGGGTGGTTAAAAATCACACATCAAAGTCAGCTTGTTTGAAAACAAAGGAGAAATCGACCTCCCCAGTCCCCATGACCCAAAGTGAACTCATTTATCAGGACACGGCTTCAGTTCTGCCGACACAGTGCGGCGCGGCCGCAGCAGTGGTGAAACAAAACTAGCAGATCTTCAAGCAGACCATTCTGCATGAATCAAAAACATTTTCACTTGAAAAGCTGTGACCTGCTGCACTGGGTCACCCTAACTCTAACCCACACACAGCTACATACCCACACAAAAAAGTTCAAAGTTTCTACAACAAAAGTTTACCAAAACGGTAAGACCCAGCAAGAAAACAATGGCTACATCAGAGCCTCGTAGCAACCGCCCGGCCTCTCAGGCCTCTCTATACCAAAACAAGCCAACACAAACACATCAACAACACAGCAACACCTCCCAGATGAAAGCATTGACAAATCAACACTCAAAGTGTTATAAAAGTTTCAACATAAACTTACCTCAGTGTGATGAGGAGAGCGTTGGTGTAACACACACACACACAGAGAGAGACAGATAAGTCCAGTGCCGTTTAGTGTCAGTAGATCAGTAATCCTATAGTTTCATTCGTGTAGTTTTCTTTTTCTGTTTGTGAGCGGGTTTCATGCCCTCACCGCGGCACAGCAAGCGCCCGACGGCTAGCCATGGTTCGCCGGTCGCCTCTGATTCTGGTTCCCGTCGCGAACCAGCCCGATCCCTGGACACGGGCGCGGGGCTAACGGGCCTCCATCGAACCCCGGTCCTGGTCAGATCACCATGGATGCCTTTCTAATCGCCAATTTGCCCCGTCCGGAGACGGATACGGAGTACGAGACGGATGAGGCGGCGCCGCCGTCCCAACAACACACACCGCGGGCAGACATGGCTCCACTGCCCGCACTCCTCACGCCGGAATCGGTGGCTTGCGTGAGGCCACGCGAAGAACGCTCTGCCATGCCCATGTCGCCGAGAGATAACATCGAGACGCTCTCCCAGTCCCAGAGTGAGATGTATGTATTATCCATATCATTGATCCATTCAAAAACAGCAGATAGCGGTCAGTGCAAGTTCACAGCGCATCACTTTGTAGCCTACTTTCCTGACTAACTAACTTTCGCTAAATTATTCACTCGATCAAATGATGTGTACTGTACAGGTCCATGTCCGATGCAGATGATGTCATCGGCAGCACTGATGATTGTCAGAGCAGTATAATCAGAGAGTGGTGTCACCGCGGGGTCAGAAACAGCGCTGGTCACGTGGTTCATTGTCACTTTACACCTCATAGACTTCAATGCATTTTGTAAACTTCCGGTTGGCCGTTTATCACTATACGCCAATAGATGTGTGCGTAGAAGACCTGGCCCCATGAAGTGAACGGGAGTGACGCAACTCTCCATTCTAGGGCTCTGATGATTGTGAGTGGCACCCCCGGAGAGCAACACGCAACCGCAAAGACGACCCTTTCTATGCGCGTAAGTTGTGCACATGCAGCACACATTGCGCGCGCGTGCACACACACACACACACACACACACACACACACACACACACACACACACACACACACACACACACAGTATATTCTGTATAATGTATTTATTTATTTAGATGAGTAACTAATCGCTCTGGGTCTACTAAATGCCTAAAACATTTCCCATGTCAATATGTTCAAAATAAAACAGCATAATGGCAAATATAAATGTATTTTTCTGTTCAAGTTATTCTAGTCAAGGTATTGATGTTTTGTCATTACCCATAACAGTAAAATACATATTCCCATTTTCACCATGCAGTACCCCTGCATACCCATAGTACACATACACCCACAGCAAACCTTTATGTATCTCATATAGCATTGATGCTTTTCTCACACACACACACACACACACACACACACACACACACACACACACACACACACACATGGAAACAGAACTTTTCATTCAATTTGAGGAGTAAATAATGTTTTTTATTTTGGTATGCGTTTTCAGAAGCTGATCAAGGAAGTGCTTCTCTGTCAGGCACTGGGACACAGAGACCTTCAAGCAAAGGAACAGGCAAAGGTAAGATAAAAATAATGATATTTTATATATATATATATATATATATATATATATATATATATATATATATATGTGTGTATATATGTGTATATAAATATATATATATATATATATATATATATATATATATATATATATATGTGTGTGTATATATATATATATATATATATATATATGTGTGTGTGTGTGTGTGTGTGTGTGTGTGTGTGTGTGTGTGTGTGTGTGTATATATATATATATATATATATATATATATATATATATATATATATATATATATGTGTGTGTGTGTGTGTGTGTGTGTGTGTGTGTGTGTGTGTGTGTGTGTGTGTGTGTGTGTATAGGAGCTCCTGAGCTTCACCGAAGCCATTGTCGAAGCCTGGTGCACCCCGCGACCCACCCAACCCCTCTGGCCCGATCCTCGGAGTGTGAGGAGGTCAGCCCATGTCCCTGAGAAGATACCGCCCAGACCACGAAGGAGAAACCCTACAAGGGTCTGCTACATCTGCAGCAAAATACATAAGAAAAGGAGTGAGACCTCATTCTACTGCCCTCTGTGTCTTGTGCCTTTGCACAGGAGGCTTTGTTTCGAACGGTACCACGCAGAGATTGACTATGAGCATGCAA
Source organism: Nannobrachium achirus (assembly GCF_963921795.1). Lineage (NCBI taxonomy): Eukaryota > Metazoa > Chordata > Actinopteri > Myctophiformes > Myctophidae > Nannobrachium > Nannobrachium achirus. The sequence continues at coordinate 45,201,362 of NC_137811.1, read as the reverse complement.
GCGGTGCTCGACGTCGACGATAGACAGACACATTTTGATGACATGAGTGTAGACATACTGTGTACCGATTTGTGTGATTTTAGGGCAAATTCTGTAGGAGCAGTGTCCAAAAATGTGTTTGAAAAAATCGGCCTGATGGTGGCGCTATATGGGACAGATCCATTTTGATGACATGAGTGTAGACATACTGTGTAGCGATTTGCGTGATTTTAGGGCAAAATCTGTAGGAGTAGTGTCCAAAAATGTGTTTTGAAAAATCGGCCTGAAGGTGGCGCTAAATGGGACATATCCATGTTGATGAGATGAGTGTAGACATACTGTGTACCGATTTGCGTGATTTGAGGGCAAATATTGTAGGAGCAGTGTCCAAAAATGTGTTTTGCAAGAATCGGCCTCATGGTGGCGCTAGAAGAGGGGCATGTGAGAATTGATGGGTGGAGGTTGTAGGTTGGCAGGCAAGGAGTGTGTGTGCGAAATTTGGCATGGATCGGGGCAACGGTTGCGGAGATACGATGTGACGTGCAAAAGTGTGACGTGTGACGGACGGACAGACAATGTGCCCATTACACTGTAAGAAAATATTGTTTTTGTTTCAAATCATAAAGTAAGCATCTGATGTAATAAATAAAGAGCTGTGAGTAAAAAAAAATGAGTTGTTTGCTTGAAAAGAGACCATTCACAAAAACTTCTTTTTCTCCAGTTGTTATTCTGAGAGGGCTTGGTTTTGGTGAAACAAGGGTTTTCAAATGGCTATAACTAAAGAAGTGTACATGATAAAAACATAGTTTTTTTTTCTGTGGAAACTAGAAGTTATCCTCTTTCATCTGGGCCATGGCATGACATAGTCATCATTAGACAGAATAAAAAAAAAAATGGTAAACATGGTAAAAAATCAAGAAATGCTTGGCAACCTAGCTTGATAGTTCACTTTTAATGGTGGCAGTCAATGAGTTAAGACCTCAACAAATGTAATTTAAGACCCAAATCGCCCTCCCTTCGCCCTACCTCACGCTCACCACGCTGACGGTGAAGATGACGGAGGTGCGCCGTCTTGGCGACCTTGATCCACGTGAGACACTGCCGAGCGAGCTAAAGCAAGCGAGTAGCCATGAGCGTTGAGAATGTCGAATGAGCCGGCTCAGCGCTGTCTGAGTTATGTCACAATAGGGACAGAATAGTAAATAATTTCACCCCCGATTACGCTGGATAGACACCCAGGGCGAACGGCTGGGAGGGCGAACAGACCTGTATTTTAGAGCCCAATCTATTATATGGGTTGATAACTTGGGGATCGGGTGCGTATTCGGACAGCAGGTGGGTCAGCAGACCACCGTGGCCTGTCACCATTATTCAGAATTGGAGATGCACAATATTGTCTTTTGAAACCATAAACCCAGCTTCTGCAGTGAATTACAACTACAAGATGCTGTATTTACTGACTCATACATACAAGCAGTAAAATGTTGGGGAAAAAATCAAATCAAATATTAATATACAATAAAAATATAATAAAGCCTATGATATACAGATCCAAATAGCCAAGTTAGGGACTTGTCTTAGAAGACAGGCATATATCACAGCTGAGAATGCCACCCCTCAATGTTAATCTCAGACAGTCTGAGATCACCAGAACACCAGAAATCTGCTATGTTCAAAAGTTCTGGGGGAGGACCCCCAGATAAGGGTGTGGGCACTGCATGTAATCATAGTGAGATATCCACTTAAGTAGTGAATATTAGTACATATGGGTCTTACATTGCTTCAGTTATAAAATCAAATTCTTCCATATGCCCCCCCAAACTACCCCCCTAAAATCTCCTGAATTCTGACTGTCCAATGTTGGCAACCCTGGTCATTGAGTAAAATTATTATATTACTGAGTGAACGGGACTCAAGTCGGGAGAGGAGGGGATACGCGGTGTATTGATGAGCGTGTAGAACGTAAAATCGCTCGGTACAACAGCTGTTGTAAATCACAGATGATTGGTGGATTCTCCTCTTTGAAAACGGGCTGACTAATAACTTTATGACTGTCAGCTTCATTCTGTCGCACAGGCAGAAGGAACGGGACAATAGCCTTAGCATGTAGCTAGCTAATTCCTCATGGTTGAGGAAAATCAACAAACATCGATTATGTCACATCCCCGCAACAATGCAGAATCGCGCACGGCCGCATCGCGAATTGTCTTAATCTAAAACTTTTTAAGAAGTCCACTCCACGCCAAGTGTGTTTACTTATGCTCTCATCTGCGCTCACTCAGTGTGATGTGAGAGCGCTACATAACAGGGAGAGCACAGGGCAGTTGATGTGACGGGAGGCTAGAGAAAAGGAGCGCTTGTTTTGTTCAAAAACAAAACTACCCTCTTCCGCATCCACATACATCACCACAGTACTGACAAAGCGGGCGGAGCCGAGAACAACAAGCAAGCTCCTCTTCCCACTGACTGCTGCTCGCTTCAGCCTGTTTGCAGTCGTCTCTCATCGTCTAATATTAATAAATCAAATAAACGAATCAAATGAATAGTCTACGTAGGCCTACAAATGTTTATGGCTTAATTTTCCCATGAGCCTTAAAAACACCATCTTCAAATTTAATACCTACGGTCAGATTTGGTCAAATTTAAGACTTCTTAAGACCTTAAATTCACGATTTTTTATTTAAGACAATTTAAGACTTTTTAAGGACCCGCGGGAACCCTGGAGCTGACACAAACCCACGCTGATGTGTGTGTGTGTGTGTGTGTGTGTGTGTGTGTGTGTGTGTGTGTGTGTGTGTGTGTGTGTGTGTGTGTGTGTGTGTGTGTGTGTGTGTACAATGTATATACTAGTGCTTGTCATCTATAGCAGGGTGCCAGGGTGTCTACAGTTAATGTAATGAACACATATCCATATTCATATACAATATTATTGTTTTATTAATTGGTTAAAATTTGTACAACTACATAACACATTTTAATTGATATTGCTACTGTTACAGTACTAGTACCACTGTGTGTGTGTGTGTGTGTGTGTGTGTGCGTGCGTGCGTGCGTGCGTGCGTGCGTGTGTGCGTGCGTGCGTGCGTGCGTGCGTGCGTGTGTGTGTGTACGCGCGTGCGCTCGTGTGTGCACATGTTACAGTATATTTAACCTTGGTACATATGAGAAAGCATGAAAATCTCTGGACAAAATATAGCATAAATGTGTTTGTGCCAGAGCTGATCTATTATAAGCTCCAGTATTTTCTGTATTTTTGTGGTTTAACAAACTGATCAGATAGATGCATGCACTTTCTTTTTTTAATAGCTGTGCTGTTCCTGCGTGACATTCAGTACCTGTGCACTTCTCTTCTTTCCACTACACGTTCACACACATTTCAAAAGTTTAACAAGGTCACATTCAATTAATTTCTCTCTCCCGGATGTATTCAGCTTTATTATTAAAGGTGACAGGTGACAAATGAAAGGGAAAGACCTGATAACTGAGTGGAGAAACATAAAATACATCTCTTTCCATACAGGTGCACTGCCTGATACAATTAAGCAATTAAAGTCCTATCAGCAGTGGTGGACAAATTACTCAACAATTACTCAACACAGTACTTCAAAAGTATAGATACTTGAGCTAAAGTGTACTGTACTTGCTAGTAAGTATTCAAAAGTATATATTTATTTTGTATGTATATATTTTTTTTTTTAAGAATATAACATATATATATATTTTCAAAAAAGTAGAAATAGTGAAAATAGCAGATCTACAAGTGCACAATGTGATGTGAGACAACACCTTGTGAGAGCCTTGTAGATCCATTATTTTCCATTTTTGAGGGGAAAACCACCCATGTGTTGCCTAGAACTGGAGGATTGATTTTGGGGTTTGTATTGCAAATCACACCATGATGATATCACACCGGTGTACTTTACAATACAAACCCCCAAATCAATCCTCCAGTTCTAGGCAACACAGAAGGGGGGGGGGGGGGGACTCCTAAGGTATATTAATGACATAGTTCAATATTGAACTATGTGCTCTTCCCCTTTAAATAGTTAATTCATAAATGACTTTCCCTTCCTAGAAATGTAGTGGAGTAAAAAGTACAACATTGTCTTTGAAATGTATTGGAGTGAAAGTATCCAAAACATATAAATACTCAAGTAAAGTACAGAATACTCAACATAATTTACTTAAGTAGCCTACAGTACTCAAGTAACTTCCTTTCCACCACTGCCTATCATACTCGCTGGTATAACAATGCTCGATGGAGCAGTTGACCTTGATTTTGGATCAAGATGGCAAGAGAAAAAGACGACTGTCCAAGAGGATTCATTATTGGGACACGGATGGCAGGAGCAAAAGATTGCTCAGCTGGCTAACAGTTGCCTAAAGTGACATCTGCATTTTGATCTGTGGGAATAGTGTTGGAAATTGTGGTTCGATGACTGCAATGCTCGTGCATTTAGCGTGATATCTAAGCAGAAGTATCAACTGTCTCAGGTGACAGAGAATATCAATGCTGCATGTGATCAAACTGTCAGCAAGAACGGTCCATTGACAAGAGATCTTTGGAAACTGAATTCTGTGGTACAATATTTTTAAATATCACAAATATCAGCTATATTCTGGGGGAAATAATAAAAACTCTAAACAAAAGACTCAACCTTGTTTGATTGAACAAAGCTGTCAGCAGAAGCGGTACATTTTTGGCTATAATCTGATAACATTATTCCAGGTGCCGGGTTTTATTATTTATCTGAATCTCTCACTAAATCCCCACCAAGCAAGAGGGGGACAAAGAAACACCAGTTCCTTACACAACCAATCAGCCACGGGAAGAGAATGTATTTAAATAACTCATCGGGCTCTATCATTTTTACTTCCCTTTTTTCTTTCATTCTTTCATTTGTGACTGAAAGGCTGTGAGGGAAGCTCAGCTGAATTGAAAAAAGGATACAAAAATGAATATGGAGTTAAAGTCCTCGTTAGTAACATTCACACTGGCTTTGGAGAGATGTGTCTAGTAAGCATTATGTGTAAAAAGGGGACATTATTAGCACTTGAATAGTGTTGACTGATTTATGGAGGGGGGGGGTTATTGAATCAAGATGGACTGCCTGAGACAGCACGCGCGCGCGCGCGCACACACACACACACACACACACACACACACACACACGTTCGCACACACACACACACACACATCAACCAACATAATAAGCCTTAATCAAAGGGAGCAGGTAGTAATCAAATGGGGCTTGAAGAGGCTAGTCTGCTAGCACACAGCTGTGCCATTCAAGACAACAGTGAATAGTAGCAGAATGACGCAGGCAGACAAAAAAGGCACACTGACTGCACTAACACTCACCATTTATTCTGCTCAAGTCAAGCCAATTATCTAACCGTAACACGCCATGCCCTCAAAGCCAGCCCATAGCTCTGTGCCCAACAAGCCACGGTCATGTACGTACTGTATGTAAATACTGGTTTTGAGATTCCCTCTACCTAGTCTTGACTCTTGCATATCAGTGTGATCCTAAATGTTTACCTTAAGCTGGGCTCACAATACAGGAGGTTTTAAAATCCTATCCCATTTATACACATAATGTTCTCTTTTATCTCAAACATGCACACACTATAAGATTTGACATTAATGGTGCATTACACTGCAGGATAGTATTAAAATTATTGTGCCCGGGTGAGCAATGCACCACCGTACAACATGATCTCATCTCAAATGATCCAATGTGGAAGCAGATGTAAACTAGAAGCAGTGCTCTTCTGAACACCTTACTTGTTTATTCATTATATTGTAGTTACATTGTGTGTATGTAAACCCACAACAACAGCTACAAAACTACATACAGCAGTCCCTTTAGGCAGTTGTGTTCTTGCAACATATCAACAATCATTTAATGCATCTCAGCTGTCTAAAGCTGGCCTTTCACAACAAGACTTTTACAGTAATAATCGATAGTCCAAGGTCCCATTAGTCCTACTTAGGGTTAGGGTTAAGGTTAGGTTTAGGTATAGTTTTACTGAGGTTAAGGTTAGGTATCGTCAGACTAGTGGGACGTCGCAAGAGTGTGACGTGTCGGTGCGTCGTGGGCATCCAATGTGTTGTTAAGACACCCATACATAGTACCCATT
>NC_137811.1:45182739-45190239 GCF_963921795.1 Nannobrachium achirus | reverse complement strand
CCCCCCTTTCCCCCCTGTGTGTGTGTGTGTGTGTGTGTGTGTGTGTGTGTGTGTGTGTGTGTGTGTGTGTGTGTGTGTGTGCGTGCGTGCGTGTGTGTGTGTGTGTGCCTGGTCTGGCCTGGCCTGAAAACAGCGCCCCTCCCTTAACATTTGTGGTCAGAAAAGGTACTACACCACATGAGGCTACATACGGACCCACCCACATACATAGACGGTCGGATACACACACGGCCACGCTATGGAGACGGTGTGACCACCGCTCAAAAACACAACAGCCGAGCTAGACATAATGGAGGACATTGGACATAGTATCAGAATTTGTATGTGATATACTGCAAGTCAGTGGTTCTCAAACATTAATGTCAAGGACCCCGACATTGATATGTTCAGTATTTGGCGGTCCCTGTTATTTTGGGGACCCGCTAGAAGATTTGTCAACATTTATCAACCTTTTTCAAAAGTAGAAGATCTAACACGCTAACGATTTCGATGCACTGAGTGCTTGTAGATCGCCTATTTTCCAATAGCCAAAACCAAGGGCTTACTCTAAGCGATTACAGTAACCTAACCCCCCCCCCCCCATCTTATCCAGATCTGCGACAAGACATTTAACAATAAATAGGATATAAAAGTGACCCAATTTCAAACCATATTAGATGTAGAATGCTAGAATGACCTGCCTGTGTTTTCAATAAAATCTGAAGAACACACTCCATTGACTCCACACAAAGGTTATTTTGTTTCTTATTATGGTACATTGGATACGTAAACTAGGCTCAATGAGCACCCAAGGCACTGTTCTCGCTTCCATAACTTACAATATTCATTAACTTATCAAGAAACACAAGTCAAAATGAGTGACAGTTTACATCACAGTATAAGAGTAACTAGCCTACGTCTTTAAAAAGAGATTAAAACTCTATCCGCAGCTCCTATAAAGCTATTACTGGATCTCAAAAAGGTTAACCAGAAATCAAAGGAGACATAATTATCCAATACCCTATACCATTGTCGCCAGCGGGACCTGACTTGCGCTGGTTGAATGTTCTAAGCCCTGGCTTGCTTAAGGACTTGTTGTCACTACATGTGTTGTCTTCATAAAGCTACTTTCCAAACAATGTGATTACATGAGGCCTAGAAGTGACACAGATCTGCACAACGCCTCAGAGTATGTCCACTAACACAACGTGTCTCTCTCTCTCTCACTCACACACACACACACACACACACACACACACACACACGGCTGCAGGGATCTTTGACTTAATTTGTTTATGCTGTAGTTCCTGTGACTCAAGGCGGAACATCACTTCTGCATGGGATGAGAGATTCTCTCTCTCTCTCTCTCTCTCTCTCTCTCTCTCTCTCTCTCTCTCTGTGTTTTTCTTTCCTCTATAAACAATTTTCACTTTCATTTTAGGTTTGACTTTCTTCCACTCTAGAAAGCAATCACACCCTCACTACATTTCTTATGTTCACTACCAGTCTACCAGAATCTGCTGTAAAAGATGTAGTGTTGATGTTTTGTTTGTTTGTGTGTGTGTGCGTGCGTGCGTGCGTGCGTGCGTGCGTGCGTGCGTGCGTGCGCGTGTGTCTGGGTAGCTATGTCTGTGGAGCATTAGGTTGTGGGTTCACTCCAGGGCACTGGGAACTCAGCATATATAATATGAGCATGGCTTGGGTAACCATTAACCAAATTGTGCGGTAAGCACACGGAGCTGATGGTGTTGCGCTCCATCTCTGAAGGGTCTGGTCTAGTGGTCTAGTGCATACTCACTACTACTTACTTACTTACAGGTAATTCAAGGGGTCTCTTTTGAATTTTCATGTTTCCCATTAAACAAACTAGCGATGTTTTCAACAATATTTCTAATGATATAATCTAAATGATGTGATGCATCATTTGAATGGCAAGTCACAATTGGATGGCTGTGTATCACATTTTTGTAACAACAATCTTTTGTAACAGATTAGGTTTGTGTGTTAAATTTTTTGTGACCAATTATTTAGTCATATTCAAAACAATGTGGATGGTTAATAAAAGCGTTTCTGAATCTACAGCTTCGTAACAGCAACTCTAATTGGATGTTGTTAATAGTGACCCTGACAAACAATATATAATTGCACACAAACACAAAGGTACAGGTGCGCGTGTGCACACACACACACACACACACACACACACACACACACACACACACACACACACACACACACACACACACACACACACACACACACACACACAGGGTTAAAAAGAGGTCAGTGCATAACTGCAACCATGCCCCAAGGGAATATAGGTCAGAGGACATTAACAGGAGACTATGTTATGCATAAACACAGTGCTACAGAATGTGTTTAAGCAAACTGCCCAGTGCAATTGTATTTTGTTTTGTTATTTATAGATGGGGGGGGGGGGGGGGCTTTGGTGCAGCAAAAAAAAAATATATAGTCCTAAAACAATCCAAATCTAACCCTCGATAATGAATATGTAATTTTGAGGCAGAAACGTAGTTAATAGCCTACTGTGGATCATTTTGGTGGGGGGGGAAACATTTTAAAAGAGTAGGTGTTATTTCCTGTATTCTGGTGCAGGGTTTGATACTTTTATCAGGCTTTACTAGGATGGGAAAATTATGGATACTGCCTGCTAGTAAGCAACGGGCATTTTGGACTTGTTGAATTACTGTTGATCCTCCTGTCGCCTGTCGATCTTACTGTAGAGAATGATGTGCGCAGGGAACGTGCACGCAACGTTCCTCATACCAGACGCTCACGCACACACCACAACGTATCTAATCATTACTTCAGAATCAGATACAGTATTTTAAGCCCTTTAATTGCTCAAATCGCGGCCGAAGTGGATGTCGGATGTCTCAGTGACACTTGAGTTGACGCAGTTTTCCACTTTGGGACGGCTGGTGATATGACAGCGTGAGAAATACGATGTGTGGCGTGAGAGTGTGTGAAGAGGGTCATTTGCGTGAGTCTCAGGCTCATTGCGTGAGGGTTGGCAGCTCTGTTTGTGGTTCTCCAAGAGGTCAGGCTGGGTGTCCTCTTTTTTTAGGATTCAAATATTTTCCTATAGGCTGGGATATACACAAACTTCTCTCTTCTTCTTCTCCTTTTGTGTATCCTCGTCCTTGGGAAAGTTCCAGAAGTGAGGTATCCCGGAAAGGAGAGTACATGGACGGGTACCGGTATAGGGGAACACACACCGGAGGCGGGCGGCTGCGCAGCGTCGCGTCGCAGTATTGACGTGCGTGAAGTGCCGCGCGGTAACACTGACTGGATGCGGTGCGCTGCCGTGCGGCGCATCCATTTCCCCCAGTGGGGAGAACATTTTAGCAGGAGGGAGAAAGCTTTCACCGCTCGGCAACGCTGGAAAACTAGAACTGCGGCGTATAGGCGCGGCAGGCGAGGCAGCAGACTGGTATGACATGGTTACAGTGCTACACACAGGACAGGTGCTGGTATGACATGGTTACAGTGCTACACACAGGACAGGTGCTGGTATGACATGGTTACAGTCAGTGCTACACACAGGACAGGTGCTGGTATGACATGGTTACAGTGCTACACACAGGACCAGTGCTGGTATGACATGGTTACAGTACTACGCACAGGAGGGCCAACCATTTCACATGAAAGAAAACTGTCTGTCTGCACATTGTAAGATTTATCACAGAGCAAAGCCAGGACTCGTATAACTACTGAGGCTTTTATATTTTAAATGCATTCTCTCACCCAGGGACCCAGGCTCATAAAATATGTACCAGCTGCTTTTCTGCGTGATTTGGGGACCTAACGTGAACAGACATATGACCTAATTTGTGTCCCCATCGTGGTGTGACTTCACACAGGTTAGGATACATCAGTCAATTTGTGATTAGATTCTGGTCTAAGAAAGAGTAGTGCCTAAAGGGACACATGCACACGCGCATGCACGCAAAAGCGAGCGCATGCGCGCGCGCGCACGCACGCACACGCACACACACACACACACACACACACACACACACACACACACACACACACACACACACACACACACACACACACAGGTAGCTTTTAAACATTTGATCATCCCTGTTTCTTTTCAAAGGACACATCAAGTTAAGTTTTCTGACAAAGCCTTCGGGGCACAACTTTCCTCTTCTTCAAACTGTGATTTATTGCAAAACAAAATGACTTGTGGCAAATAGATAGAGAGAGAATGTGGAAATGAGAGAAAGGAGGAGATATAGAGACAAAAGAGAGAGAGAGAGAGAGAGAGAGAGAGATTGAGATTCCAGGTCATTTTAATTTTAAATGGCTGCGTGGGTCTGCTTTGCCGCTGATAGATGATTTATGCAAATTATGTAAATGTGAGTTAAACGAGTATGTTAATTAGGTAACGACAAAGTAACCTGAGGGGGAAAGAGGTTGGGAAGGAAAGTGTGCTGCAGACGGAGCGATCTCAGGAAGCTATCTCCTCAAGTCCACACATTCTTTTGAGTTTAGGTATTGATAACTTTCATCCAGTTTTACTTGGTGCATTATGATGCAGATGATAATAGTTCCACAGGTGCACAAGTTACAGTACATACAACCCATGGCTCATTACGTCTCCTGTGGCTAAACCAGATGGGACTGTGGTTTTTAACTGGACATAAATACATTAAAAACTTAAGAACTTATTCAAGCTCTACTGCATGGTAGATTTATTTTGTTTACCCAAGAATCAGTTTTATACACGCTATTGATCTGTTAAGGTGGTTTTGGAAATCTGAAATCCGAAGGCCAGGGAGAGAGAGAGGAAAGAGAGAGAGAGCAAGGGACAAAAATCGGAAAAAAATCAACCCTGGTCGGAAAAGAAATACGAAACGGGCGGCAGTGTGCAAACGTAATTTACATAATGTGAGGTTGATATTTTTATTGACGTGCTCCAAAATTAGCTCCGGTATTCGGCCCGAAAAACGCAGCAGTGTTAAGACCTTAAAGGGGTAGTTTACCCCCAAAATGACTTTTTTTCTATTGATTACTCAAGCCATGGAGACTTGAGTTCAATAATGCTTTTTTGTATTTGTCACATTCCTCAGCCATTGATTCCGGATGGGGACCCGAATGCATTTGGGTCCCTATCCGGAATCAATGAGGGTACATTTATTGTAATAAGATTTTTGTCTTAGGAATGCAACAAAAAACTAAAAATATTATTGAACTCAAGTCTCCATGGCATGAGTAATCAATAGAAAAAATGTCATTTTCAGGGTGAACTACTCCTTTAAGTCTGCAGGTGTGTAAATGTGTGAGACAGAGGAAGCATGAAGGAGGGAATCAAAGTGTTCCAAACCTCTGCATGAGTGAACGCCAGTGAAATGTGCGAGCCAGAGAGGGAGAGCAAGAGAGAGCTAAGTACAAACAGACAAATGAAGACCGTGTTTGAGCCCATGTTCCTGGGTGTGAGTGATAGCCCACCTGCACCTACACACCTTTTATTTGTCTCTCTTCGCACGCGTGAAATGGAATAAAGTCCTGAATAAAAAAAGGTAAACAAAGAAAGAAAATCCCCGCTTTTGATGGTTTTACGGTCCACTCTCTCACTGTCAGCACTTCAAACACAAATAACTCGCTTCAACAAGTCTGGCCTCTCATATAACAACACAGAGTGAATGGAAGAGAGTGATAGAAAGAAGGAGGGGGGGCATATGAAATAGGTAAAGAAAGAAAGAAAGAAAGAAAGAAAGAAAGAAAGAAAGAAAGAAAGAAAGAAAGAAAGAATGGTAGAAGGGAGAGGACAGACAGGGAGAGGAGGAGCGATATGGGGGAGGCAGAGACGGATCCATGAGACAGAACATTGAGGGTACAGTTGATGTCTCTGTCTAGACTTCCTTTCATCCAGTCAGCCAGGATTTATAGGCTCCTGGAGGCGAGAGGAGGAGAGGAGGAGATAGGAGGAAGAGATGTGGAGAAGAGTTGACAGACAACAAGGAAAGAGAAAAATAAACTGGAGAACGGGGCAACATACACTTACAGTGTAAAAATGTACCTCTAAAAAGTCCATTACTAACAGTCCATTATCTTTCAGCCACACAATAACATTCCCTGTTTTATCAGTATTGGCCATCTCACACCAATCTCACTGAGAACCAGGTTACAGATGAACCACTTCAACTCTAGTCTATGTCCTTCGCTGTAGGCTACGTCAAACACTTAAAATAAACGATCTACAAGCTCACAACACGCCGCAGCGTGGCACATGTGAGCGTGTATGTCCAGGTTAGGGATGCTAGGGTTCATGTGGTTAAATGGTGTTGTTGTTTTTCTAATTTGTCCCAGTTTGACCGGAGTAGTCATGTGAGGACCGACGAACATCAGTGCACTGGCCCCTTGAGTGGGTCCTAACCCACACTTTAACAAACACTACTCAAGCACACAGACAGTGGCAGGTGAATATCTCATTTCTTGGAAGCACACTGGTTCAGCACAGGTTTAACTACCCCCACGCTCAATACACACACGCACACGCACACCTAACGATGCTCGTTAATTACACCTATTTATTAGCCCCAAACAGCCAATTAACAGCCCTTCAGCACAACAAGCAAACAAACTAATCTATACGCAACACATGGAAGGAAAGACGCTATACCAAAGATTCAGAAGAATATTTAAAACAATAGCCAGAGATATGAATGGAATGAAAACGCTGTGGGAAGAAAAACAAACAATCCTTTGTTTTCTTTTCTCCTGCACTATTCTCTTATCGTTCAGCTCCTCTCGTAGCATTTTCTCTCTTGAGGTGTTTTTCTTAATTCTTTTCAAGCTATTGTTTTCTTTTCTCCTCTTCAATATGTAAAGCTTAGAGCGCTTTTTTCTCTTTCTGGAGGTGATCTTTTCCTTTCTTCTTTCAATGTGCGGAGGGGCCTATTGAGGAGGCAGTGAGTAATGATGGTGGTGTGTTGGTATCACGCTGAGAGCACCGCTACAGCAGCTCTACAGTACAATGCCAGCGCAACAGTCTTACGTCCTTGAGAGAGGAAAACAAGCCTATTGTTCTGTCAGGAAGAACAGCGCCACTCTGCTTTACTAGAGGGATCTAAACGCGTTGTGTGTCTGGGTAAATACAGTGCCATTTATATTAAAATATCTATTTTTTTACAAATATCATAAAAAACATTACTTAAAGGACAACTTTAGTTTATAAAAGATGAGTGTATATAAAAGAATATAAAAGATGAGTGTTAAAATTATTTAATTTAGTTGGTTCTATTGTTTTAGAGATTCTTATTTCAGTGGTTGGGGGCATGCGTACAAGTGGCTAAATATGTCATTTTACACGGAATAAGCCCATTCCCAAGATACAACGCAACCTTTCATGGTTGGATGTGACTTATGGGGCTAGAAGTGTTACTGTAAATAGCCATAAAGAAACTGATGGCTTATTGTGTCTAAAAATACATATTTAGCCACTTGTAAGCATGCCCCCATGCCTACGCATGCCCCACATTTTAGCAC
>NC_137811.1:45152739-45172739 GCF_963921795.1 Nannobrachium achirus | reverse complement strand
TGCGTGCACACACACGTCTGTATTGATTTGGTTAAAAACAGATGTTACACAATCGCACGAGTCAAATAAATAACAGTGCGTAACACGTGTTATCAGTGTGTACAGTAGACCCCCGAGAGAACATATCAGTCGTACAAGTTAAAGGTTCCCTGGACTTCCCCGTCTCAAACAGACCCTCAAATAGATATATAAGCAGCTGTCGAGCCACACCTGATCCTCGTAATATCCCACAGATCCTTGGTAGTGATTTAGTGCAGACCCACACTGCTACTGAGAAGATAACAGTGGAGAATGAAACCTATAGGCAGTGATACAGTCACTCTATAATCTCTCCCATTGTGCTACGTTCTACAGATTAAATGGTAGGTAACTCTTTTAGCCACTTAAACCCCGGCATCCATATTGTGGGGAAAGGCTTTCGCAGAGAAAATAGCCAAGATGCAGCTATTTTCAGCAAAACGTTTCCCCCACAATGACAGGAAACAGTAAAGATACTAGTATAGGGCCCTGAGGGACTACGCTCAACCATATGGGGTTTAAGAGGTTAAACCCTCTAGTCCAGTGGTCCTCAAAGTGGATTTCAGGGACTCTCTTCGTTCCTTTTTGGGGGTCTAAATTGACCCTAACAAGTCTGTAACTTTGACAGTGTACAAAAGGAACCAAATGGACCGTTCTTTTTTTCTGTCTACACCAAATCGGCAATGAGTGAAGGTCAGAACGCGTCGCAAGCTTGACTCAACATCAAATTCTGAGAGTTCAATTTGGTGAGGGAAGGCTGTCACTTCAGCAAAAGCACTACACAGCGATGCTGGGGTTGAAGTGGTTAGTCAGAGATGCCCAGTTGACTGTTGAGGGCATTTGTTTACAAATGATACACAGCTACTATATATCAAGTGCTAATTTAACACTGGGTTAACTCTAGAGTGTTAATTTAACTCTGGGTTAAAATAACCCTGTAGGCTTTATTGTACAGAAGGATTAATGTCTGTACACACCAGGAGTTTATTTTATGCGAATCATTTCACAAATAAAGAGGCGACGAAGCGCTGCAATTCATATTTCAGTGCAAATAAAATCCTAAACCAGTATGAATGAGGTATCAGCGCGATGTGTTGTGAACGTGGAAGATCTGCTCCTTCCAAAACTAATCTTGAAAGTATTTTGAATATTTTCTAAACATTTTAACAACAAAAATCTTGTTTGTGGGTCTGTCACTCAAACGTCTCTGTCACACGACATTTTCAGACGGGGGTCTGCGACAAAATATATATTCATTTCAGGTTCCTTGACATACACATAAAAAAAGTTTGAGAACAATGGTCAGGAGCCACTAGCTATGAGCCTCCGCAAATGACAAAGTAAACAGTAAGAGTTTAGTGCAGGAGAGCCAACATGAGCTAAGAACATGAGACAAGCAATAAGCAATGCCTGGAAAAACACACTGTAAGTGAGTAAAAATTTGCTGTGCATAAATATAGAAAACTAAGGAATGGAAAGGCCTTGCTTATCAATAGCAGACACACAGTGCGACACCGGGAAGGCACAGGAAATCATCAGCCATCTTTCTGTTTGGGCCTGACAGGTACATAAAGGAGCAAGGTGTGTGTGTGTGCGTGTGTGTGTGTGTGTGTGTGTGTGTGTGTGTGTGTGTGTGTGTGTGTGTGTGTGTGTGTGTGTGTGTGTGTGTGTGTGCGCGCGCGTGTGTGTAAATGCACTTGCCGTACGTGACAACGGGTAAGATCTATAAAGCATTTACTATCATGTGAGTGTCAGACAGTCCTTTGTCCGGGGTAAATTGCAGTCTTTAGAGCTGGACACGGCTAAAAGCATCCTTTGCTTTGAAAACAGGCCAAGTCACAACCTACAGTACAGCCGCGCTATGAACTACTGCATTTTATAAAGAACACGAGCGTCTGTCTGTGTGCAGGGGCGGCTGAGGGTGTACGACATGCGTTTTTTATAAAATGTAGCTGCAGGCAGACAGGCAGGCAGGCAGGCAGGCGCGCGTACACGCACACAATGCGAATGACGCTTCTAGCATTTAGGAGGACGGGTCAGGGCAGTCTGTGGAAGGGAGAGCGATGCTATTTTTCCAGGAGACATCCTGAGTGAGCTTCCAAGGCAACCATAATTACATTCCTATTCATTGCTGTCCGCACTAATTGGCAAACTAGTTGCACTGTTGCTCTGGCAATTATAAACACGACACCACAGTACTGTATAATGATAGAGGGTTGAGCAGACACACGCGCGCGCACGCACACACGCACGCACACACGCACACACACACACACACGCACGCACACGCACACGCACACACACACACACACACACAGACTCTTCAGGAGTGGATACCCTGCCACTAGAATTTCATGAGAATGAAAAGACATTTGACAAAATACATTCAAGATTCTTTTCCCTATAGACACATGTAAGACATGTTAAGGCATATGTAAGACATGTGTCTGCAGGGACACTGCAGACACTCTGTGTGTGTGTGTGTGTGTGTGTGTGTGTGTGTGTGTGTGTGTGTGTGTGTGTGTGTGTGTGTGTGTGTGTGTGTGTGTGTGTGTGTGTGTGTGTGTGTGTGTGTGTGTGTGTGTGTGTGTACAAGCTCACACATGCCGTACGTACCGCTGCTAATGCCTTTAGAAGTAACTGGATCATAATTAGCATTTTAAGGACCGTGGTACACTTAAAACTCTCCTTCAATATATGCAGGGACATACAGCACGCACACGCACACGCACACACCCACACCCACACCCACACCCACACACACACACACACACACACAATGTCACAAACCCTCTCTCACCATCTCAAGCACTTACATGTAGAGACGAATACACTTGTTCTCTCAATGTCTCTCCAACACACGTGGTGATAATTACTGTGTGATGGTAGGGAATACAGATTGAAAAAAGCTTTCGTATGTGAATGGGAGACATGGCACAGCATATTAATGAAGCTAACAACGGCAGGCTAATAATGTTCCCCCTGAGACACAGGGCTGGTCAATCATGTACAAAAAAATCACACTCGTGTGAACTGAGCGGTGGAGGCTGCGTGTGTGCGCGTGCGTGTGTGTGTGCATGCGTGCGTGCGTGTGTGTATGTGTATGCGTGAATGTGAGTGTGAGTGTGCCTGGCCGGCTGGCCTTAACAACAGCGCCACTCCTTTAACATGTGTGGTCAGAAAAGTTACTGCAGGCTACATACAGACAGACGCATACACACACGGCCACGTATAGGAGACGGTGTAACCACCGCTCAAAAAAAGGATTGTGACACAGTGCACAGTTCAACATTATCTCTATGAACCTCTAAACAGGAGGAATACATGTCAGAATGGAAAACGTGGCATTCCCTAGGCCGGGCCGTAACAATGGCATACAGTGCACAGCATTATTATTACTTAAAGGGGAGAACCACCCATTTTCAATATTGAACTATATGTCATTAATATACTGTATTGCCTAGAACAGTGTTTCTCAAACTTTCAAATTTCAAGGTTTCCCCTTAACTCTGACAGTGTACAAATGAACACTGGCGGGTTCATTCGGTTCCATTTGTACACTGTCAGAGTTACAGGCTTGTATGGGACAATTTAGACCCCCATAAAAGAACCCAAGGAGTCCCTGAAATCCACTTTGAGAACCATGGGCCTAGAACTGGAGGACTGATTTTGGGGTTTGTAATGTAAAGTACACCGTGATGATCATCACGGTGTACTTTGCAATACAAACCCCCAAATCAAGTCAAGTAGACCTGAGTTTGTGCTGTACTTACTACTCAGACCGTTTTCTTTTTTTCCCCCCGTACACCAAACTCCACGGCAAAAATGACTGTACTCTCCTCCTCTCCTCACAGCACGACACATTGTGGGTTTGTACATCTGCCATTGGATAATGTTACTCCAGAATATGGATGCTGGGGTTTTTTGTTGTTGGTTTAATAAAAAATGTCTGTGTTCATTCATAAGATCCCTTTTTACTGTCTCGCTTGTTCTGTCTATCCCCATCACTACTCATGTTTCTTCCTCCCCCCTCTCTCTCTTGTACTCCCCAATTACCCCTGTTTATTGGGATGGGAGGTCTCTCTCTCTCGCTCGCTCGCACACACACACACACACACACACACACACACACACACACACACACACACACACACACACACACACACACACACACACACACACACACACACACACACACACACACACACACACACACACACCTTTTACACAAGTAAAAGAAACAAGGAATGGATGAATGGAACGGAATAGAACACTTGGTACCTACACTAGGTGTCCCTGGCCTCGTCAACAAGTGTCTCTGTGAAAAGACTCTGCAGGGGTCTGCTGTAGGCTTTTCATCGCTAATTCCCATTGTGTGCGTGTGCGTGTGTGTGTGTGTGAGAGAGAGAGAGAGAGATAGGGGGAGAGAGAGAGATTGTAATATCGTCACTGTCAGGTGGAGACTTCGACAAAACTCAACTGTCTTTTCAGGATATCTGGGAACCCATTGGCAAAAAAAGGTTTCACGGCCCACTGGCGCCGCAGATTAGCTGTTCACAGACAAACAGACAGACGGACGGACGGACCCACAAGAGCGAAAACATAATCCCTCGCCTTCGGCCGTTCATCATTACTATCATCCTGGCAGGGATAATAAGTCAGGATGGACAGAGAGACAGACAGGTGAGTGGAGAGAGGAGAGAGAGGGTCATCATGGTAATCACCCTCTATCATCTCTTCTTCTCTGAAAGAGACAGGAAGAGATGATGATGATGATGATGCAACAGAGGCAGCCACTGAATGGAGCGATAAAAGGTCACAAGGTTAAAAAATGTTTCTGCTTTTGTTTTGTTTTTCAAGAAAAAATAAAAGAGACAATGCGTAGAGGGTAGCTTTTCACAATAATGAAAAAAACAACAGCACTCACTGTTTAAACTGAAGCAATTAAGACGTAGCCAAAGCCCAGCGGCTTGTTAATCTCTCGCTTGGGGGGAGAGAGAGAGAGAGAGAGAGAGAGAGAGAGAGAGAGAGAGAGAGAGAGAGAGAGAGAGAGAGAGAGAGAGAGTGTGTTACAGGATAATTATGGTTTATTTCTTCAAATAATAAAGAAATATGTCAAGTTTTATGAGGCAAGTTGGGATTAGATGAGTGAAAGCTCACTCAACCCCCCCAGCCCGACTCGCTCGCCCTCTATATTTGTCCATCCCTCTAGTTCCTAGTTTCTATGGATGGGCAGGTGTGACAGGACATGTTGACAGCTTGTCCCTTATCTCTTGCCATAGGGAAGACTGTCAGCCATGTCATTCAGGCATGTGAACACAGTTATGTGTGCGTGTGTGTGTGTGTGTGTGTGTGTGTGTGTGTGTGTGTGTGTGTGTGTGTGTGTGTGTGTGTGTGTGTGTGTGTGTGTGTCATGAGGCCTTCTCCTGCTCAGGGGAGTGATCAAATCTGTCAACTCTTGTGTGTGTGGGGGGTATGGTGACGGTAGGACAACAGTGTCTACATACTGTATCCTGGGAAATGTGGAAAAATCTCATGATTAATAGCCGCTGTGTTTTCACTTTTCCCAACAACTACAGTGTCTACCAGAATCCTCTTATTAAACAGGTTTTTTGTTGTGAATCATGCTTATTTAGACAGACAGGCATGAGCTAATTGTCGGATGGAAATTACAGTAACACAAAAACAATACCCATGTTATAATTTGTCAGGTAGGGGAAGTGATATATATATTTTTTTTGTTGTTCAAATAAGTGTTAAATAGCTCTATATTCTGATTTAACTCATTGTTATAGAATGATTGTTCAGTAACAGTAGTCTCCATGTCTCTCCAACTATTTATTAAACAGAACATGCATTTTCAGGTCAGGATAGCAAGCAGGGGTGTCGCACCAAATTCTGGGCCCCATGGGTACAAGGATTCACTGCGGGCCCCCCATGAATGTTCTTTATAGGGGGAGGGGGTTTAACCCATTTAGCTTGGGAACGCATTATTACGCATTATTTTGTGCTTTAATTAACTATTGAAAAATAGCAGATATACAAGCTCACAGCTTGTATATCTGCTATGTTTCAATAGCTAAAGTATAAAATGATTAAGGCCCCTCCACCTTGGGCCCTAGTAACTCAGTCCCACTTTCCCCCCCCTTGGGATTTCTCAAGGTAGAGACAACAACTTGCAATGAGCCTGGTCTACAAGATATTCACGGAATCAATTCCCAGGGTTAGGGTTAGGGTTAGAAAGAGTAACACCAGAGGGAGCTCCATTGATCTCATTCCCCCAGTTTCGGCACAAACATGGGGATGAATTAATTCTACTATTATGACAATGTGAAATGTCCTACCGACAGCCATCAAAAAGTGTGACTCTGTACGCTCCTTCAAAACCGCCATAAAAGAGCACCTGTTTGCAATTTGCAAGTGGACCTAGTCAAGTCTTCTAGCTTGGCAAAATAATTTACCCCCTTGTTTTTTTTTTTACTGCTCCTAGTATTGATGATCTCTTGTATAGTATTTCATGTCTTTATGTCTTGATGAATGAATACACAGAACCACAATGTTTAAAAAAGAAATTAAATCATTTCGGCATTATTGTTTACCTGTTAGGAGTGTCACGATATAGCGTCCCACAATATATCGCAATATTAATACTTGAGGATATGTGGTCGTGACCAGATGTTGCGTTAGTATGGTAATTTCTTTGACTGATTCTTTATGACAAAGACCGGAAAATATACAGTAAATCTCTCTGGGCAGCCTGACCTGACAATGACACAGCAGTTCATTAATTATCACAGCAAATCAGGCACATTTCAAATCCTCTGCGTTGCAAGCTCTCTCTCTCTCTATTTCCCTTTAATAATAACCTGTGTAAAATGTGCTGCATTGGGAGGTAAATGCGAGACAATTCATTGTGAAGGTAAGACCTGAAGAAGAGATTTGTCACAATATATTATAACTTGGCATGGCAGTCAAACTGAGACAGTCGGTTATATTAGATGGAGTTGTGTATTGAACAGTCAACAAGTTGTATCATTTCGATTTAGAAAATGTCAGAAACTTTCATAAGAGGGCATTTGTCACAAATTAACAACAACACACACGCATTTGAAGATGAAACATCCAACATAGATGCACAAAGACTCTTCACAAAAGCTATACTGCAACTGTGGCACCCAGGTGATTTTCGCTCGCAGCATGCATAATTAATGTATTTGTGCAAGATGACCCTGCTAAATAAAATGTGTACTGTATATTATATATTGTTCATGTTCAAATAGTTCAATACAAAATATAATGCTGTAACAGTTACGGATATTTCTTCTCATTTTAAGAAATTTCCATGTAATTATATATATTTTTAAAAGGGATTTATTCCACAACTTTGCACATAACACAGAGTATGCATGTGGCTGCCGACTAGGAAAATGTATAAAGCTAAACGTTGACGTTTATGGTGGGTAGACTGTAATATTCCATATGTACAAAGTAAACACAACATGGCTCAGAAGGTCTTGGAGAGAGAGAGAGAGAGAGAGAGAGAGAGAGAGAGAGAGAGAGAGCGAGAGAGAGAGAGAGAGAGAGAGAGAGAGAGAGAGAGAGAGAGAGAGAGAGAGAGAGAGAGAGTGTGTGTGTGTGTGTGTGTGTGTGTCGTGTGTGTGTGTGTGTGTGTGTGTGTGTGTGTGTGTTTGCTTGCATGCGTGTGTGTAGTGTGAGTGTGTGTGTGTGTGTCCAGTGTGAGGTCTTGGTCCTAGACAAAGCACTCTGCCAGCTTTCTGCCCAGTGGTCTTTTCATTGCTGATGGATGGACCTTGTTCAGCACCATCTGGCTATAGGATACTTCACATTAATCATCACACGCATGCGCACGCGCACACAAACACTCACACACACGGGCGTCACAAGGGGGTGGGGGGTGGACTGAGTTACTAGGGCCAAGGTGGAACGGCCTTCATTGTTTTATACTTTAGCTATTGAAAAATAGCAGATATACATACAAGCTCACAGCTCGGCACCAAGTGCCGTGCTGCGAGCTTGTAGATCT
Organism: Nannobrachium achirus; assembly: GCF_963921795.1. Taxonomy (NCBI): domain Eukaryota; kingdom Metazoa; phylum Chordata; class Actinopteri; order Myctophiformes; family Myctophidae; genus Nannobrachium; species Nannobrachium achirus. The sequence continues at coordinate 45,164,677 of NC_137811.1, read as the reverse complement.
GCTATTTTTTAAACCAAAATTTTGCTTCTGGGGGTCCCTGGAACTAAATATTGGGGGTGGGGGTCCGTGCCAAGATGGGGGTCCGTGGCCAGATACATATCATTTTGGGGGTCTTTCAAATGAAAAAGTTTGAGCACCTCTGACATAGAAACATAAGTTTTTTCAAAAAACCTTAGAAGGATTTGAAATATTCCTTTTCACATTTAAAAAAAATAGCAGATCTGCAGTGCAGCACTCTGTGCCGCGCTGTGAGGTTGTATATCTACTATTTTTCAGTACAAAATAATGCGTAATAATGCATTCTCAGTCTAAATGGGTTTTAAAACCCCCCCCCCCCCCATGGGGCCCCACAGTGAATCCTTGTACCCAGGGCCCAGAATTTGGTGCGACACCCCTGCTCTCACACACACACACACGCACGCACGCACGCACACACCTTTCTCGTTCTTTTTCTCTCTGTCATACACGTGCACGCACACAAGTCTCACACACAGATATACTGTATCAAACTAGGGGTAAGCATATGAACACTGCACATACACACACAGTACACACTTCACAGGCAGAGTCAACATGGGGTAACACAGAGAGCAAAGCAAGAGGGTAAAGCAAGTTAGAACGCAAGAAAGCTAGAATGAATCTAAGAAAGAACGTAAGAACGAACAAAAGCAAGGAAAGGAAAGGAAAGGAAAGGAAAGGAAAGGAAGTCAAATCATGTGATCCCCTGGCTACTTTTAGCGGGACGTGTTGTACATGTGTGGTTCTAAATGAGCTTCTAGTGCTTAGGGGAGTCCAGCAGAACATAACAATAACAACGACTTAGTTAATTTGCATATTTAGATTCTGTTGGATGGTAGCCCGGAGCTATGGACCAATGAGGACTCTAATCCCCCCCCCCCCCCCCCCCCATGCTTTATTAATGCCCATTTCCTACATGTCCATATTAGAATGTGTGTTAGCAATTATGGCCATAGACAAACTAATATATTTCTCCTTTCTCCCCCTCTCTTGCGCCCACGCACGCGCATAAACACACGCACGCACGCACACGAACATATGAACACACGCGCACACACACACACACGCGCACACACACACACACACACACACACACACACACACACACACACACACACACACACACACACACACACACACACACACACACACACACACACACACACACACACACACACACACACACACACACACTCAGTGAGTTTGTAAACATATAACACACATAACATCCATAGATAAACTGAAAGCAGTTTTTATGTAATTACCCTGAAAGTCCAGACACCCAAGGGAATCGAATGCAAAATGAAAGACGTTATCAGACTTAGCCGATCAGCTATCATTTATTCCTATCTAACGGCTATAAGTGCTGATTTGATGGTACATTGTTACTTATGCATGAACATGCAGTAGCTTTTATGACCATGTTTGGAGTCAATGTCATTCATTCATATATCACAGTTAATGGAGGTTATAAAATGATAATGCAATCACTTGGGACAACACACAGACGCGCACGCACAAAGTACAGTAGGAATCTCTTTCTTTGGCTTTCACGTAGATGCAGACTTAAATAGCACAAGGAATTGATCGTATCCTGTGTATTGATGCCTTGAGAAGCATAGTAGCTACAGATAGAACATGAATGACACATTATCAATACATTCATATTGGAGGGTTATCAGCTATTTGACAGGATGGGATTAATGAAACATTCACCAAATGACACAGCGTGAAGGACCTGCAGTAAACTGGTTGACCTTTGTTCACACCAGAGAATATAGGTATACTTATTAACACACATTCATTTATTAACACATTATTATTATTGTTATATCTTCTGAAACCTTGTATCTCAAATTTCAACATTCCATGTTTTATCATCATTTAATGCTCTACTTTGTAAAAGTAGTGAAAATAGCAGATCTACAAGCTCACAATGGGTCAGATCGAGACGCGTTGTGAGCTTTTAGATCTGCCATTTTCACTAGTTCTGAACATTTTCGTTCCATTTCCTGCAAAGTAATGGTTTTGGACACCCGACAGGGTCCATATCCTATTTTGAGTATAGCACCAACTAATTAATAATGATGATGATGATGATGATGATAATAGCTCATGTTAATGATAACAGTTTCCATTTCAAATCATGGAACCAAACTTTAGGCAACAGCTAGTATAACACGCAAACAAAAACATGAAAAATGTAGCACTAAACAGTTAAAAGAATCTCTCAACAGAAGGCTGCATATTTTTAGTTGCTACCAGGGGTCCCCAGGGATCCTTACCTTAGGAGCAGGCATGCTCTCAAACACTAAACATCTCCTTTAGATTCAAACATGTTAAATGCATTTAGAGTATTTTTTTTTAGACTGTTAAGCATTTTTAGCTGGCACTGTCGCTCTATCACATCTAATGGTATGTACATGTGAGCTGTGTGTGCACGTCTGTGTGTGCTGTGCGCGCCGCCTGTGTGTGCCATGTGTAAGCGTGTCATCGCGTGGGCGGCGAGGGGTCCATGTCCTCCCGCGCTGAGTACGTGAGCTATCTTCAATCCCGTTAATTAGCGCCGAGCGCTAGCACAGAAAAGCACTAGAAACCCACCAAGACTCCAGCAGAGCTACGAACTCGAAAAGGTCAAACTTATTAAAACGTTTAAGCTGTGAGTGATGCGGTCTGACAGCTGGGATGAGGACATTGATTTGCGTTTAGACTTCAATTACATCTAAATCACCACAGAGTGACTTGTTTGGGAGAAAACGGAGAGCTGGGGGGCGCATGCCGTCATGCATGACTGGGATTTTTGTTTTAATAAAGTAGAACAAATACTGATTCAGAGATGCAATGCTTCAGCCAAATCACCACGACTGATAAGTCAAACTTCACACTTAATGGACATTTTATGCCTGCATATTCAGTGTTGAAATGAGATACGTATAACACAGCTTCTCATTAATTGTCTTACACATATCTCTATGTAAGTGCACACATACAGAAGCGCAGACCCACTCACATCCACGCTCTTGATAAAAGAGTGTTGTCGATAGATGCTTGAACGTTGACATCGTTCAACCTCTTCACGATAGATGACCTCACGGACCTCAACAACGCAATCGCAGGTACTGTATAAGCGCATTCTTCTGTACTCACACTCATACACACACAACCGTTCTGCACCCACACACACACACACAGACATAACCTACACGCCTACAGGAAAGTGCAATCAGTTAAAACACTCAAGTGCAACTCATCAGTCAGATTGCTGACAAGAGGCATCTCTCTCTCTCTCTCTATCACACACACACACACACACACACACACACACACACACACACACACACACACACACACACACACACACACACACACACACACACACACACACACACACACACACACACACACGCGTACAAAATGCTGTGACAGTGTCATAAATTACCCAGTTATAATGTCAAGCCATCCAGAGTCCAGACGAGTGTACAGGTGTAAATGTGAATGGGCTTTCATACTTAATAGTAGTGGTCAACCCTTAAGCGTTAACCACCGTGAATGAGCGCTTATAAGTGAATTAAGTGTGCTGAGAATGAGAAGGATCAATACACCAGGACAGGTTAATACACGACAATGGCCGAAGGATGGAAAGAGAGAGAGAGATGGATGATGAAAGACCCTAAATGAAATTACGCACGCACGCACGCACGCACGCACGCACGCACGCACGCACACGCACACACACACACACACACACACACACACACACACACACACACACACACACACACAGAGACGGACAGTAAAGCTTGATTGATAGTTTGTCGCACGATGGCGTCGCAAAACAATCAAAAATACAAAATCGAACTAGCTACTAGGGCTGTCACAATTATTACGGTACATAATCGTCTAATCGCAATTATTTGACATAATCGTGATTATTTTTCATAATCGTCATGCTCGTTTCCATGTTGAAAAATATTCATATGTATTTTTTTTAAAGTAAAAAATAGTGGAAATAGCAGATCTACAAGCTCACAACACGTCGCATTGCGACGCGTTGTGAGCTTGTAGATCGGCTATTTCCACTATCAATGTTCTTTTTTAAGTATAAAGTTGTCAAATATGTCAGTAATTTCTTTGTATATTTAGGTTATGTGTCATATGCAACTTCAAAGCCTAAAAGCCAAACAAAAATGTAATTGTCAACGACAAAAACACAATTATCGTTAATCGCAATTATTTGAGTGACAATTAATCGTCATGTAAAATGTCATAATCGTGACAGACCTACTAGCTACTTTAGGCTATAGACAGAGAGACAGACAGAGACAGACAGACAGACAGATGTCCTACCTTGTGGTCGTAGGGGTTGTAAGAATGGAAGAGTTGACTCAGTTCTTTCGTCCTCTGTTTCTTCTGTAGACAGAGTTCATAAAAAAAATGGTTACTCGCAGACATCACAACATCACACTGAACTCAATGAAAATGTAAGCACGCATTGTTGCTTGATGTTACTGACATTGTTCTAGTCACCTACAGTATCAGTAATTAAAGTAAACAACTCTTAAATCAAGAAAAAACAGCCTGACACTAATCTAACAATCAATCGACAATGTGCAGAAAGTTCAGATTATGGAAACAAACATAGTCTGTAGTCTGTATTTATGCTGTCTCTGCCTCTGAGTCTCTCAACATGTAACTATATAAATGGCATCTGTCATTTGCACTGAAAATACTGAATTGTATTGTGTATTCATATTTATGTCACATATTTCTGATATGGCTTTTTTTTACTTTGGTATATATTTATTTTACATACACATTTTCAGTGACATTTTCATGATTAAAAGTAGCAAAAGAGTAGCACACAGCATACAACAGAACATAAAATACCAAATTATGGACATAGAGAACGTAATGGCCATGGGTGACTAACACTGCCTGCAGAAACGCAGCGAATACCTCCCTTTACATAAAAAATACGGAATCTGTGAGGGGGGGAAATAGATTTATTTGCCCACCAGCTATGCAAAAAAAATATTTCACATTTTCTCATTGTCCCATTATTTTTTCTCCGTTGCTCAGAGCTTGGCCTTAACCTTGTATGTCCTTAATGAGTAATGAAATGCACAAGCCTTAGACATGAGTGTTTGATGTGTGCCAGTTGTTAATGCAATCAGTTACACGGGGCAGATGGAGTTACAAAGAGCGCTAATTAGCTAGCTGATTAGGCCATGTCTGGCTAAGGGGGTAGGATGTGCTCACATGCTAGTCTACTGTAGCTATGGGGAGTTTGCATTAGTTTTCTTTCTTTTTATTAATGTCTCTCTCTCTCTCTCTCTCTCTCTCTCCCTCTCTCTCTCTTTAACCCCCAACCCCCCAGTCTTTCTCTCCAGCTCTCTTTCTATCCGCAGCATCTAAGGGCGAGGTTTGGTGTCCTCAGGCCAACTCCGTACATATGTAACACTGCCTGCACACGTCGTCACGTTATCACACATGGACATCATTATATCATGTCATACAAGACAGCTCCAGGATAGCAACGGTAAGGATGAGGAGGGGATGTGGAGGAGAGCAGAGAAGTCTGCACTGAAATCTGTGATCATCACACAAGAAAGAAAGCTGAACTACCAAGTCAGGTGCACACATAATAATTCAGCCCTGTGTGTGTGTGTGTGTGTGTGTGTGTGTGTGTGTGTGTGTGTGTGTGTGTGTGTGTGTGTGTGTGTGTGTGTGTGTGTGTGTGTGTGTGTGTGTGTGTGTGTGCGCGCGTGCGTGTGTCTCCGGACGGCTGGGGGATGTAATACTTTCATTAGAGGATTCTATAATTCCAGTTTTTATCTTTTCCATTTGTCTTAAGTAGTGGATGAGGGAGGGGAGATGAAAGGGGTGAAGCAAGGAGAGAGAGAATGGACGAGGGAAGAATGGAGGAGTGAGAGTAGAGTAGGATCAGAGGAGAAGGACAGTTAGCCGTCCTTCTCATGGTTGGCTATTGGCCCGGATCGCCGGCCTAGATGTCTGGGCACTCAGGCTCTAAAGCAGCCGACAGCGCGTCGTGGGGTCGAGTCCCCACAACCGTTGCTGCGTGTCTCTCCCCGTCTCTCTCTCGCTCTTTCCTGTCCATTTTCATTGAAGACTATCAATAAAGGTAGAAAAGTAAAAAAGAAAAGAAAAAGAAAAGATACCTATTATAATCTTTACCTTATCTAACAGTCAATTTGTTTCACTCCATCCTCCTTCTTTTCTCCTATCACTACCCTTACAACATCCATCCATCCATCCGTCCATCCGTCCATCCGTCCGTCCATCCATCCATCCATCCATCCATCCATCCATCCATCCATCCATCACTCTCTCTCTCTCCCTCTCTCTCTCTCCGTCTTTGCCTACAGCCTCTCTAGTGCAATCCTCTCATCATCCAGAGTCCATCTTCCATTCTCTCACATTTCCTTCCTGTCCTCCTGCCCCCCCCCACCCCCCACCCCCATCCCTGAGGCTATGAGAGGCTCTGCAGTGACTGCAATCTACTCTCCTAATCTCCCCCCCCCCCTCTCCCCCCCACCCTCTCCATCTCTTCATCCATCTCCTCCTCCTTTCTGCCGTGAGGCTCTCCAGTGAGGGGAACTTATCCTGCTCATCGTCATGTCTTCCCTCTGTTCTATCCGTCTCCATATCCAGCACCGTCTCTCCATCCTCCTCCAAGCCTGGAGGACCTCGGGTGAAAACAATCCTCTCATCATCAGGGCTCTTCTACACCTTTCTGCGCCCTCCCCTCTCCCCCCGTTTCTCCATCTCCCAGTCTAATCAGCTGTTCTCTGTGTGTGTGTGTGTGTGTGTGTGTGAGAGTGTGAGTGTGAGTGTGAGTGTGTGTGTGTGTGTGTGTGTGTGTGTGTGTGAGATCCTCTGAGTTCTTTCGCCCCCTGTGCCTGGATGTGTTTGTGTGAGCACCCGCAGGATATGGAGGCAACCCCAGGTTACAATACCTCGACCCTCAATGAGCTCCCAGCAGAATTCCACTAGTTCAATAGCATGTGCCCACACATGCACGCACGCACACACACACACACACCACCTTATGGGTAATTTAGTTACAACTTCTATAAATAAAAACATCTATTCTGTCAAATGTTGGAATGTCAATCCATCAATTGTTCTGCGCGTCTTGTTGAGGAGACAACGGACGTACAACAAACCAGAGAGGACAAGAGCAGGGGAAGGAAGGAGGGCTAAAATCTCTCCGTCATGTTGGGTTTCTGCTCCCCACTCTTCCTACTTAGATTTCACCCTATGGCTTCTTTATTAAGCACAGCGCTGAGTAAACATTCTCACCCAAGCAGAAACCCAACGTGAATGCAGCGCTAGCAGTTCACTGGTGTCTAACTGTCTATACCAGGGCTATGGTAGACTCCTCTTGAAGCTTTCAAAATGCCAGTTTTTAGACTGTCAAATATTCTACTCATCAGTCCCACAGATGCTATTGCTCTGAAAGAAAAATCAAATCACACTCTCTTTCTTGTGGTACCACCCCACCACCATAACTATTCTCATATTGTCGGGCAAACAGCAACTTTCTAATATTTATATTTTTCCATAACTTTTCATCATAGAAGAGTGTCTCACAAAATAGAGAAAAAAGCAGATCTACGAGCTCAACTATTTTGTTTTTTTAAATAAAAAGGAACATTTTGGACTACAAGTTTTCCACCAGACAGTGATGATGATGAGTATGGATCATGGAGAGATGAGAGGATCACGGCAGAGAGTGGTGATCAAAGTGCGGGGCTGACCTTGTCAGGTTGACCTATCAACTGCCAATATTTCAGCCAATGAGGATGGAGAGGGAGATACAGGGTGAGAGCTCTCAGAGGAATGCACTCAATGAAAAAAACAAAAAACAAATACTGTATACCCAATAGTCAATTAATCCTGGTATTGATCCTTCTTCCTGGTGTCTGTCTGTATGTCTGTATGTCTGTGTTACAGTATGGTTCTTCATCTCCTTACTTAAGTTACATTTGGGAGATAAAGGTCTATTAATGTAGACTTCTGTATCACAACTCCTACACAGCCTACTCAGGGAAACACACACGTCAGGAATGATGCAAGTTGGGAATGCATGCCCCACCTGGTTATACAATACCCATTGTCAGAGTACCCATTGTACCTGTCTGTTTGTCGGTGCCCCTTTTAAGCCCATGTGAGCTCCACTGATTCCACTGATTTTTCACACAGCGAATCACTCTGCGTGCCAGAATAGTCCATATGGTAACCTCCATGAGCTTGTACCACAGAGCGATGTCAGAGCGTGGCATCATCAGCAACGCCAGCAAAATATATACCGTATACTAGTAAGATAAGATTATGACATCTATGACATCTGACATCATACATACAATCCCCTTTATGCCCATATATGGAGATCCCTGTCTGTACCAGCTACACAGATAGGGGCTGTCTAGTCTCGCGTGGCCAGACGGTTGCCTCCGCGATTTGGTCAAATGCTCCCAGCATACAGTCTGGCAGACCGGGGAAGAAATGATGAGTGCGAAGATGAAGCGGAAGTGAAGCCCCCACGTCACTTCCATTTCCGTCTCACATCACACACATTTATCATTATCTATCTATAAATGCGACAAATCTCTGTCTGTCTGTCTGTTTGTTTGTTTGTAATCCGCGTATCTCGAGAACCGTTCGTCCCACCGGCTTCAGATTCGGCACGCGCGTTCCCCGCCGCCGCGCGGAGTGCAGTGCCGGGCCTCGACCCGACCCGACTCGCGGTTTTCCGAAACCGGCGCGAAACGTTCGGAATCTCCTTATGCGGAGCTGATTGTTGACATCAGGCTGTTCCGGAGGAAATCGGCGCAAGCGCTGAGTCATTGTGACATCACTTCATAAAAGGCTCTGACATCACGTACGCCACATGAGTCAACACAAAATCTCTGTGAATGTGTATGTATGTATGTAATCCGCGTATCTCGAGAACCCTTCTTCCCACCGGCACGCGCGTTCTCCAGATATGGGCATAAAGTCTGACATCAGAGTTTTCTGCAACCGGTACTGTGTGTGCAGAGATCTTCATATATGGGCATAAGTGGACAAAGACAAACAGATGGTCAAAACGGGTCCTATGACAACAGGTATATTGGGGTTTGCATTAAAGGGTGGGGCATTCATGGGGTTTGCATTAAAGGGTGGCATATAATGAATTCTGACATTTCTGATAAGGATTCCTACTTTGCAAAGCATTTGGTTAGGTTTTGTAATGAGAATAATCTTGTGTTATCCAGTCAAGAGCTTCTGCCTGCTGTCAGTTATACATATTATAGTGAAGCTCACAGTACAACTAGCTGGCTGGATCATGTTATATGTACTGCAGATGCGCATGCAGCACTTGGGTCTATGAATATACTGTATGAAGCTACCACTACTGATCATTTTCCTGTGGAGATGACTATTGATACTGGCAAGATACCAGAGTTGGCTAAAGATAATGGTGGGGAGGGTGTGGCCAAGATAGACTGGGCAAAGCTCTCCACTGAGGATGTCTTATTGTACAGTGGAAGAACAGATGCTCTCTTAAGTCAAGTTCACTTGCCTATGGATGCCTTTGTTTGTGGTGTCAATTGTAATGATGCCAACCACCGTAATGACCTCTGTGTTATGTATAGTGGTATAGTGGATGCTCTCACTGTGGCCAGCAAACCTCTGTTCACTCATGCTAGAGGGCCAAATAAAATCAAGCCGGGTTGGAACAAATATGTAGCGGGCCACCATGAAGTAGCCAAGGCAGCCCATAGGGCCTGGGTTATGGCTGGGAAACCGAGACAAGGGCCTGATCTAGAGTACAAAAAAGTAACAAATGCTAGATATAAACAAGCTGTGCGGGCTGTGGGAAAGAATGAGCAAACCCTGAGAGCAGATTCCATGGCTGGGAAACTGCTAGGTAATAATGCCAATGGATTTTGGAAAGAGGTCAAAAATATTAACAGGTCTAAAGCAGCACTGCCATGTAATATTGATGGTGTGTCTGGTGCTGAAAATATAACTGAATTATGGAGAAAGCATTATGATGCTCTATTCAACTGTGTTAAAAGTGAACCCTTTTGTATTGGCAATATAGAGGAGGAAGGTGTACTCTTCAGACCTAACGAGATCTATCAAGCCATAAGGCAACTAGCTGATAACAAAGCCAGTGGCATGGATAATATTACAGCAGAGCACCTGAAGTTAGCCAGCCCTAGAGTCGCAACACTGCTGTCCATCTGCCTTACAGGACTGATGTCGCATGGTATCTTGCCAGACTCCATGCTCACAGTTACCCTAGTGCCCGTCATTAAGGACAAGGCTGGTAAGGTAGGGAGTATGGTCAATTATAGACCCATTGCCTTAGCCAGCATACTGTCCAAATTACTTGAAAGGGTTCTACTTGATAGGATAGGTGTTTTTATCCGCACCACAGACAATCAATTTGGATTTAAGGCGAAACATAGTACAGACTTATGTATATATGCCTTAAAAGAAGCAGTAGAAACGTATAGAAGACATGGCTCTACTATGCTGGTAGGTTTTATTGACGCTTCCCAGGCTTTCGACAGAATTAATCATCACAAGCTCTTCGTTAAACTTAAGCAGAGGGGTGTGCCAGGATGCATCATACGCATCCTGGCTTACTGGTATGCTAACCAGAATACAGTTTCTCCTCGCCCTTTAGTGTAGGTAATGGGGTCCGGCAGGGGGGGCTTTTGTCCCCAGCCCTCTTCAATCTCTATATGGACGACCTGTCTAAGCAGCTGGGAGGGTGTAGGACTGGCTGTGTGATAGGAAACACTTTGATTAACCATTTTATGTACGCAGATGATTTGGCCATCGTTTCTCCTAGTAGTGCAGGGTTTCAGCAGCTACTGAACATATGCTCTGAATATGGGGTTAAGTTTGATGTCAAATACAATGCCAAAAAGAGTGTGGTTATGATATGCAGGACCAAGGAGGACCTGAAACTCAATTTTCCTTTTCCTGTATTTTATTTGTCTGGTCATACCATTGCTGTGTGTAACAGTTGTAAATATTTGGGGCACATTATTAATGACAAGATGGAAGATGATTTGGACATGCACAGACAGAGACGTATGTTGTATGTGCAGGCTAACATGTTAGTCAGGAAATTTTTCTACTGCTCAGATGAGGTCAAGGTGAATTTGTTCAGAGCTTACTGTACTCCTTTATATACAGCTCCCTTATGGGTGAACTATAAAACAGAGAGTATGCGCAAGCTTAGGGTAGCGTATAACGATGCACTCAGGATCCTCCTGAAGAGGCCTAGGGGTGGCAGTGCTAGTCAGCTGTTTTGTGACTCGGGTCTCACCACCTTCCAGGCTCTCCTGCGAAACCTGATGTATAGCTTTAAAAGTAGACTTGATGGGTCTCATAATGAGGTGATTAACATGTTGATCAATCCGAAGTACAGCTCTGTAAGATATCGCTCACATATGTGGAAACATTGGTATGAGTGTCTTTTATAGATGTTTTTATTTGTTCTTTTTAGATCTTTATTGTCTTAACGAATTTATATTGTTTTTTAACTGTTTGTTTGTCTACCTTTGGCTTCGGCTGTAATAAAGTTTTGATTGATTGATTGATATATGGGCATAAGTGGACAAAGACAAACAGATGGTCAAAACGGGTCCTATGACAACAGGTATATTGGGGTTTGCATTAAAGGGTGGGGCATTCATGGGGTTTGCATTAAAGGGTGGGGCATTCATTCCCTATTTCAAATTCGGCACGTGCGTTCCCCACCGCAGCAGGTAGTGCAGTGCTCGGCCTCGACCCGACCCGACCCGATACACGATTTTCTGGAACCAGCACGAAAGGTTCGGATTCTGATGTCTGACATCAGGATTTTCCGGAACTGGCACTGTGTCTGCAT
>NC_137811.1:45137739-45147739 GCF_963921795.1 Nannobrachium achirus | reverse complement strand
TTTCCTCTGCCTTTTTTCTCTTTCCCCACCTCATAGCGTCTTTCTGTTGGCCCGTAGTCTCTTTCTTTCCATTCATATATAAGCAACTTGTGGACTTGGCTTGTACTGCCTTTGACTGAAGTGTAGTATAGCTAACGGAAGCAGTTAACCCGGTACGGACAACAAAAAGCGCTGGCACACTAGACTAGAGTTACCTATTCTGTTCTGTTCAAAGATGTACTTTTTCTATCATTACCCTGTTGTTAAATATGACAATCATCAATCCAGTGAAACTAGAGCAATCTATTTATGCAATGTGAACCTACCTGGAAAAATAAAGCTAAACATAAAACATTAATAATAAGAAGAAACAAAAGATGATATAGGAAGCCAATATATGGGATCTCAGTTGGTTAAGTTACTCCTAAGCAGTATAGTGTCATAGGTACTTTTAGTGCTTGAACACCACCAGCGTGCAAAGTGATGTTGGTATCTCAACCAGCACCAAATGTTTCATTTTTCATTGGTTTCCATCAGAAAGCATCCATCATCACCATGCTGCAGCCAGACCTCTCCTTGTTATTTCTAGAGCAGGCTGTGGCGTGGCCAATCAGAACCCCGTCCCGTCCATCTCTGTTCCCTCTCTTCCATCCATCTCTCATTCTGGGTTCTTTTGTGGCTATTCTGAGACTTCCTATGGAACCCCCCCCCCCATCCCGCCTCCCCAGTTCGCTGCCTGCCGCCTCCTCTCTGTACCCCCGCCTCTTCTTCCGTCCCCTCCCATGGCTATCCGGACACATTCTGTTTTCCCCTCCACCCCCCTCTCCTCGCCTCTCTCTATCCATCCCTCGCTCTATCCGTCCCTCCCGTGGCTATTCAACACAGTTGTGCTCCAGACAAACCATCTGGTACACTTTATTAATGACTGACCCTACATGGCCTAGACGTCGCCTACCCACTGACGCTTGGTGTGTGCGCGTGTGTGTGTGTGTGTGTGTGTGTGTGTGTGTGTGTGTGTGTGTGCGCGTGCGTGCGTGCGTGCGTGTGTGTGTGTGTGTGTGTGAAGGAGGGAGAACAGGTGCAGGTTGACTGATGATGTTATGTCGTGTGCAGCCTTAACCACCAAAGCAGGTGTACTCGTTACACAGAATGCTCTCTCTCTCTCTCGCTCCTTTTATTCTCTCTCTCACTTTCTGACACAAACACATCTAACCTGCGATGAACACAAGGAGAAGATGCAGGAAGAGATAGATCATTTCCAGAGAGATCATTTCTACTAAAAGAAGATAAATGCATGTCACACTGATCGCACACAACTGACTGGTTTGCTCTGATGAGACGTAATGTGACTACAACACTGACATGATGAAAATGTTCACTATCACTAGAGAGAGAGAGAGAGAAAGAGAGAGAGAGAGAGAGTGTGTGTGTGTGTGTGTGTGTGTGTGTGTGTGTGTGTGTGTGTGTGTGTGTGTGTGTGTGTGTGTGTGTGTGTGTGTGTGTGTGTGTGTGTGTGTGTGTGTACGTGCAGTTTATGACACATCTAAATGATTGTCTGATACAGTGAAATTAACTCAATCACTGCATTTTAAAAATGGCTGCAAAAGTCCCTGGATGCCACAAGTTTCCATGTAATTCATAGTGCACGGATCATGCACAACCATGCATAGATCATGCACCATGTGTGTGCACGCCGTTCACAGCTTTCAAACCAAAAAATCCACTTGGAAGTCCGTTCAGGCATTCATGAGATAGCAGCCATTATGTTTTCTTCAAATGTAAACAAACATGGCTGCCATGTTTGAAAGATGGGGTTGGTATGGGGGTCAAACAGGCAATTTCGCGATCACAATCATGCCTAGTAGATAGAAGCAGGTCGAAAAATAATTAAAAAAAGAAACAGCCCAAAACTCGGAAACTCGGGCGTGGCGGCGTCAGAGTACGGGAATAACTCGGGAAACTCGGGAGGGGGGATCAAATGAGTTAAGGGGTATAAAAAAAAAAGCGAGGGTTGGTTAAGCTAGAAGAAAACCAGAGTCCGCACTAACAATATCCTACAATTTACATACGACTGATGTGTGTGTGTTCTTTTTTCCAACAATCCTAGAAAACGAAGTCCATGGAGAAACATCTATACAAGACTGATATGTGGTCTGACAGTGAAAGTTAGATGATGAGACGGCTCCGAAGGGTGGGAAGAAAGAAAAAGAGACGAGCAAAGAAGAGGAGAGGTGGTCGTCTTGGGGGGATTGATACCGCATAGACGCTCGTTTCTCCTCATCCTCTGAGGAGAAACGAGCGTTTCCAAGAGAGAGGAGAGACAGGAGAGAGAAACAGAATGGCATATGAGGAGGCTCCACTTGAAAGGGACGTGTCAAGACTTTGAAGAGACGGACAGAAGTGGAGGGAGAGCAAGTGAGAGAGAGAGACAGAGAGAGAGAGAGAGAGAGAGAGAGAGAGAGAGAGAAAGACTGGGTATGAATGGGAGAGGGGGGAGTGATGTAGGGAGAGAAAAGAGAGAGTGTGCGGGTGAATGAGAGGGGAGATGGACAGAAGGTCAAACTCATGAAAAGAGAGGGGAAAAGAGGAGAAGAGAAAGTTTCAGGTAGGAGTGAAATAGAGGCTCTGTACTCATGTAATCATTCAGTGTCCTGCATATGCTCATATGATATAAACCTCTCTATATCGATCCCCGGGGGGGAATTCAGGAATATGCACATTACTTTTTTTTTTTTTTGTTATCAATTATTTTTATTTTCCATAATCAAAAGAAAATATAAATGGCATCGTTCAACACCAAACTGTGTAGCCTTACAGCTCAGTAACAACCTATCTTAGAAGACAAGACAACTGACGGAGTGCTGATGTGACAGAGTCTAATCTCTTTACATTTAATACCCCGCACCTACGCACGCACGCACGCACGCACGCACGCACGCACGCACGCACGCACGCACGCACGCACACACACACCTAACCTCTGCAAATAGTTTAGGCTTCATTAGCCAGTAATTGTTTCATTTGGCTTCAATATTTAGGAAGCTTTGTGTGTGTGTGTGTGTGTGTGTGTGTGTGTGTGTGTGTGTGTGTGTGTGTGTGTGTGTGTGTGTGTGAGAGAGAGAGAGTGACTCTTATGAATAATAAAGAGTAATAGACCGATATGCCAATTAAAGTCATTGTTGGTCAATCCAGATTAGCATTGCGTGTGTGTGTGTGTGTGTGTGTGTGTGTGTGTGTGTGTGTGTGTGTGTGTGTGTGTGTGTGTGTGTGTGTGTGTGTGTGTGTGTGCGTGTGTGGAAATGTATTCCATTCCATGAAAGATGGCTGTGTTGAAAGAGGAATTAAAGAAAATACACCAGACACACACCCATACACACATATTGGGGGCTTTCAGGATTAGTTATATTAAAATTCTTATTTAAAAAAAAAGACAGAACTGGAACGGATTTTTATATTTTCACATGACAGAAGGTGGCCTGCATTTCCTCGATAGTGACGCAGATGTGCACACACGTGCATGTGTGCACGGCTGCCACACACACAGGCCTAAAGTGCACATACGTGCACAGGCAAGGTTACACACATATACAGTATACGCACACATTATGTTCAAAGATGAAATGAGTGTGGTAGTTCAAGCTGTCATTTTGTGATTGTTTATTATGACATGAGCTGTATGTATGGGTAAGGGTGGATTTAGGAGCATGATACCAGTGAGGGCTACTGTTGATTAGGGTTAGGATCATTTAGGATCTCAATGATTCCGGTTCCTTGGCGATCCTGTCTTAGTTTTCCGAAAAAAACTTTATTTATCTGTGGTGCTTTGAGGTTTTAACTGTTCTGCTGCCGTTGACAGTCCTCACCGTCATTGAAAGGGTTAATACCATGGCGCCGTTGACGGTGAGGACTGTGAATCTTACTGTATATACAGTAAAGATATGATTACTTACTGTACGTCGCTCCGGTCCCGCCCGCATCGGTAATGTCGGCGATTTGTTTACAACGCACGTTGGGCGTGCACGCGAAGTGAAGCTCCTCAATGTTAAGTCAATGGAGAGGCCCATAAAGAAACTTCATTTAAACAAAATAGCCATTTTGAGACATTTTGCAGCAGATCTAAATGTAAACAAGGCACAAGGCAGGGCGCAGCCATCTTTCCTCTTCTTGTCCCACACTGTCATGTGACTAGATGACGTAATCGTTGCCGTCAAGTGATAATCCAAAAAAACAAAAACAACCCCCTTCCAGCCCTTCAAAATAATAGCGGCGGCCTATGGAGGAAACTGCGTGGCGCCGAGGCACCAAGCAACCTTCAGATTAAGAGGCACTAGTTTTGTTAATGTCAAGGACCCCTAGAATTATATGTATTTGACCGCGGACACCCATCTCAAAAGGATTTGAGTTAAAAATGCTCGCTTTAAAAGAATATATATTCAAAGGTTTGCACAAATTTGCAAAAATAGCAGATATACAAGCTCATAGCACAGCCAAAGTATAAAGAATAATGGTTAAAATGCGTTCCCGGTCTTATGATGGAGAATTTCGGACTAGTGCTTTTCTTACCATAATCTGATGTTATTCCATTCATTAACCAGTGGTAGAGGTGAAGAAAGGAAATCCATCTCTAGCAGGGAGGTGGGGTCTAGCGGCCATTTTTACGGCAGGCCATTAGGGACAAAGCTCGGAGACGTCTCCGCCATTTTGAAAGACATTGTCGAGCGATACAAATAAGCGATTTATCGTAAAGAAAAATATAATAAAATAAAAATGTACCACTCGTCCTAGTCCTCCTTTAACGGTCCGATTCCCTTCTGGGAGAGGGTAACAAATGGACCATTACAGATCTGTAACTCTGAGAGTGTACCAATGTACAAATACATTTGTGCACTCTCAGAGTTATTCAGAACCGTGGCGCAGATGGCGCCACGGTTATAAGAATAAGGGACATACCACACCACATCATCATGATTTTTTTAACCCCCAAAACAAGATCATCAGGTATTATGATTATACTTGGAGGAAGATTTATTTTCAAGTGTACAGAAAGTGTTCAAATTATGTTTTTGTGTGGCCACACCCTGGTTTTTATGTGGGTGGTGACCCAGCTAAGTTAGCCACACATCGTTGTATGGTAAAAAGGGGAGGGGATGATTTTATAGTGTCACTAAAGTGGTGTATTTCTATTGGGTCTTTTGAGGCTTTCAGTTTTCAGGAAAAAAAGAAAAACAAAATACACAGGGAAGATATATTTGCATATTATAACCACACCTGGGGGTCTATTAGAGTAATGCTAACTCTAAAGACACATACAAAACAGAAACAGTACAAAACTATGGCACCACCTCTTTAATACCTTTAACTGTTCTGCTGCTGTAGACGATCCTCACCGTCATTCAAATCGGTGACTACATGACGCCGTTGACAGCGCTCACCGTCAATCTTACTGTATTTACAGTAAATGTATTAATACTTACATAATGTCGCTCCGGTCGCGGCCGCATCGGTAATGTCCGCGATTTGTTTAAAACGCACGTTGGGCGTGCACGCGAAGTGAAGCTCCTCCATGTTAAGTCAATGGAGAGGCCCATAAAGAGACTTCATTTAATCCAAAAGAGCCATTTTGAGCCATTTTGCACCAGATCTGATGTAAACAATACACACGGCAGGGCGCAGCCATGTTTCTCTTCTCGGCTCACACTGTCATGTGACTAGATGACGTAATCGTTGCCGTCAAGTGATAATCCAAAAAAACAAAAACAACCCCCTTCCAGCCCTTCAAAATAATAGCGGCGGCCGACGGAGGAAACGGCGCGGCACCAAGGCAACAAGCAACCTTCAGATTAAGAGGCACGAGTTGTGTTAATAATCACTCACTCACCACGTGTGCAGCTACTTGTTCCATCTTGGCGGCCGGAGTGCCAGGTCTGGGGTAGAACTGGTTGATGAAGAGGCTGGGGAAGCGATACTGTCTGACAAGCTCTACCGTCTCCTGGAAGTCTGTCTCTGTCTCACCAGGAAAACCACAGATGATGTCTGTAGCTATGGTTATACCAGGAACCCTGAGAGAAAAACACAGAGGGAGAGGGAGAGGGAGAGTGTTAGGGGTGAATTAAAGGCCATGAAGCAACACACAGAATTGTCCAGTCTATTACAGACTACGCTGGGATATCAGATGAGGAAAGGCTGGGTGTTAAAAAGGTGTTAATAGTATCTCTGCACACACTGCACACACGACAGCTGACAATCAGTTCATGGGACTTTTCTGTAGCCGTGTCAGATTAAATAAACCTACCAGACCTAAGAGTTTTTGAACACACACCTGGAGTGGGGCTTTTACTTGTTTCATCTGCAACATTGACCATGACATTTCAGGTTCTGTGCTTCTCTTGATGAGTGATGCACATTAGACTAAATCTGAGTGAGAATTCACATCTGACCCAGATCATAATATGGACACAAAAGCACCAATACAGGAGCTATATCAACCATTACAAATAAAACAATGATTGTCATGATTTCATCAATTTTGATATTCTTTCGCCAGAAGTGAGTGCTTCAGTGAAGTCCGTGCATCCCTCTCAGGGAGCAGGCCCTTTAAATTAAACCAAAACCAACACTCTCACGCATGCAGAGACTGTCCCCAAGGAGTCATTCAGCCAATCACAACCTGATTAGCAACCTCAGCCACCGATCGTTTGTCATTGATTATGGATCTGCTGACTCATCGGATTAGTGCTGGCCGATGGAAATAGATCCATTGATTACTTTCTGCAGATTCTGTTAGCACTGATCACAGATCGAAGCCTTACGAAACAACCACATGGCAAAGTCATTTCCAGTATTGAGTGGAGGAACCTTGTATCTCCAGACGATAAACGTGTCGGGACATCACGGCTGACATTGAGTTACAATTATGCTTAAGGTGAAAGGTGTAAGTCACATTTAAAAAATAATAATCATAAATATTCCATACATTCTTGTAGCAATGACCAGATGCAATTATTCATTAGCAACAACAAGCTAGGATAATTTTTTCTATTTTGTTTTAAGCACACAATGATTTATGAGAGTCAGTTCTTGAACATATGCAGCAAAAGGTATCAGATATTCCAGTGGAGCAGGACACGGGAATTGGAGCTTCTAATAAAAGAATGTTGATGCAAGGAAAGAGAAGAGACACCTCAGGCAAATTGTTTTATAGGAAAAAGACTGCTTGAAACGATATCATGTTGAATATCATAATAAGTAGGTTAAAATGAAAGTGTTCAGAGAAAGAGGGGGTTAACAGAGAGGGAAAATGCAGACAGATAAACACAAACTCTAAGTAGGAGAAAGAAGATGAAGAAAAAGAGGGAGATACTGTAGTATGGAGTAAAGAAATACATTTTGTCTCGATTGACAGTGAGATGTACTATATCTTTAATCACATTAAAACGTCCTGCCTCTGCTGCCTGGCGATAACCTCTGACCTATTGATGAGTTCCAATTGGCTGACGGTCATTAATATTAACCAATGGCCTGGAGGCATGCAGGCCTCTTTGACCTCCCAGATCTGCCCGACAAATACCTTGTGGGGGAGAGAGTTAAAAATCTACATACAATACACAAACACAAAAATAGATAAAATGATCAATGTTCTATGGAGCTGTTTAAGCTGTGGTTTTAACCTCAGGGGATTGGCGTCTCCAGGCTGTCCCCATGCAGCTCCTCAGGAATGAGGGGGAAAAAGTATAAAAAGAGATACATTGTTTGTCCTAATACACTGACATTGTGCTTGTTACTGTTGAAATAATGTTTCTTTCTGTTTGGTGGGGGGAAAGAAACACTAAGTACAACATTCTCTTTTCATTTGTTCATTTGTTTGTGGATTTAAGAAAAAGTATTTTCTCACCAAGGTCAAACAATAATGAATTATCTTCTATGAGACAATGAATAAATCCAACCATGTGGATACACATGAAACAACTGTTGGCTAAGCTCCTAAAAAATATCATCGTACAATAATACTTCTTGTTTTTCTTGATAATGAAGCTTGAGAATATTGAATCTTGCAATCTGAATGAGACCCAAAAGAAAGACAGATGTGTAACAGATGACCTAATGTGCTATTGCAGATGCAGATAATGATCTGAAAATCTAATATGTTGTTGTGATAAAATGTGAAAGAGGAAGCTAAAAGAGGCTGCGTGAATCATCTATAGACCTGGATCGAGAATGAGCGCTAGGGAAAGAGAGAGGTGTCAATTGGGATTTGTGCGCACGCACGCACGTGTACGCACGCACGCACGCACGCACGCACGAACACACGCAAGCACGCACGCACGCACGCACACACACACACGCACGAACACACGCAAGCACGCACACACACACGCACGAACACACGCAAGCACGCACACACACACGCACACAAACACAACTTGACACTTAAGTCTTTATAGATCTGAAGGACAGGAGTGTGTTAAAATAGGAAAGACAGAGGAGGAGACAGAACCTGAATGAGAGAAAAGCAGAAAGAGGGGAAATGGACAGAGGTTCATTTTCATTTCAGATTGACAGACAGAGAGAGACAAAACATGGCTCATTTCACTTCCAGTGCAGATAGTTCCTTATAGTGCATGTGCTTTGGTTTATAATGCTAAAGACACAGTACACATAGTTCAATAGAGCCTATGCAATAATGAACAGGCGTCATTAACCGAATGAACCCGGGCGTCACTTTTCCGTGGTGATAATAGGTTAATGCTCGGCGAAAATATGCGAGCATGTCGACGCGTTATGAGCCTGTAGAGCTGCTATTTGCGCTGTTCGACGTTCAGCGAAGTATACACGTACAACAGGGGTCTTCAACAGGGGGTCCTCAGAGTTACTACAGGGGGTCCTCCAAATCCAATCCTTTTTATATTAACAACTTGAGCCCTAATGTCCATATTCTGAGAACTGTAACCAAAAATAGCAGATCTACAAGCTCACAACGCCTCACGCTGCGAGGCGTTGTGAGCTTGTAGATTGGCATTTTTTGGCAACGAGGTTTGGTGTAGAGGGGAACAGACTAAGTACAGAGTGAAAGTGGTTAAATATCTGAAAACACAAATTGACATGAATCCAAAATAAACTGATGATTGTGCTGTCAAACAATGAAAATATGGAATCTATGAAGAGGTTGTGGGGGGTCCCTGCTTCATCTCTCTCTCAACTAAGGGGTCCTTGGCCTGAAAATGTTGAAGACCCCTGACGTACAGGGTTTACCGTACGCGGTTAAAGTGATGAATTGTTGCGTGTGAATTTGAATTGACCTCACAGAGAACAGCAGCAGCAGACACACTCACACACACAAACACACACACACACACACACACACACACACACACACACACACACACACACACACACACACACACACACACACACACACACACACACAGTGTGTCAGAGGGAGATAAAGAATCTGATCCATCTAATAAAGGCTTCATGTGGTAAATCAGGCTGCGAGGTGGGGACACAACGATTGGTATCGATTAGAGAATGATATCAGGGAGACTATCGATTAGAGAATGAAAATCACACTAATGAGATGTCATGGCTACGAGAGAGAGAGAGAGAGAGAGAGAGAGAGAGAGAGAGGGAGAGAGACAGACAGACAGACAGACAGACAGACAGACAGACAGAGACGGAGAGGTTCATAAAGAAGGATGGATGGATGAAATTGATGGAAGGATGGATTGATATGTTCATGGAAGTATGGATGGATGGATGATGGATATATTGACGCAGAGATGGACACATGGATGGATTTGTGGATGAATGGACGGAAGTATAAATGGATGGATGGATAGATATAATGATGATGGATAAAACCCATTAACACATTCACGTCACTTTAAGCGGAATGACACACATTAATAAATGTCTACCGCTCACACAACATAGGGCGCCACTCTGGTTGGAACTGGTACAGCAGGACAGAGAAGAAAGAGAGAAGAGAGACTAATAGATACATTACATACAGATTAACAGGTGT
>NC_137811.1:45017739-45132739 GCF_963921795.1 Nannobrachium achirus | reverse complement strand
GTACATTACTTGAGTAAATTAATTGAGTAAATGTATTAGTTTTTTTCCACCACTGGTTCAAAGTAGACGTACTGTGGGAACTCGCTTTGCCAAATGCTGTGATGTGAATAGGGATTGGACAATATGAAAATGTCATATCACGATTTACAATATTATCGTGTGGGTGCTTAATATTGTAAATAAACAATATTATCACGATAATCCTGGGGGGGAACATTTGCCAAACAAATATCCGATCTACAAGCTCACAACGCGTCGCAGCAAAGACATTTGATAGAGTGAAAAAAAGACTGTAACAACAGCGCTGAAAGTTGTAGAATGGAGATCAACTGCTGTGATCATTACGATGAAATGAGATATTATCAAAGAGCATGTAAGCCTTGGTGTTTGTGTGGGATGAACCCAAGAGAAAGAGAGGTAACATTCTCAACTCTTATGAGGTAGTGATCTTATGAAGTATAATACATCCATCAAATGTCAGTGGAAGTACTTTGGGTGATTTGTCCCATTTGCCACAGTCGCTCTCACTCCCGGAGGCAAGACAGTCAATCTATATTTCATTACAAAGTAGCACAGGGCTCAACTATCATTAAAAATATTGGAATTAAGAATACTCTGCATGTTTTATGTACGGTGATAGGAACAGCACAACCACATCTGAAAAATAAAAGCCAACGTCAGCAAGGAAAGGAGAAAAAGACAGAGAAGAGGGAAATCAAGGGGAACAGTGAAAAAAACAAGGACCCTTCTAAGGAATGTTAGTCATCACTCAAGACACTTAAGTGTTTGATTTAGCGGTCGCAGCTGGAGCTAATGGCGCTGTCATGTAGCAACCCTCTCACCCAGTATTCCAGTGCAGAGAAAGACAGAGAGAGGCGCAGACAGACAGAGAGAGAGAGAGAAAGTGCGAGAACAACGGAGCGGCTCCTGTACAGGAGAGCCTTGTTATTTCGTTATTAGGGATGGGACGATATGAAAATTTCATATCACGATTATTGTGACCAAAGAAATCGTGATTTACAATATTATCACGATAAACAATATTATCGCGATAAACAAAACATCCCTAACATCCATTATCCTGGGGCAGAACATTGTGATGCGTTGTGAGCTTGTAGATCGGCTATTTTTTGGCAAAGACATTTGATAGAGAGTGAAAAATGACTGTTTCTAGTATTATAAGTACCGGGTTTAAGTGGTACCGTATATGCAGCTCGGCAAATAAAAGGTGAATTGATCCCAGTGCATGATGGAGGACGATATCACGATAAATTCAATCTCCATGATACGATTACCGTGAGTGTTTTTTATCACGATAAACGATAATATCGCGTATCGTCCCATCCCTACTCGTTATACCTTTTTTCACACACTTTCCGTAACAACGCCAGAAGAGACGAGGGCTGGAGGAGCTGGTGGAAGTGGTGACAGGCCAGGTGGTAACATCGTTATTTCATTCGGCTCGTCGCTACAACACCAACGAGCCAAAGCAGAGAAGAGCAGGCTTTATTTCTTACCCAACCTTTCCTTGCCCTGGGTGAGGGGAGCGATAAGAGGACAGGGAGGCTGATATCTGATAACCCAGAGGGGCGATAACTGATTACGCTAAAGGTTCATGCTGTAGCTGACCAATAATTTGACAAAATGCTAGTTTTGTGTTGTCTCTGTGACTAAGTGAGGCTATGAATAGGTGGGGAAATAATTGTTAATAATTATAATTAATAACAGATGCATCTAGATTAATCATATCATCTAGACATTATATTCTATGTGTACCAATCAAATCACCGGGTCATGAGTTTACCAGTGTTTTATGATTCACCAATTGTTAAAAACACAACTCCAATACTATCTGACTCTACGTTATCAGCCGTTTCCCAGACACTCTTGAAGAGGGCTGTGTGGTTAGGACTACACCACAGAAAATCTATCTTTATATACTTATCTGAGTAGATCTATTGCATTGATGTGTGGTTGCTTTTAGACCAATGACTTAAACATTCCACATGATACAGAGGCCGGGTGTGGAATGGGGCCTATGAACTTACGGTAAGTATTGGATATTTTGTGTACAGTACAGTCTCAGATGACAGCGCACCCTACTCGAAAGTTGTTCCAGGCCAAAGTGAACAAAGCAAAGCGTATGTGAGGCCAACCCACGCCTACTTAAGTCTTTGTCTGCTTGTGTCAC
Source organism: Nannobrachium achirus (assembly GCF_963921795.1). Lineage (NCBI taxonomy): Eukaryota > Metazoa > Chordata > Actinopteri > Myctophiformes > Myctophidae > Nannobrachium > Nannobrachium achirus. The sequence goes on along the minus strand of NC_137811.1, from coordinate 45,130,548 downwards.
TGAATAATCTAACAGATTCCAGCTAATATAGTAATATAATTTACAGTAAATACAAAAACATGAAAGAGAGAGAGAGAAAAAAAAGGTCAGGGTTTGATGTTCTATGCATGAATGTGTGCATAATAGCATGAAATCTTGGTCTACTGTATAAGGTTCACAAGTTCTCTTTTCCTCCGATATCGTTGCCAAGGTCACAGAGTACAGTATGACAGGGTGACGGTGAGACGGGTGACATGAAAGAATGAGGTGAGAGTGCTTGATACTAATGTGAGCATGTCAAAGAACACATGAGTGACATGTAGATGACTGAGAGAGACGGGGGAGCTGGAGCCAAATGTGAGAGAGATGCTGATTGCAGTAGGCCTTAAAGGTGCTGTCAAAAGTGTCAAAAAGCTCTTCCCTTAATGTCTCCCTGCTTCTCTTCTTTCTTTCTCTTTCTTTCTTACCTACCTTCTTTCTATCTTTCACTCCTTCCCGCCCCCCCCAAACACACACACTCCTCTCTTGCTTGTGTGTGCGCTATACAGTAAGTATATAGCTATGGCCTGTGAGGATCATACAGTACATGTGCAACTGCGACTATTACACTCACTGAGCCACGATCCCCATACGTTTACATCATCTCTATCACTCTTGTTACCCCTCCAGTGCCCCCAGGTTTCTCACTACCCACTCACTTCTCTCCCTCTTTCCCATATTCATCTATCTTCTTACACCCTCCTCTCCCCCCGTTCCACCTGCTCCATCTGCTGTGTAATAGGAATCTGTCAGGTGTCCGTTGGGAAACGGGAATCGAACATTCTCTGATGTTCTATCACTGTCTGTGTGTGTGCGTGCGCGCGTGTGTGCATGTGTGTGAACAGAAGTGACTGAATAACTTGTTCAACTGCATGTGCACTCTGTGTAGTGTGGGGTTGAAATGGGTAGTGATCAGACTTTTAGACTTTTGATGAGAAGTCATTCTAAAGATGAAGTGTTTGACAATGGCTTCTGTGCATAAGGAAATGATTAATATCTCGATATCTATCACATGCCCAGTCTTTATTTGCCCTGGGTGAGAGGTGTGATAAAGAAAAAGGATCCGGAGGGTGATAACTGATAAAGTGCTGATAAGGTGGTGCTAGACATATCGGGACTGTGATAATTTCTGAGTTTAACTAAGTAAAGCAAATGAATAAAGATATGTAAAGTTGTCATCAGTTAGTCCATCATGAAATCTATAGAAACATATACTGAACTTAATGTAAACACACACACACACACACACACACACATCCCTTTGAGTGAACTGAGAGTGATTCGGCCCTGGCGCGGCTGTGCAAAATAGCCTCTATCTCTGTGTCTAACGGACCATTTATAAAGAGAGAGGTCCCTGCTACCGAATGAATGTAGAGCCAGATAAATAATTATCCTGCTGGAGTCATCACTAAACTTTATCATTTAATGGAACAGCCTGAGCACAACAGAGCGGAACAGGACTTCAATTTAACACACACACACACACACACACACACACACACACACACACACACACACACACACACACACACACACACACACACACACACACACACACACACACACACACACACACACACACACACACACACACACACACACACAATCATTAGGCTGAGAGAAGGGTAATAAGAACACACAAACGCACACACTTCAGTCGGGTGAGGGAGGGGGGTGATGAGAATGCATACATATGTATGGTTGCTGTGCACGGGCAGACTATATATATACATATATATATATATATATATATATATATATATATATATATATATATATGAGCTATTAAGGGTTAGGGTCCGGACTCACACACACACACACACACACACACACACACACACACACACACACACACACACACACACACACACACACACACACACACACACACACACACACACACACACACACACACACACACACACACACACACACACACACACACACGCCAGCCAAGCGTTAAATGGACTTGCCCTTTTGTACTTAATTTCAATTTGAACCAACCTTCATAGAATATGATTCCTCATTCCTACTTGCGGCTGAATTAAGCTAAGATGGACATGTGAGACAAAATGTGAACACCTATAAAAAAAATTAAACCTAAACCCCTGTCCTTAACCACTCACTTCCATTGTGATAGGCTATCACAATGGAAGTGAGTGTACGTCTCAAGGTTAAGGACATACCGGAAGCATTTGAAAATCGTGGTATGCAACAGTCTGGCCACGCAAGACTATTCTTCCCCTGACCCCTCGTTTCCTTTGTATTGCTACCCTTGCTGTACAGTATCTAACAACGTATCTGTAACATGACTGATGCTGCTTCTGGTGACTGAATTTCAACCACAGGCTCAATAAAGATCTTGACATACTGTAAAATAATTCTGTACTGTATAGTGCAATGACTAAACAGAAACAATGCTTTCAATGTCACTTCATCCTGCCTCTCTAAGCATTACAGGGAACTAGACATCTAGACAAGTAGACAAAGTATCCCACTGGCATCCCTATTTTGTGTAACTTTTTAATTGTGTTTACTATTCAAAAATAGTGAAAATGGCCAATCTACAAGCTCATAAACGCGGGTTGGAAAGGAATTTACTGAGGCGTGTATTTTTCCCTCCATTATGGTGACCATCCTCAATAGAATACTGATAGAACCCAGGGTACATCCACATTACTACTCAATCTGATGCTATAATCTATGTATGACCATGACCATATGACCATATTTCCATATTAAATATATACATGCACGCACACAAGCGCGCACACACACACAAGATCAACCATTTACTATATCACGTCACAGAATCATGAGTTCATGGTATGCAGCCCCCATGCCCCGAACCAAATGTTTTAATTTAAATCTCCACATGATTATGTTCAAGTGTTGTTTTAATTGAATAGCTATACATGCTGACTCCACATATTGTAGAGTTCATTAAAAAAATGAGATATTCCGTAGAGGTCTAAACGCTGTATCTTCGAGACTGTCTGCCTCTGAGATTACTCACACACACTCTGCACAAAGAAAACTGAGAGTACAACACTCTCTCTCTCGAGTTGAAAATCTTCACTTTCTGCCATTAACAAAGAAGAAGCGGTTTTCCAATAAAGGACTCTCACTTTTGTATCATAACACATATTTCTGTTTGTTTTTCTGTTTGTTCCTCCCCGATCCTCTCTTTCTTTGCTCTACCCTTTGCTCTTCCTATCTCTCTTCCCTCTATCCACAACCCATCTCTCTATGCAACTCGTTCAGTGATGTGATCGTTCATCGGTCTTTGAAGCCATAAGCAGCAGCATTGAGTAGATTAAATAGAATGATTTATTTCTCATTAACTGCAACAAAGGACTTCCACCTCACCTCATGCATGTGCGTGTGTCTCTCACACACACACACAAAGAGGATGCCAGCATTCTCTACAAAACATGCAATGCACACACAGGATATTCTCTTTTGCACAAGCATGTGAGCACGCGCACACACACACACACACACTGGGAGGGAGGAGGGAGGGAGAGAGAGAGAGAGAGAGAGAGAGAGAGAGAGAGAGAGGGAGAGAGAGAGAGAGAGAGAGAGAGAGAGAGAGAGAGCGAGAGAGCGAGAGAGCGAGAGAGAGAGAGAGAGAGAGAGAGCTCTTTACCAAACTGTAATAAGGAAGGACACAGTATCTTTCTTACTCTCATCAGACAAAATGTTTTAATATGAAGGAGCAGAATGATAACTACATTAATCATACATACTTTTTTCAGCTGCACTACATTTAGACCAGCTGAACCGTACATTAAGGCTTTGTTCAGACTGCACGCAAGTCTGATTTATGTCTCAGATCTGACCTTTAGGACCGAATGTCCTTTTGCAAGTGATCAGATTGGATTTTTGCATTCAGACTTTGTCAAACTATCAGCATTTTAATGACGTAACATTACATAGGCATGAGCAATGTTCAATTTACAATCTGGCAAAGAATGACAGCAATCGGGACATTAGTCAAGAAGTGGTATCATCATCCAGTTCAATGAGGACCCTGACTCCATGTGGTGATTTGAAGATTGGGTATTCATCTGCAATCGTAGCCTGTCAGGAGGGAGTATGGAAAATGTTACAGATGCATGTTGCTGACATGAGTTGCGAGATTATTAGGCAAGCTCTGTTGGAGCAGTGTCCATTAATGTTCTCAGCGAAAAGCAGCCTCATTGTGGCGCTAGAACAGGGGCATGTGAGAAATCAGGGGCGGAGGTTGTGATTTGCCAGTCACAGAGTGTGGGCAACGGTGCTGGAGATAAGAGGCAAAAGTGTGCCGTGTCGTGACGGACAGACTGACGGACAGACGGACGGACGGACGGAGGGACAGCCAATGGAGCTTTTCATAGTAACGCATGCCGACCAGGGTGTCAGGCTTGTTGGCTCATCTGCACTCTTGGAGGCCAGCATCAAGGTCAGGAGGTTTCGACGGAGCTCTGGAGGTGGAATGCCAGACAGTATGGGGAGGAATTCGACAGGAGTTGATGGTAAGGCACCACTGATTAGCCTCATGGCGGTGTTGAGCACAACATTAATAGAGGCTGTATGGCTGCTGTGACTCCATGCAGGGGCGGCATACTCAGCCGTGGAGTATGCAAGGGCAAGGTGTGCAGGGTGGAGAAGTTTGGATCCCACCCAGTGAGACACATATTTAGAAATCAGATTTTAATTGCATTTCTAAAGACACACTGTAGGAATATTGTTCAGACTTGAGAAAACATTCTGAAATGCCTGGAGTCAGTTCCCAGCTGAACACAAAAATCCATCCTGTTTTACAATGCAATGATAATTCTATCCCATTTCTATCCCAAGTGGATACAGGCTTACCAATCATTGTTGAGCTGAACAATTAACAGTATTGCAGTTGTAGCCATAGAGTAAGTGAAGGCCTTGGGTCAGGTAAAATGTTGTACTAGTGAGTTCACACTGTTGGAGTTAAATAATTTGACAGTTGTGCACACAACATTGACAACTTGAACTTGAGTCAACATAAAATCATAATAAATTATTCTATTCTTTGATATTTTCCCCATCCTCTCCCAAGTCCACATTGTCAGGTATGCACAGCACATTTCATTACATGTACTCTACATAACAATTTGATGATATGGTAAATGTGCTTGCATTTACAATGCTTGTGACTGAGACAGACAGACAGGAAGACAGACAGAGAGGAGGGACAAAGCAGTGGTGTGTAATACAGTTGTCGTCCGTACTATCTGCCATCTACAGTACTGTAACTGACTTTACTTTGATTTAAATATAATATGGATTGTGGATTTACCTCATTCACAGGTTTACTGTCACTTACAGTAGTCAATCAGCACTCAGTCTGAAACAGAACTGAATGGTCTGTGAGTTAGAAGACCTTGTTAAAACCGGATTATACTGTAATTGGTCTAAAAGTGACCGTTATTAACTCATTGAATACTCTATCATGAGTTTCCCAGAGTTATTTCCGTTGTTTGACGCTGCAACGCCCGAGTTTTCTGAGTTTTGGGCAGTTTTTTGATTATTTTTCTTTTTGAAATTTTCTTTTTGGACCTCCTTCTATCTAATAGGCATGATGCAATCACAAAATTGCATATTTGACCCCCATACCAACCCCATCTTTCAAACATGGCAGCCATGTTTGTTTACATTTGAAGAAAACATAATGGCTACTATCTCATAAATGCCTGAACGGATTTCCAAGCGTATTTCTTTGTTTGAAAGCTGTGAACTGCATGCACTCACGTGGTGCATAATCTATGCATGGGCGTGCATGATCTGTGCACTATGAATTACATGGAAGTCTATGGAGACTTGTGGCATCCACTAACCCAATGCAGCGAATGAGTTAAATGATTAGGCTTAGCCTAGACGTTGAAACAACATCATTTCAACGGCTAGGTGGTCTATATATACTACACTTAAAAAACAGCTAATGAACGTCTAGGTTTTAGACCAGTTATATCCCGGCTTTAGAAGGACGTCTAATAGCCGACTATAGCTCATTGCGCGGTAAACAAATGGAGATATCTTCAGCATAAAACATATACATGCTTTATACAAGTATTTAGTCAGGTTACATCCCAAAGGATGGGGGAATGACTAAACAATGCTAAACATTACCTAAGCACACTCCATGGCTGCAAAATTGCCTAGCAATAGGTAACGTGAGGAATTCAAAACAGAGGTGAGTCAGTGCACGCACGCATGCACGCACACGAGCACATGCACGCGCGCGCGCGCACACACACACACACACACACACACACACACACACACACACACACACACACACACACACACACACACACACACACACACACACACACACACACACACACACACACACACACACACACAACACACACACAGTGTCAGTACCACTGCGGAAAGCTTACTGCTAGTGGCAATTCATTTGAGTCAGGGTTCACTCGTGCACATCCAACAGACAAAGTGACCGTGTCTCTCTTCTCTCACACAAACACACACAGATTGCAATCTGCCAACAGTGAAAACTAAGCAAAGGGGGGGAACAGAGAGGGATAGAGAGACATACAATAGGGAAGAGAAATATGATATGAGGGAGTGAGAGAGAAGTGAGTAAGACAGTCCAATGTGGATAGAGGCACCAAAGTATCGGCTGACGTGAGAGTTGTCTGTGTGCATGTGCGTGTGTGTTTGTTAAGTAAATATTGAGCTGCCATGTTACAGTACTTGACGTTTCATTACAGGTTCCTGTCACACACAGTAGTGTGCGTGTGTGTGTGTAAGATGCGAATATCATACTGCCTCAATACCTGCCTTCTCACCCAGTCTACAGCAAACTCTCAATGTTAGCTTTTAGCAGAGCAGAAGAATTGACCTCATCTCGCATACCTGCTAAAGGGTGATTTATACTCATATTAGTTGTGCTGATCTGCAACCTCACAACATGTCACAGCGTTGTGAGCTTGTAGATCTGTTCTTTTTGGTGCACGACAGGCACACAAACACAGTATAATGGTGCTTAAAGTGTCTTGTCTTACACTATTTCTTTCCCCCATACAAACCGCAAGCAACCAATACACAGTAATAGATGAGACTTGACAATAAATAGATCAACAGGAATGGTATCTGCAGTCTTTAAAAGTGAGCTGCTCAATGACATTAGCAATAAGCTGACCTTCCATGGCTAAGCTTGCTCTGAGTCTGACCTGTCAGTAAACACTGAGTTTTCATTAGACACTTCAGGTGAAATGGACTAGAAGAATCTCACACAGGGCACACCTCAAACATGGCAACTCAACTTTACAGCCCCCCCCCCATTCCGCTCCACGAGGCTAAGAGAAGGCTTCTCAATCTATCCCTATTTTCCTCAAGTTAAAGGGACTCAACTTGTTTTCTATCGTGGAATGCACACTTTCCTACGGTTATATATAACTAAGCACTGATAGTATACCTTCAGAACAAACAAACCCCCCAAAAAGACATAAGCCGATATGAAAATATGGTAATCCAAACATGATGTCTGGTCCATTCAGCCATGGGCCAAGACAGCTTCTAGAGAGAGATAACCTTGTTGGGACCTGGGCATGACCAAAATAAACAACAATTCAATAAAAAGATGGAACTGATTCGCACAGGTTCACTCTGCCACGGGCAATATTTGCGGACCTTCTTTCATCTCACAGTGCGGAAGTGATGTTCATCGGAGCAAAAATGCTCCATCTACAGTAGGCCAACAATAAAGAAATAGATTGCAAAACAAGTTAACAGTCGCAGAGCGTGAACTTGGGTTTGGTGAAGCAGACAGACGTGACAAAAAAGAAATCAACTGGACTAGGGATTGGGACCATAAGCGATATTATTGTTTATTGTGATAAAAAAACACTTACAATAATCGTATAGTGGAGATTTAATTTATTGTGATATCGTCCTCTGTCATGCAATGGGATCAATTCACCTTTTATTTGCAGAGCTGCATATCCACTTAAACCCTCTATAACTGGTAAAAGGTACTTATAATATACGTACTTCATAGTCTTTTTTTCACTCTGTATCAAATGTCTATGCCAAAAAAAAGATTGTAGATCTTTTTGATAAATGTTCCGCCCCAGGATAATGGATTTTGATTATCGCGATAAATCGCAATTTATTTTGTCACAATAATCGTGATATGACATTTTCATATCGTCCCATCCCTACACTGAACAAGAGAAGTAAAACAAAACAAAACAATGCCTGGACATATTGCAAGTCCCTTGGCAGAGATCTCCACTGATTGTAGTATTTAGTCTAGTGTGGGCCCTGCCTACATGACAAAAACAAAACAATGGAGGACTGTGACAGCAAGAAGAATACTCATGAGGGTCAGACCTTCCATTTCACTCCACTATCCAACTATCTTCCAGCAGTGTGTTTTGTATGGGCACATTGTGCACAGCAGAATACACCTCTAACTAACTACTCACACCACTTTCTACCACAACACCTGCTCTTGCTGGGAGGAGTATCACTGCTGTTCCAACACGCTCCAGGGCCACACACACACACGCACACACACACACGCACACACACACACACACACACACACACGCACACGTACTGTAGCTGCAATGGGGTCTACACTGAATAGGCTACATTATATTCAGCAGTTTGCAGCTACTGTACAACACATTCAAGGCCTTGCCTTGCTTTGCTCAATACTGGTTTTCAAGGTGGAACCTCCAATACACACACGTTCATGCCATACACTTTGAAAACTAATTTAATTGTGAGAGTGTAAAGATGTGACCGTGTTGTAAGCATGTGTGCGAGTGTGTCGCTTTCATTCTCTCCATAGACAGCAAACAGCTCAACAGTCAGCTTAACTGCAGTAATTACAGGGGAGATCTTGTTTGTCTCTTGCAAACGTGTGTGCGAGCCTGCATGCGTGCGCGTTAGACAGAGGCACACACAGGGGGAGAAAGAGAGTGTGTGTCTAAGTGTGTGTGTGTGTGTGTGTGTGTGTGTGTGTGTGTGTGTGTGTGTGTGTGTGTGTGTGTGTGTGTGTGTGTGCGTGCGTGTGTGCGTGCGTGTGTGCGTGCGGTTGGTTTGCGGGAAAGAAATTAGTTCTAATCCGGAGGAAGTGTCAACACGAGAGGGATGCACTGAGAACTGACAAGAATCATTATCTACAAGCCATCACTCAAACACACACACACACGCGCACACACGCACCACGCAGGGCAAACGTCTCTGTTTCAACTTGTGAAGTTAATGACTTGTTCTCATCTATTTTCCTGTTCTAATGGAGACAATTCACAGAGCTAGACTTGTTGACACACACACAGCCGGCCGGTATTTAGGGAGGATGAATGTCTTCCTCTCTTGCCCCTTCCTTCACACTACACACACACACACACACACACACACACACACACACACACACACACACACACACACACACACACACACACACACACACACACACACACACACACACACACACACACACACACACACACACACACACACACACACACACACACACACACACACACACACACACGGCAATTCCAAATCTCTGTGAATGGCATAGTGTAATTGGGAGGAAATCCCAGCTTTAACGTGAGATATATCTTGGAACAACTTGTAAACTATGGTAAAGCTCCCACAAGTGGGGGAATTAGAATTGACATTAGTGTCAGAATTGGAAGAGCATACTTATAAAGTGAAATTAATTAAAGTACCATAATAATTTACTTTGTGTTACTCCCCATATCTCTCTCTCCATGTCCTGTCAGTCTACTGCATACTATCATACTATACTGTATAATATCAAGAAAGGTAGAAAGGGCATAAGAGTGCGGCGCTGGAGGAAAAAAAGGTCATGGGGTCACTGAAAAGGTTAGGTGTCATCCTCTGGGGGGTATGAGTGTGCTCAGGTTTCATGTTTCAATTACATTTTGAGATATTTTGTTTGGAACCGAAGTGTTGGATAGATGGGACAGATAAGCATGTCCTTCTGGCCAAACTATACTTTTTCGTTTCCGTATAGCAGCGAGGGTCCACATGATGTACATTTCATCACCAGCTCATGCCTGTGCAGACATCCTCGTGCCTCTAGCCTCGTGCACCCAGATACCTCATGTGCATATGGTGAATGTGTATGCGGTGTATAACAGTAACACAGACACTCTGTTTGAGGAAAAGTTGAGTGGGGAGATCCGTCGCTATATCCGCATCTTTATTGCTCATTGTTAAAAGCCTATAAAGACAACCCAATGTGCTTAAATTCTTGGAAAGAATTGGCTGTTTGTCAGAAGAGAAGAAAGTGTGTGCAAGCAGAAGTGGAAGTATCTGTGAGAGGCAATGTGTGGAACGACACCAACAGAACAGAGCAGTTCAGAATAGTTCAGAATCAGGCCTCACCAACTAACTTAACGATACCCCAGCAGTGTCATTGCATTACTTTTCGTAACAGTAACAGTACTGTACATAAGAATATGTATTTTTATAGAGACCTACTTGTTTAACCCATTTAGGCCTAACCTATAGAATAGGGCTAAATCAAAGAAATTGGCCTACAAAACAAATATGTTGCTACATACTGTACATGTACTGTAAGCCCCTCCCAAACAGCAAAATGTGTTCATTATATTTTCCACTTCATTGTTAAGCAAAATATAGGCCTGTGTCTTGCAAAGCCCTATTTAATATGAAGAAACCTAACTGCACAACAGTTGATAAAAGTCCTGACACCACATCACGGCAAGATATTTAAATATTTTCAGCTTTTTGCCTTACTGTGGAGGCCCGACTCGCGATCCTCTGCGCACCATAGGGTTAGACAGAGTGCGAACATGATGAGTGTCAGTGGACTGTTTTCATAATGACATTAATTTAACAATTTACCACGGTGCAACGGTGTTGAACCACTCACGCAACCACAGGTGAAAAAAATGTTTAACCTTGCCAGCACTAACTGTACTTTACAATTATGTTCTTAGTCTATATGTTACATGAACAACAACAGGAGTCCAAACATACAAAGAAACTGTCATTGCTTCACTCACATGCTGACTCATCAGCCAGAGGGAAGGAGAGAGGGAGGGACAAACAGACAGAGGGAGGGATGAAACGGTGACAAGTCCCGCCAGTGTGGCAGGTTATCGCGCCAGATTTCTCTCACTCGCTCCCTTCTTCCCGCCTCTATTTTCTCACTTATCACCCTTTATCTCTCCATCTGTTTTTTCCATGCCTTGGGGGAAAAGACGCCACTCCTCCGGCCCACTCTTTGAGTGAAACATTAGCTGTGCCCAAGGCCTTAAACATCTGTGTGTGTGTGTGTGTGTGTGTGTGTGTGTGTGTGTGTGTGTGTGTGTGTGTGTGTGTGTGTAAGCCGATACTAAGTCCTCCCTGGCCTTCAAACACAAACAGAGTAAGAGAGTATCCTCATGCTCCCAACTCACTCTCTCACACACACACACACACACACACACACACACACACACACACACACACACACACACACACACACACACACACACACACACACACACACACACACACACACACACACACACACACACACACACACACACACACACACACACACACACACACACACAGCAGTCACGCCACTGTTGCACGCTGCCCTGCTGTAACCCCACAGGAGCGTGATAGAGTCCTATCACTCCACATGACTAATAGCGATGACTAACACATAAAACACACACTGCACGTATGTGCACACGCACACGCACACACACACGCACGTTGTGGAGCCAGTCCTGTTTGTCTGGCACTTCAGAAATCAGAGTGATAAAAAGATAGGCACAGAGAGAGAGAGAGAGAGAGAGAGAGAGAGAGAGAGAGAGAAAGGGAGGGAGAAAGAGAGAAAGGGAGGGAGTAAGAGAGGGAGAGAGACAGAGTGTCAGAAGTTCTATCAACACTATGTCTGAGTTATAGCGTCACGTTGTCTAGACCTAGCGCTGTACCAACAAACTTCAAACACTCCGTTGCCCTTAATGTAGGGTCGCTAGTAGACCTGCAAAGATTCATAGCGCTGTCTTCAATCACCTCAAATTATACACAAAACTTAAGTCTACCCAAAATAAATAATTAGTGTGCTCCCTAAGCACTTTTAAGCAGAATGCTGTGAGCATGTTCTAGTCATCACGTGACAAGAGACCGGAGCGCATATGATAGCAGCCTTTTTTCAGCCCAGGACACAGGTGGAGCCTGGGCCACCAATGAGAGCCAAACTCATACAAAATAGGGTTGCCTGAATCAGTATTTAATCGGGTCGGGTAGTTTTGTCATGAGGGGGATAACCAAAGGTTTCAAATTAGATTATGAAATTAGACAATAGAGCAAAGAAAAAGCCCTTTCATCAGATAAGAGAAAGAGAGAGAGAGGCATATAACAAAGGCCACAGGCCACATTCAAAACCACCATGCTGTGTTTCCCAGTACAAACCTTGGCCCTCTGAGACACCAAGACGTTCCAACCACCTGCACTTTCAAAAGATCTGTTAAGTGGTGCAATGTTCTCTCCAGTTTATAGATCAGTGTGAGATGTTTTATAGGCAGACTATTAGTGGGCTGATAAGTCCAGACCACCCAGACACAGATCTGTGTGTGTGTGTGTGTGTGTGTGTGTGTGTGTGTGTGTGTGTGTGTGTGTGTGTGTGTGTGTGTGTGTGTGTGTGTGTGTGTGTGTGTGTGTGTGTGTGTGCGTGCGCGTGCATGCGTGCGAGAGAGCGAGAGCAAGAGAGAGGAAAAAATAATAAGTCTTTATCTGCAGCTGGGAGAGGGAAAACGAGACTTCAGATGTAACTTTGGTTATTCTTGTGTTATTTTGATGAAAATCAGAACAACATAAAAATAACAACTCCCCAATCACCATTACATTGGAACATTAGATGACTTCAGCACAGGTGGAATAATGTTTTTGTGTGCTAAAGAAGGGTGAACGAGTCCAGGTTTCAAAGAGCGATTAGATCATCATCTTCTAAGCCTAATAACACAACGAGAGATACTTCATAGATACTACATGAGGCCATGAGGTGCTGTTCACAGAGAAAATCAGACTATATATACCCGTTTCTGTGGGAATTTCAAGAAGAGACTTGCTCACTTTGGGGAGCACCTATCTTCAGCTCAAAATGCCTAATTGTGTTTGAGCTTTGAGCATAGAGGACACATAAGAGGACATTTAAATCTATGTACAGGTACATTTCAACAAGAATGTTAGCTTGCTGTGAGCAGGCAACAGCAAGTAAATAAAAAATGACTGACATTTGTTCAATACGTGTTACATGGCAAAGCAAAGACAATTCTTTTGAGAGATGTTCCAGCAGTTCTAATGCAGTACGATTAGGGGTGGGCGATATGGTGATACATATCGTTGAGACAATACAATGTCTTCACGATATGCCTTTTCAAAGATATCGTATGTATCATGATACAATGAGGGGAAATCCTGTTGAATTGTTAATACAGAGATGCATTTCAGAATTCATTTAAACCTGCATTTTGGTCTAAATCAGTAGTTCTCAAACTTTACAATGGCAAAGTATCCCCTTAAATCTGACAGTATACACATGAAACCAAATGGACCTGTAAGGGTCCATTTGGTTTCATTTGTATACTGTCAGAGTTACATTCTTGTAAGGGTCAATTTATACCTCCCAAAAGGAACCCAGAGAGTCCCTGGATCCCACTTTGCAGACCACTGGTCCAAATGGTCTGTTACTCCTTTTTATTTTAGTTTGTATTACCTTGTAGGTGGTTGTACTGCTAACTAACATGAAAATTAACCATAAAAAACAACATGAAAAAGAACCGTGACAAGATTGTGTATTGTTACACGCTTGGAAATATATTGTGATACCCCTAAGTATGATTCTGTTGAAAGTGGCGCCAGTCTCCTTGTGCATTCTTCGTGTGAGGGTGTTCTACTATGGAACAACCTGCAGTTGGTCTGCACAAACATGAGGAGGAACACATCCCCCCAAAAACCTGAAGGACACGACCGCTAGCAGGCCATGCTCTCACACACAGAGATCGGACAGGGACAGCTGCGGCCTGCAGGGGTCATGAAATAAGGTCAAGGGTCACTGTAACGCTGTAGCGGGTAGGCTGACATAGATCAGTCACCTGTTGACCTCAAAATCCCCACATCCCCATAGGGGCGAATCCTAGAGACACTCCACAGCTGTCACGGCTTCACCTTCAACACCCTGACTTTAATCATCTGAAAAGTGTCTTTGCTATCCAAATTCATCAAAAGCATTGATCAGGGGGACCTGACTCCCTCCTGATTAGCCTAGTTCCACTTATTACAAGCACTTTCACAGCATAACAGCATGCCACACATCTCCAATAAAGACAAGGTGTCTCCAAAGTACAAAGAGTTTATTCATTATTTTGCTACAAGCACAAAAAACTAAGTTACGTATACTGTATATATACAGTATATACTGTATACACACACACATACAGTATATATACAGTATTTTCTGGACTATAAGGCGCACCTGACTATAAGGCGCACTGTCAATGAATGGTCTATTTTCAAACTGTTTTCATATATAAGGCGCACCTGACTATAAGGCGCACATAATAGACGCTACCGTTGCGTTATGCATCCAACAGATGGAGCTGTGCTAAAGGGAATGTCAATGTCAATGAATGATCCATATATAAGGCGCACTGGACTATAAGGCGCACTGTAGTTTTTTGAGAAAATTAAAGGCTTTTAAGTGCGCCTTATAGTCCGGAAAATACGGGTACATATGCACACGCAATATATACCGTGTACGTATATACTGTGTACGTATAAACCGTGCATGCATGCACGTGTGTGTGTATGTGTGTGTGTGTGTGTGTGTGTGTGTGTGTGTGTGTGTGTGTGTGTGTGTGTGTGTGTGTGTGTGTGTGTGTGTGTGCATAGTGTATGTGTGTGTGTGTGTGTGTGTGTGTGTGTGTGTGTGTGTGTGTGTGTGTGTGTGTGTGTGTGTGTGTGTGTGTGTGTGTGTGTGTGTGTGTGTGTCCCTTGGGGAGGGACCTGTAAACCCTGGTAGAGAGCAGGTTGACAGGTTGAGAACACACATCCTCTCCTGGGATGCCAACCCACTGGCCTGAGGGAGACAGCAGAGGCTCTCTGACCATTCATCTCACACCCTCCTCCCATCACCTTTCCACCTCTACCTACCCAGCATGCTCAGTGTTTTACCACCCAATCACCTCTGTCTGTTTCTCTACCTCTCCCTCTCCCTCTCTCTCATATAATGTTTTCTCTTTCAAAGGTACTTCCTTTCTCTTCAGTTGTCGACCCTGCTCGCCCTCAGCTTAGCAACATTAAAGCTGCAGTGCCTACAGTGCATTTGCTTCACAACACTCACAAACAAAAAACCCCACCAGTGGTGCAAAGTAACAAAGTACATTTACTAAGTAAAAAAAAAATGTGCTATTTTATTATGAACATTAGTGAGAACTATTATATGAAGACAGGTTGAAAAGTGGTGAAGTCCTCCTTTAAGTACAATTTTGAGGTATTTGTACTTTACTTGAGTGTGTCCCATTTCCAATACTTTTACTTCTACTCCACCACATCTCGGATCCGAATATTGTACTTTTACTCCACTACAATTATTTGAAAACTTTGCAGATATAAATTTGAATATTATAAAACATACATTAATCCACTTTAGACCAATTTATACCTAGGCTATTTGAAAATATTATATTATATATAATATTCAAACATTTTGTAGGTTTACTTTAAGTACATTTTGATGCCAATTCTTTCATACTTTTAATCAAGGATATTTTGAATTCCAGACTTTTACTTGCAACAGAGTATTTCTATATTTCAGTATTGATACTTTTACTTAAAGGAGCTATAGTCAACTTTTTCTTGAAATAAGGATGCAAAATTAAAAATAATGTTTCGAAAAAATATGCTTCATATATGTGTTTCTGTTCAGTGTCAGGCTGACACTTTGTTTACATTCTAGACTATTCTTTTATGTGGATTGATAGGATGTAAACAAAGTGTCGGCCCTACAATGGCCAAAATGATTATTTTATCATTATTTTACGCTTTTTGTGGACATTTTTGAACAGAAACAAATATATGAAGCATATTTTTTTATAAAATATTTTCGAAGCATTATTTTAATTTTAGCATCCGTTTAGCATCCTTTAAGTTAAACATTTGAGTACTTTTTCCACCACTGCCCCCCAGCCCCCACCCAGAGACACAGTGGAGTTCTTTTTCCTGGCTGTTCACAGCTTTTGCCCCCTTCAGTTCAGTCACACTAAATCCTTGGAGCAGTTTGGGGAAATCAAGCCAGATATTATAGGAAACCACCAGAGAGCCATGTGAAATCCTCTCTCCTTATTGTCTCTCCCTGCTTTGAGCCCCCTCACTCTTCCACACCAAACCTTTACAGCTCTTAGTCTCTAACAGTCTTATTTCACTATAATGGGATTTCCTCCATATGTGATTACATAAAGACTGTACTTCATAATGTGATTTTAATTGATAGAAGAAGTGGGGGAACAAGAGCAGAAAAGAAAGTCAATGTTGGACGAAGTGGAGAAAATTACCCGTTTTTAATAAAACAATTATTCCACTGATTGTATAAAAATTATGTATGGCAGAGAACAATTAACGCATAGTGAGTTGGAGAAATGTGTCATTATGCCACTCAACGTAAGCGCATGGCGCCTAGAATGTAGCTTCTCACTTGACATTTATCTGCCTGACATTAGTAGAAAAGCTCTCTGCCTTCAGAAGGAGGAGTGTTTCATACTTATGCACAGTGCAAAAGTGTGATAAACAATGATTCTTGTTTAATTAAATAACATGGAAGCAACATTTTGTCAGTGGAAAATGTAAAAAATGTCACTTGCGTGGAGAAATGTGCTCACCCAAGCTACTGATGTCATGTGAACAAACCTTTGCCAATTCCCTGAGTTTTCAGACTAGACGAAATAACACAATGTGGGACTGCAGCCTAAAAAAAACATTTGAGGTTCTCGTTGACAGCTCTGAACTCAATTAGTCACAGCGGTAGACTACATTTCATGTTTGACACTAATTTATAATGCCGTGTGAGCAGGTCGTCTTCTCTTTCAGAGTGCTTTTACACATCGACATACTGCATAGCAGGAGTTTGGCCTTTAATAATTACCGCACCATTAGCTGTGGTCAATTGATTTGTTCTCGCCAATTAATCTACAGACTCTTAATAAGGCACGGACAAGTCCTGTGATATAATTCACTTTGATCACCGTAAATTAGCAACAAAACACAGGTGTAACGCTGCAGGTGACCGGCTGATTAAAACATCAATACACCTTGAAAATAAGCATTAGAATCAGTATAGGCCGTCATCCATAGATGGCATGTTTGGCTAGGACAATTCCGGCCATGTCCTGAGTACTGAAACATGCTTGCCGTGACACAACACGGTTGACACAACATGTTGTGTAATCTGACGATTCTAGGAAGTGGGTGAGTTTGTTTACAAACGGTTGCGAAACTAAAATCCTTACCGGGGCTAAACATCACGGAAGAGTGTAGCCGTGAAAAAGAGCGGTTCTCAGCCTTTTCGGCGTTATTTGCACCTTATTCAGAGATACGTTACAGCATAGACCAGGAGTCAATGGAGAATAGACGCTCCATTTTGCTTCTGGCCGTGTTGCGTCATGACGTATGCACCAGCGTCTTTCACCAGCACCCACAGCAAGCATCTGTTTACCTGGTTACCATGGCAACGCTAACACGACTCCAGTCGGGTTAGGCAGGGGAAGTGTTAACAACAGACATGTTTTTAATAATTAAATGCTAAAGAAAGGATTTGTGCAATTAGAAACGCCAAAGTTTCAGAAACACAATTCCGCAAACTCCATAGATATCACGCACAAACCATGTTTGTGTCCTGACCCACACACGGTGTGTTCTGCAGTGAGCTGACTGTTATTCCGTCTAGACTAGAAGGCCAGAAAGTACTTAGAAGGCCAATGAGGCTTCTTGCAATGCCGAGACAGATATACTCTCTCTCTCTCTCTCTCTCTCTCTCTCTCTCTCTCTCTCTCTCTCTCTCTCTCTCTCTCTCTCTCTCTCTCTCTCTCTCTCTCTCTCTCTCTCTCTCTCTCTCTCTCTCTCCCTCTCTCTCCCTGAGCAGCAGTTTTCTCAGCTTACTGAGAGACCACTGTCAAGGCTAAGAGCTTTGAACCCGTCAGAGGGAAGAAAAAAGAAAAACCTATACCAAAAGGAGAAAAAAGGAAAGAAAGAAAAGTCACCGGCTTCAGCTACCTTTAGAAATGGGACCTAATGGGAAAAACCCTTTGCTCAAGTTCTTGATGGAGTTCAAGAACTTCTGTTAAAACATGTCAAAGAGGGAGGTCTGTCGGAGTGATTGTGCATCTGTGTGTGTGTGTGTGTGTGTGTGTGTGTGTGTGTGTTACACGATAAGGAAGGCCTGAGGCATTTGACCCTTCAAGACCTCGGCGGTGTTGGTGGCATGAAGCTGTTTGTACAGAGAAATCCATTTGTCTCCTGCTGTGTGTGTATTAGATAAGCCCTGACCTCATACATACCTGTGTGGGGCCTCTCTCTCTCTCTCTTTCTCTGTCTCTCTCTGTCTCTCCCTGTCTGTCTATGTCTCTCTCTCTCTCTCTCTCTCTCTCTCTCTCTCTCTCTCTCTCTCTCTCTGTCTCTCTCTGTCTCTGTCTCTGTCTCTATCTCTCTCTCTCCACCTCCCTCGGTTTCTCAACTTCTTAAAGTTAAACAAATGACTGCTGAAGAGATGATAAACCATGACTCTGCCTCTCTCTCTCGCACACACAGGATCAAATTAAATTACAAATGTACACAACGTTTAAATACTACATACTGGTACATTCAAAAGGGTTTGATTTTTTCCTCCTGCCTATTACGACAGCTGCTCCTCAGGATATGAAGGCTTTTAACACAGAGTTTTTGTCAACAAGCCCAAGGCTACCAAATACCCAGACTATCATCTTACAAATATGACCTTGACTTGTGATGAGTGGCACTGATACATTTGTCCCTACACGTGAGAGGTCTTGTCCCATGGAAGTATTTCTGCTGAGACATGACAACTGAAATATTAAGTCATACATGGGCAACTGGCGGCACATGCGGCCCCCACCTTCACTTAATGCGGCCCGCAGGTTAATACCGGAATACTGATATATTACTAATTTCAGCTGTTACAATTCCAAACATGACCTGCTTTAATTCCGTCAGTCAATATTAGTAGCTTAATGACTAGTGTAGTAGTATTAAAATGTATTTTTTTTATGTCCAATGTATTTGCATTTCGGTTCATAAAGTTAACATGAGTATATAACTAAATGCATTTGAAATTAGATAAAAATTTTACATTTCAGGATTCCAATTCAAAAACAAAAAATTATTCAGGATTCCAATTCAAAAGAAGCAAAAATAGCCGATCTACATGCTCAAAACGCATCGCAGCGCGATGCATTTTGAGCTTGTAGATCTGCTATTTTTGCTTCTTTTGTATGAGATACTAGAATGACAAAGTAGGACGTAGCAATATGCTATGTGGCCCTCTGGAGTGAAGGTGGAAATATAGTGGCCCTCGCCATCATCAAAGTTGCCCTCCCCTGTATTAAGTACACTCAACTTATACCTGAATGATTGTAAAGTAAACTGTACATGATTGTACAACTGGTGGACGGAGAGAGGCTCAAACATAACCCCCCTAACAACACGCGCGCGCATCACCTTTCACCATGCATGGCTAGGTTTTGCATGAGCCTGCTGTGTACACAAGAGAGTGCAAGAGCAAAGAAGGACTTGACAGTGGAAAGTTAGCCATGATGACTCAGAGCTGTCAAGGCGCACACGCACATCATCAACAGAGCATGGTGTGAGACCTTAGTTTCGTTGTTATGAGCAACAGAACCTGTTAAAAGAACAGCAAAGCCTATGGGTCATGTTATTGTCCCATTCTCTGGCATCAATTCTCTCGGTTACACATGACCAGGCCGTAGAGACCATGACCTCATTCTTTCACATTCTTTCGGCAAAGTTTTAACAGAGATTTACATTATCTAACATACTGTACACTGGGAGCATATAAATAATGGAAAGAAACGTCTCTCCGTTGTATATATTATGGCGTATAATGTGTGGATATATCCATGCATGTTATTGCGACCGTAGGGAGCTACTTACTGTAGAAACCTCCACCGGCTGTCTGTGAGTGAGTGAGTGAGTGAGTGAGTCAGTCACACGTCACACGTCACACTTTTTCCCTGCTTATATCTCCGCACCCGTTGACCCGATCCATGCCAGATTTTACACACACACTCCTTGCCTGCCAAACTACAACCTCCAAGGACCCCCGGAGCCCCAGGGACCCCCAGGTCCCTGGGGGACCCCCAGATGTAAAAAATGACCAAATGTGCAAAAATGACCAAATGACCACCCCAACGGGGCTGCTCACGGGGAATTCCCGGGGACCACCGACTCCTGGTGCTCCAGAACGGATGCAAAAGTGGTGGCGCCCCCAGTGGAGGACCCCCTGCCACTGCAGCGCACATAAAATGCCGTAACTCGGGCTAGGAGCGTCCGGGAGAGCCGGGGCCGGTACCTATTCGTCCGCCAAGGCAACGCGGAGACCCCACCCCTCATTTCTCACATGGCCCTATTGTAGCGCCACCTTCAGGCCGATTTTTAAAACACATTTTTGGACACTGCTCCTACAGTTTTTGCCCTAAAATCACGAATATCACTACACAGCATGTCTACACTCATGTCATCAACATGGATCAGGAAGATTTTGGAAAAACAAATTTTTGCCCTATTTGTGGAGATAAGCCACCTACGGTCGCTTATCTCCCGATTAGGGAGTCTTACTGGTACAGTATATTGTGGAAGGACCACATTAACATTCTCCAAACTGTTGTGTGTAGTAATGTTGATGGTCTCTCTATCATCTCATAAAAACATACTTGCTGACAGAGCCGGCTCTGGAAAAAACACACATTCTCTCACGCACCCACACACACACACACACCCACACACACACACACACACACACACACACACACACACACACACACACACACACACACACACACACACACACACACACACACACACACACACACACACACACACATACACAGACTGTGTCTTGGCTTGTCCGAAGCGCTGGCCTCCCTCCCAGATCCTGAACTACACCCTAGCTCTCACAGCTAGCCAAATGGGTCACAGCAGTCTGTACTCACTGGTATTGATTTCACGCTGGAGACAGTGGTCAGGAGTTTGTGTGTGTGTGTGTGCGTGTGCGTGTGCGTGTGCGTGTGTGTGTGTGTGTGTGTTTGGGAGCATGCGCATGTGTCTCCATGAACGTGTGTGGGCGCCAAGTTTGTAACCAAAACCAGAGTCACCAAATACACAAAACAACACACTCACGTACTCTCTCTCGCACACACACACCATATACACACACGTGAAGCCAGACAGTTTATGTAAACAAGATCTATGACAGGACACCCAATATGTGGCGAGTGCAGGGAGCCAGTGGCCTGTGTGTGTGTGTGTGTGTGTGTGTGTGTGTGTGTGTGTGTGTGTGTATGTGTGTGCGCGTGCGGTGGGGGGGGGGGGGGGTCTCCGATTGCTATTTGCCATACAGAGATTTAGTTTTTCTCTTGTATCAATGTCACAAATGTTTAAATGTTTTAGACTCGCAAGAGAGAAAGGAGAGATAACTAGAAGCACGGGTCTCCGCCAGGTCAGGTATGTTATTGTGGCCTCCTGGTGTTGTGAAAAGGGTGCGAGGTGAAAAGGGTGCCAGGTCTTTTCTGCCTTCAATGGCAATAGGATACTGCATTCTCGTTGGAAAAATGAGTTTTACAAAAGTTGAACTGCTGGTGCTGCTATAACAGGCCAATGTGGAAAAAAGGTGACATTTGTGGGAATGTGCGTGCAAAGTTTCACAAACATTGCAAGCTGCGTTCATGATTTGAGGCAATCCTGCAAAGTTTGGAAGGCAACGTTAGCCAATTAGGATGGAATATGAATTATGGGACAGGTCTGTCTTGATCACTTGACTATAAAGATACTGCCTACTGATTTGCATGGTTTTTGGATACGATCTGAAGTCTGGAGTAATATCACAAAAGTGTTTTACATAAGTCTGCCTACTGGTGGGGCTATAAAAGGCAGATGCCCAGCTACCTACAGCTCTAGTTTTCCTACCAAAACAACAGGTACTGTATGATAGGTACGGTACATACTCCTGCCATTGACCAAGGTACTGACAATACAACTGGAGTTGGTCCCCAAGCTCTGTGCTGTGGCTGCTTACTGTTCAAGCATTTAGGATGGATCAAATGCAGAGGACAAGTTTGCTGAAGGGAATAATGAAGTATAACTTAATAAGTTACTTAACACTTGCCTCATGGCATGATCATGAGGGAGCAGCAGGGTGTCAGATATGGTTGATATTAGAAGTGTGTATAGAGATGCAGGGAAAGCTAAGTGATAGAGGTTCAGGAGAAGTAGGGGCTCAACTAAGCGATTTGATCTATTATTAAATCATTATTACAATTATAAAAAAAATATTTTAATAAAATAATCAATTTGAAAAAAAGGTGGAAAAAATACTTTTTCCCAAAAATAGCCAAAATAGATTCACATTGGTAGCCGGCTGTAAATGAGATTTCATGTCAGTCTTGTTTTATTTTTTTGCCGGAGTCAATAACAGAGATTAGTATCAGCATCTGACTAAAAATAGAGGAGTCATCACTATATTTTAGTATCCTTGGGGAGAAAAAAAAACATACAATCTCATATTTCCATCGGAGACCGTGTCTGAGCAAACACCAACGTATCACTCATCAGTTCTAGTGTCCTCCAACGGAGGAGACTTTAAAGAGAACATTTATCGGAATGCCTGTCCATGACGTGCAGAAAGCACTGTTTAGATAAGAGCTCTGTAGAATAGACAGAGGCAACACTTATTTTTCTGCCGTTACCTACAGTATGAACTGGGGAAAGAAATGAGATGGTAGTCTTAATAGTCAAAGAAAGATAAAAGGTAAGAGAAGAAAGGTGACTGAGAAGGGCAATGGAGTCTGCTCAGCATCTTGGGCTTTCAAGACAAAGGAATGTCTTGACCTACATGTAATAATCTACAATTAATAATGAACATAGGCTACTTAAAAAAATTATAATAACAAAAAAACAAAACAACAACAACAACATGTACACTAGGGCACAGGTGGATACTAGTAAAAGAGAGGGGGCCAATCTGGTTCTGCTCTGGCATCCAGGGAGTGTGTGTTAACAGTTTCGCATTCTGGCTAGCCATGGTCACGAAAAGGGACCGCCCACTTGTCCCTTTTATGTGAGTAGCCATCATTGACTCTTGTCTCGAGAGATTGACAGTTTCGGGACATGGACTGACACAGAGATCTCCATATATGGCCATTAAAATACTAGTGAATACATTTTTCCCATTAACTTGAAAGGGGCCCACGGCAACCACACTTTCTAGTTCAATGCATACTATACCAGTAGTATTAATACTGCATCAAGTTTCACCATGTACACGTGTCAACTGACTTTTATAAGGTACCAAGTGAACATGGTAAATGGTGCATTTATATAGCACTTTACATAGATTGTGTGATCACCCATTCCCACACACATACATACACTGATTGTGGAGGAAACCATGCAATACACCAACTAGCACAACAGGAGCATTTAGGGGTTCAGCATCATGCTCAAGGACACTTTGACACCAACTCTGGGGGAGACCGGGATCAAACCTTGCGGTTCTCTGCCTACTCTACCGGCCACTCTACCCCTGAGCCACTGCCGCCCCATGTACATGTACTGTATGTGTCCACAAAAAAAGCAAGTCTATAAATAATTATTCATTTTTGTCAAAGAAGTTATACCAATTTGAAAAAGACAAATATTAAATCACTCACGCTTTTAAGTGTGTCAAGGTCAAACTGCACCGTGGATGAAACGATTTAAAACAGTTTGTGCGGGCGGGCGGGCGCACGCACACGCGCACACACACACACACACACACACACACACACACACACGCACACACACACACACACACACACACACACACACACACACACACACACAGCGCTTCTTCAAGGGGATTCAATGTTTGTTTTGTAGGACACAGTACCTGTGCTGTAGGATTCAGTGCCTGTTATCAATGTTGGATTTAGTGCTTGTTCTGTACTTGATCCCTGTTGCTCGGGTTGGAAGACAGTTTCAATACACACTGTATAGAAGCAGTGTTTTTTTGTTTCGTTTTTTTGCTTAACTTAAGCAACCTTGAGCGGTCTCTTATGCTCTCCCTACTCAGTGGAGGAGAGCACACCTCCAGTTGTTGCTACTCTATATCTGACGAAGTTAAAAGTTGGGCACCCTTGATTGCGACCGTCAGGGAGCAGTTTACTATGAAAACCTCCACCGTCCGTCCGTCCGTCCGTCCGTCCGTCCGTCCGTCACGTTTTGTGACCATCAACAAACGTCACACCTTTGTTGATGTTTAAATCGAAGAGTCTTGGTCAAATACTTCTGTTGGTTTCTGCACTGATCATCTATCTATAAATGCGACAAATCTCTGTCTGTCTGTCTGTCTGTTTGTTTGTAATCCGCGTATCTCGAGAACCGTTCGTCCCACCGGCTTCAGATTCGGCACGCGCGTTCCCCGCCGCCGCGCGGAGTGCAGTGCAGGGCCTCGACTCGACCCGACTCGCGGTTTTCCGAAACCGGCGCGAAACGTTCGGAATCTCCTTATGCGGAGCTGATTGTTGACATCAGGCTGTTCCGGAGAATGCGGAGCTGATGTCTGAAAAGGCTGTGACATCACGTACGCCACATGAGTCAACAAAAAATCAAACCTCGGTTCGAAGTGGAGCGGTGAATCTGAGCAGCTATACCCTGTGTGTGTGTGTGTGTGTGTGTGTGTGTGTGTGTGTGTGTGTGTGTGTGTGTGTGTGTGTGTGTGTCTGTTTTTGATTCTATGTGTTCTATATCTATGTTTTTGATTCTGTGTTCTAGATCTATGTTTTTGATTCTATGTGTTCTAGATCTATGTTTTTGATTCTATGTGTTCTAGATCTATGTTTTTGATTCTATGTGTTCTAGATCTATGTTTTTGATTCTATATGGTGTTTTTGATTCTATATGTTCTAGATCTATGTTTTTTATTCTATATGTTCTAGATCTATGTTTTTGATTCTGTGTTATAGATCTATGTTTTTGATTCTATGTGTTCTAGATCTATGTTTTTGATTCTATATGTTCTATATCTATGTTTTTATTCTATATGTTCTAGATCTATGTTTTTTATTCTATATGTTCTAGATCTATGTTTTTGATTCTGTGTTATAGATCTATGTTTTTGATTCTATGTGTTCTAGATCTATGTTTTTGATTCTATATGTTCTAGATCTATGTTTTTTATTCTATATGTTCTAGATCTATGTTTTTGATTCTGTGTTATAGATCTATGTTTTTGATTATATGTGTTCTAGATCTATGTTTTTTATTCTATATGTTCTAGATCTATGTTTTTGATTCTGTGTTCTAGATCTATGTTTTTGATTCTATGTGTTCTAGATTTATGTTTTTGATTCTATATGGTGTTTTTGATTCTTTATGTTCTAGATCTATGTTTTTGATTCTATGTGTTCTAGATCTATGTTTTTGATTCTATGTGTTCTAGATCTATGGTTTTGATTCTATGTGTTCTAGATCTATGGTTTTGATTCTATGTGTTCTAGATCTATGTTTTTGATTCGATGTGTTCTAGATCTATGTTTTTGATTCTATGTGTTCTAGATCTATGTTTTTGATTCTGTGTTCTATGTGTGTGTGTGTGTGTGTGTGTGTGTGTGTGTGTGTGTGTGTGTGTGTGTGTGTGTGTGTGTGTGTGTGTGTGTGTGTGTGTGTGTGGAGTGCGTGTGTGAGTGAGTATTGAGTGTGCCTGGCCTGCACAAAACAGCGCCCCTCCTTTAACTAGTGTGTTGTGTGTGGCCACTCAAGGTATTGCCAGGCTACGGACGGACGGACACGGCCAGCCAGCCACCCACATACCCACGGACATACCTGTCTATTGGGAGCGCTTTCACCGCTCCAAAAATCTCTGTGAATGTGTATGTATGTATGTGAATCTTGAGAACCGTTCTTCCCACCGGCACACGCATCAGAGTTTTCCGCAACCGGTACTGTGTGTGCAGAGATCTCCATATATGGGCATAAGGGGACAAAGGCAAACAGATGGTCAAAACGGGTCCTATGACAACAGGTATATTGGGGTTTGCATTAAAGGATGGGGCATTCATGGGGTCCGCTCCAAAAAAGAAAATAAAAGAGACAAAAACAAACATAAGACAAGCGACAAAGCGTGGGACTGGGAGGATGACTTGAATGATGCAGATTTAAGCAGGCTGTGTATTCTGCTTAAAGAAGAAACAAACAAAAAGCGACAGAGATCTCATATATGGGCATAAAATGGACGCAGATAAACAGATATCTCCATATACGGGCATAAAGGGACACAGACGGACAGATACAGAGATCTCCATATATGGGCATAAAATGGACACAAATAGACAGATATCTCCATATATGGGCATATGGGCATAAAATGGACCCAGAACTATATATGCAGTGATCTCCATATATGGACATAAAATGGACGCCGACAGACAGACAGATACAGATATCTCCATATATGGGCATAAATGGACACAGGCAAACAGATGGTCAAAACGGGTTCTATGACAACAGGTATAATGGGGTTTGCATTAAAGGGCGGGGGATTCATTCCCTATAACAGATATCTCCATATACGGGCATAAAGGGACACAGACGGACAGATACAGAGATCTCCATATATGGGCATAAAATGGACACAAATAGACAGATATCTCCATATATGGGCATATGGGCATAAAATGGACCCAGAACTATATCTGCAGTGATCTCCATATATGGACATAAAATGGACGCCGACAGACAGACAGATACAGATATCTCCATATATGGGCATAAATGGACACAGGCAAACAGATGGTCAAAACGGGTTCTATGACAACAGGTATAATGGGGTTTGCATTAAAGGGCGGGGGATTCATTCCCTATTTACATCGTTCTCGAGTTGGCCAGGTCGCCGACTAGACGCTGGGCCGCCCGAAGGGCGGCCCAGCTTCTAGTTTATACAATTCAGCTGTGTTTGCTTGTGTCATCATGATGAGGTCATAAATCAGCCATGCCCAAATATAGATTTTACGGGTTTACATGCTTACTCAGTTATTCGTTATGTGAAAGTCCTATGACGTCTATGATATCTGACATCATCATACATACATTCCCTTTTATGCCCATAAATGGAGATCCCCTCTGTAGAACCAGCCACTGACATCACTGTAATGTCAGGGGAACCAAATCCCTTTTATGCCCATATATGGAGATCCCTGTGATGCCAGGGGAACCAAATCCCTTTTATGCCCATATATGGAGATATGGAGATCCCCGTGTTGCCAGGGTAACCAAATCCATTTTATGCCCATATATGGAGATCCCTGTGAGGCCAGGGGAACCAAATCCCTTTTACGCCCATATATGGAGATCCCTTATGTCATCAATATTAAGCCCATATCTGTGAATATCTTTGGGTACCAGATGTCTCCATATATGGTTAAATGGTCCGATATACATCACTGGCCAGAAGACCAAGAAATGGTGCAACCTCGCCCTTTGCTTTTCTCCCTTAGGCATCTTACTGGTAGGTAGTTTAATGAGGAATGCAGTATGGTGGTAGGTAGGTAGTTATGGCCTTTGATGTAAGATTTTCACTTTCTAGGATAACTATATTTGCTATTCCCAGATGATGCCTTTTTAGGGTACCCCTCATGCCCATATATGGAGATCCCCAGGCTTTACTAATTAACATAAGTTTTATGCCCATATATGGAGATCATTGTCCCAATGTCATCAGATATATGGGCATAAATGGACACAGGCAAACTAGATGGGCTGTATGGATATCCAGATGTGTGATGTAAGTGTTTTATTCCAAATGTGGCACCCCACAGACATATTTCCAGAAACAAAATCCCTTTCATGCCCATATATGGAGATTTCTGATGTCATCAATCCCAGGCCCTGTAAAAAACATGGTTGCTATGGTAAACAGTTGGTTGCTAGGGTAAACAGTTGGTTGCTAGGGTAAGAAAACATGGTTGCTATGGTAAACAATTGGTTGCTAGGGTAAACAGTTGGTTGCTAGGGTAAAAAAAACATGGTTGCTGTGGTAAAAAGTTGGTTGCTAGGGTAAACAGTTGGTTGCTAAGGTAAAAAACATGGTTGCTATGGTAAACAGTTGGTTAGTAGGGTAAACCTTCAATGATTTATTTTTGACATCTTGTTACTAATCTGTCGGTAGATAATGCCGGTCTTATATAAGGGTCATTTGTGTACGGTGTGATGTCATACTGATGTCAGCAGTGTGACAGGAGATAAGCGACCAACGGTCGCTTATCTCCCGATTAGGGAGTCTTACTGGTATATACACTGTGTATATGATATTGACCTACATTAACTGAGCTGTATGATCTTCATTGATTGAAGCTGTACATGGATCTAATCCCGATGAAGCCTACAGTACATGAACCAAAACCTTTTAATCTGAAACATCAGAAGGCATAACGTGTGTGTGTGTGTGTGTGTGTGTGTGTGTGTGTGTGTGTGTGTGTGTGTGTGTGTGTGTGTGTGTGTGTGTGTGTGTGTGTGTGTCTATCTATATATACTGTGTGTGTGTGTGTGTGTGTGTGTGTGTGTGTGTGTGTGTGTGTGTGTGTGTGTGTGTGTGTGTGTGTGTGTGTGTGTGTGTGTGTGTTTTTAATAGTTAATCAACTATTGTAAATTCAGATTAAACTCTTCCTGGTAAACCTGACAATTGTGATCTTCATAAGAAATATTTCATGTGGTTCTACACACAAATCTATATGTATTATTCAACTGTACCAAGCAATAGGCATAATTAATCCTACTCATGCATGAGATCAGACATGGAGATTATCCTTGGTGTATACACAAAACAATGTTTTAAATCCTTTCTTATCTAGTAGCCAAGACTTTCAGCATAATACGAGCGGTCAAGGTCACGCATATTAATACACACATGCCTTATAATATACATATCATGTAGAGGCTACATTTTAATCCATGCATCTGCAGCAAGGACCTGTCAGGAATATAACTGCTTATCACTGGAACATGTTTCTTTTTCTTTCTATACATGCTTTGGGGTAGCGTGCATACTCTCACTTGTGGCCATTGGGGAGAGCAAAGCGCAAACATGTAGCCGGTGCCGGAGGCAATTCCCCTTCCCCCGTCTTGTGTATGTTCTGTTATTTGTTGTTTAAAAGTTGCAAAAGTGAAACTTTTACAATGAATACCCTTGTGAATTATAGCAGAGAAACTGCATTATCTCATCAATTTAACCTTTCTCATCTACCTACGAAGATATGAGATTGGGATTTACTTTTATCCGGGGAAATTTACTATTTGCAAGGAAGGGACTACAGAGATGAGTGCAGACGCAATGAAAGGGATGATAGTAATTAAACTGCCTATCTGATCCTCTCTAATATCATTAAAGGCACTCCGTTTTTCACAGTCTCCTGTGACAATCTGCAGTAAGTAATATGCATTCATAGCCACACATGTGGAAGGTGGAACGTGTGTACATCATTTAAAGCATCTGCACTATAATAGCACTCTTGTCACTCCAGAAAGTATTTTATCCAAGGTCATCCTACTCAGTTTCTCAAAGTGATGTGGAGAAGTGGACAACGGGAACACGTTTACAATTGACAATTTCAGGGACAAAATGTACAAGATGGTTGCACAGACGCAAGTTGTCAATTGTAGCCGTCGTGATTCCAGGAATCCACATTTGTGGCATCAACGGCAATGGTCTTCACAATATGAGAGAGAAAGCCAGAAGGAAAGCAAGAAAGCAAGAAAGAAAGCAAGCAAGAAAGCAAGAAAGAAAGAGCAGAGACAGATGACCAGAATAGGTACACGACACATATAATTAGAACACAGGGACCAAAGGCAAATAATACAATATGATTTTCCAATAAGGCAGTACAGTATAAACAGATCTGTAGCATGTCTTTGGTAGATGACAGTTTTGCCTTAAATTGTAAGCTTGTTTTTGTTTTACGGAATAACTATGTGCTTAGGCAATTGTTGAATCGCTGACTTTGCCTGTTCAGCTTCATTTAACGTGCCTATACTGTATATCTACCAGTAGCTTTGAAATTGAGTTGACAGATGTTGTTTTGACTTCACATCTGGCTGACGTCTGACTTCTTTTTGCTGGACTAGGCCTGACAGAGAGATGAATGATTTTAAAGCAAAACAAAAGAAAACAATTACGTAAAATATATTACGTAAAAATAAATAAGTGTTTTCATTTAAAATGTGTTAGCTTCCATTTTATGATTTTCTATTGGTTCAGCTGTCTCTTTATTTACACCACTCTTCATGATCTTTTTTTTTTTTTACATACTTTATTGTGTCAAAACATGCACATCATAACATTCTTCAGAACCTTTTTCGCTCTTTATGATCTTAATCTAAATTGATATGTGACTTTGCCATGTTCTGAGAAATGTGGTGTTATAAACTGTGTTATGAGAAATATGCAGTAATCCTGGTCCCTATAATGCCTCCCCCTGGCCAGCGCCTGATGGAGGGGAAAGGAACTGGTTGGAATAACGTGTTCGTTCCATGCGCTACGTCCAAACCGGGGAAATCCCCCCGTCAGGTGAAAAGAAGCAACTTGGACTACTCATGCATAGAAGTAAGCATGAGGTCAGTCCGTTGTCTACCCAGGCACTGGGTGAAAAAATGGGTTACAAAATCATGGGATAAAAATTATAAAGGACAAAAAAAAGAAATATGCTAATATGAATGAAGTTATTACTAAAAAAATAAAACAAATCACTCCTAGTGTGAAGTGAGCGTCCTGCGAAGCTTGGCCAATGTGAACCTGGGCGCAGAACAAACTTTGGACAAAGCCAGATGTTGGAGCCTAGCTCCTTCCAGGAGCACCGCTCAACGATGTTGGTACTTGTAGGTAGATTTTTAATGTGTCTGCCAATGCTGTATTTCTTTAGTAGTAGTAGTTGTTGTTATGTATTTATTTTAAAGATATTATTATTTAAAATCCTTCTATGATGTTCTTTTACAGCCATTCATCAACTCTCACAGCTTCCAAAAGTGCAATGGTACAAAGTACATAATCTCATAGGTATTATTTATGGACATAGAGAACAGATGTTTGCAGAGTCTCTCTTAAAGCCAACAAGCCCAGTTCAGGTTATTCATGACCAGACGGGTTCAAAGAAAAGCATGCCAAAACCAGGATCTAAAACTGGACAAAGCGACGAGGCGAGATGCCGTTTACTGTTTCCATGGCGACGCCTTTCTCCAGTTTTAAGAATCCTTATGGCCATGACAATTAAATATCGTATACGTTTATACAGTAAAGTGTTACAATTCAATTGGCCTTCGTGTATTCTAAATTTAATCAAACCATCCAGGCCGTAAAGAAAGAGAAAGTTGGTATAACATCTTTCAAAAACACACCTTCAAGAATGCGCGCACGCACGCACGCGCACACACACACACACACACACACACACACACACACACACACACACACACACACACACACACACACACACACACACACACACACACACACAGTCCTCAGATCAAAGCCAGTGTCAAGTCTTGAAGTAACAGAGACACTGGGAAACATGACAGAATGAGTATTAGTATCAACATTAGGAATTTGCTAGGGTTGTGAAATGTATGTGCATTAGGGTGGATCTTAAATTAGCTTTTTTAGATTTTCTTGAGTCTCACCCCCCAATTATGTTCCAATGTACAAAAAAATGCTTTGGTTAAAATTTGGTTGAATTTCAAGCATATTTAGAGGTAGCTCAATCAAGTCAAAGATTGTACATTTTATTGGTCAAAATCGAATTGCACTGCAGGCACATTTAAGTTATACATTACACATTATTCTGATACTAAGCACAGAAATTATATTTTTTAAGCTTCCACAATCTAAACACAAATCTGATTACATGTTTGTCATATGTCAAACCAGAATTAATGTATTGTAGGAAATAGCAAAGCAAAGAATGACAAATTGCTATTTTTCATTTAACGTGCACAGAATGACATGTGTTTATTGCACACTCTTCAATCATACTCACAACACACAACAAGCACACAGCCCCACTTCATTGTTTACCCCCAAAACCCTCGAAAGTCACTGCAGTATAGTAATTCAGTAGTTACTGATCAATTAAAGTTTGTTTACGGCTATCGGGATACTTGTGCCGATGGTACTGCACAATTTGCAGCAAGTATTGGAGTTGGGACTCATCTTTAGTAATGAGACCACAATATTCTTGTAGTAGGGCAACCCCACGCTCTGCATGATCACTGACAACATTCATCGCCTTCACTACAGCCAGAGCTTCTTGGTAGTCCACCCTGGGCTCCCACTCATCGGGATCAACGTCAGGGAAGTCATCTGGGAGATCCATCATTTTGAAAAGCGCCTTGGATTTGGGAAACACAAAATCTTCAATGTTCTTCCTTGCAATTGTTCCAAGGTCAACAGTAATTCTCTTCATATGCCCCTGTTCATCATCTTCATTTCCATCTTTCATGGCTCTCACCATCAGCCTCTTCGTTTGCACGCTCACTTGACTGTCAAACAATGCAAGTCCGACGATCTCTGGAGCCAAATGATTGGAAAACTTTTGAGAAGCAGCGTTAGACACCTCAGCATTTATTGATGAATATTCCAGCAATGATTTTAACAGCTGCCAAGTCATTTAGTGGAGCGCTGACAGCAACAGGTGCCATCATCCATGCCTTCACATAAATACAAACTGCAAAAATGCACAAATCCATGCATGCTTTTTCTTCCCTGAGGGTCAGTTTGAATTGGCCATGAAACATCCAGATCTTCAAACAATAAATACCGTAACCTTTGCCATCCAAAGGGCATGATGGGTAGCTCCTGGAGCTCTTTATTCATCAATAAATGCTGAGGTGTCTAAAGCTGCTTCTCAAAGGTTTTCCAATCACTTATGGTGAACAGGGGCATATGAAGAGAATTACTGTTGACCTTGGAACAATTGCAAGGAGGAACATTGAAGATTTTGTGTCTCCCAAATCCAAGGTGCTTTTCAAAATGATGGATCTCCCAGATGACTTCCTTGACGTTGATCCCGATGAGTGGGAGCCCAGGGTGGACTACCAAGAAGCTCTGGCTGTAGTGAAGGCGATGAATGTTGTCAATGATCATGCAGAGCGTGGGGTTGCCCTACTACAAGAATATTGTGGTCTCAATACTAAAGATGAGTCCCAACTCCAATACTTGCTGCAAATTGTGCAGAACCATCGGCACAAGTATCCCGATAGCCGTACAAACTTTAATTGATCAGTAACTACTGAATTACTATACTGCAGAGACCTTCGGGGGTTTTGGGGGTAAACAAGGAAGTGCTTGTTGTGTGTTGTGAGTATGATTGGGTTAGGGTTAGGGTTATGAAGAGTGTGCAATAAAGACATGTCATTGTGCACGTTAAATGAAAAATAGCAATTTGTCATTCTTTGCTTTGCTATTTCCTAGAATGCATTACTTCTGGTTTGACATATTATGACAAACATGTAATCAGTTTTGTGTTTAGATTTGTAAGCTTAAAAAATATAATTTCTGTGCTTAGTATAAGAATAATGTGTAATGTATAACTTAAATGTGCCTGCAGTGCAATTCGATTTTGACCAATAAAATGTACAATCTTTGACTTGATTGAGCTACCTCTAAATATGCTTGAAATTCAACCAAATTTTAACCAAAGCATTTTTTTGTACATTGGAACATAATTGGGGGGTGAGACTCAAGAAAATCTAAAAAAGGTAATTTAAGATCCACCCTAATGTGCATGCATGAGCACGCACGCACATACACACGCACATACACATGCTCAAATTACACCCAAAAAACGGATAAATCATGAGTCACTGTTGTGATAGTATGAGGGCACATAGAGTCAGTAGATGTAAAAAGTACTAATTTTTTTTAACTTTTTTAGTAAAAGTATCAATACTGAAATATAATAATACTCTGTTACAAGTAAAAGTCTGGAATAAAAAAATTACTTGAGTAAAAGTACAAAAGTATTGGCATCAAAATGTACTTAACACCTTCTAAGCCTGGCCGCACTCCCTCGGACTTCCTACTGGGTCCCCTCAGCCAATCGTCTATTCCCGTACTTCGCCGTAATTTATGAAATTAATCATAATTTTTTGAAAAATACAGTCGCAGGTCGTGCTCTGTCTCTTTAAGAGACGTTGTGCAATCAGATCACGTCAGAAACGTGATGACGTCATCGGCTGGCTCTGCCACTGGCTCCACGAGCGGCCATTACGTTCCCCTTCACTGTGTGTGCTGCAGCCTGGTTTAGCCCATCCCCTCAAGAGTTTCGACCAGACGACCGGCGAAATCAAGGCTTCGGAATGAGTGGAATACATGGAATTAGATCGATGTGCGTGCGACGAGGACGTAATGTACTTTCGAACGCTGTTTTTTCTCGCGGATTACCCCATCTCGCTCCATGCAAATGAACGGCAGAAATACAGCCAGCAGCAGCTTCTAAGTAAGTGGCCGCCCAAACACGTAGTGTGTGCACGTCCTGCTGGCTTGCACTGAACGACCCGCGCGCGTTGTTTATCATTTGGTGTGTTTGTTTTTTAAAATATGTTTATAAATAAAACGCTGATTGCACGGCAGTACCGGGGTTCAGGGGGTTCTGCCGCGGCTTAGAAGGTAAGTACCAAAAGTAAAAGTACTACAGTAAATGTTTGAAAATAGCAGATCAAAAAATTGCCTAGGTATACAATAGGGCTTAAGTGGATTAATGTATGTTTTATAATATAAATAATAATTTATATCTGCAAAGTAACTAGTAACTAAAGTTTTCAAATGAATGTAGTGGAGTAAAAGTACAATATTTGGATCCCAGATGTAGTGGAGTAAAAGTGAAAGTATTGGAATTTGGAAATACTCAAGTAAAGTACAAATACCTCAAAACTGTACAGTACTTAACTCATTCTGTGCCTATCCCGAACATGTTCGGGATATGTTCAATCCAAAACATTTTTTTTTTTATTAATTGACTTACCCTGAGCTGCTTGTAGAGTCGTGGGTGGTCCTGGCTCGTCCTACGCTAGCCAGCTAGCCATTTTACATGGTCCGACGATATATTCCATTAAAAATGGTTTAAAATACATTTTTGAGACCCCCAATGTTCACCGAATGTTCAGCGCCGCTTCCGGAACGTAGTCCAGTGTGCCTATCCCGAACATGTTCGGGATTTTTAATGAAATGAATAAAATGATCCGAGGCCTTCTGAAGCCTGAGCCTAAATATAAAATCCAGTGGTCCAAATCCTGGGGAAGCCATGCCGGCCGTGAGCCGCGAACATAGCCGCGAATCGCCGCCGAATCCAATGAAAAACCACATCTTTGGAGGCCCATATCTCTGGATTGTGTTTTTAGGGATGTGGCGCGAGGTTTATTTACGGCGAAATCGCCGAAAAATGATCTTTAAAATGACAAAATGGGAATAGCTATTCTGTTAGCATTATCATCCGGGACCTTTCCATGACGCGCACGAACGTGAGCACGCGCGTCACTGCAACGTGAGCCCCCGGATGCTAATGCAGTCCCCTATGGGAGAAAGTCTGGCATTCTTTGGTGCCCTCTAGGGGCTGGCACTGGTAGGGTTAAGTAAAATAATTAGTTACTTTACACCACTGCATAGAGTACAGTGTGTAACGCAACTTTAAAAAGAAGGCTCATCTTACAAACATGATCAACGTCCCTTTCCATGTCATACCTCTGCTTGAGGAAGTCCACCACCCTCCTGAAGTCCTCAACGCAGTACTCTCTCTTCATGTCCATGAGAACACTGTCTGAGGCCGACTGAACCGGAACATGGAGGAAGGCATACACACGGGGATGGTTCAAGATCTTGGCCATCTCCTACAAGGGACAGGACAAACATGTTGAAGATGGTAAATGTGCTTGCATGAAAATGAGAACATAATATGAGCATTAGTAGTGCAATTCCATTTGCACACATTTACAATTCCCCACGGCAAGTTATGTTTCTGTTTGACATTATTTCAGCCCGCAACTTCCTGAATGAACACACTCAACACCACCAAACATTTCTGAAGACAATGTTTAATCTTCCCACAGCACAGCATTCAGGTAATGGCTGATGGAATTAGCAATTCATGGACAGACGCCTGTGGGGGAATGAAGCCGGCGGATGGAGTTAGACCAAAACAACAGTGGTGTAATGATAATATTAATGTTGGTCACGTTTCACATTCATTGACAGTAACATTCCTGTTTCCCACTGAGTCCATATGACAGCTGGGGACCAAACAGACAGCTGCTGGAGAGATGGACACATCTGGATGGCTGGAGCACTCTCGTTTTTTTCTCTCTCTCCCCCGTTCTTGATGTGCATCCCTTGATCTTCCCAGTTATCCATCTCCCGTTTTATTTCCCCTCTCACTCTCTTCCTTTTCCTTCCCCCTCCCAGCCCACTCCATCCATCCTCCATCTCACTTCATTCCATTCTCTCTATATATTCCCAGAATAGCCACATGATAGAGTTGGCACAGGAGAGGTGAAAAAGAAGTAAGATTTAATTTCATCTCCATCTGGAAATGAAATCTATCTCCCTCAGAAAGAGGAGTGAAGAAAAGAGAAGGGGGGGTAGAGAGAGAGATAAAGATATAAAACATTGGCAGAACGTTTTGTCCCATCGATTTTCAACCTTTTGCCCAAAAGGCCACAGAGAAGCACGTAATGCTCTGTGAACAATTACCTCTTTAACTAATCCACCAAGTGCAGCGCATAAAACACAACACCAAGCACACACTAGATGTTCTGGAGCTAAATTAACATTATTTGTCAAATATGAACACCCCCTCATTTCTATTCACTGGAAACCGCATTTTTCTTTGTGTAACATGGAGGGCATATATCAGTGTGGGTGATTCAAAAGCTGCATAATCGGTGGCCACGTTAGTTTCACAGGTACAGCGGATGCTTAAGCACCCTTCATAACCATGATGTGAAACTGTGCTCTAAGCGGGGTTAAGGAGCAGATGCTCATGATGTAGTTCGGTCCCTTCCACTACAGCTAATACTAGGAGTTTCTGAGCCACATTCACTCCACAATATTGGGTCAAAAAGTGTTTTCCAATATGGTGAGGCTTGTACTGTATTTCTACAGCATTGTGTGTTGATGAAAATTCCATTTGCAAGGCCAACAGACAAATAGTAAATGTGGCATATGTGCGAGCCAATGGCTCAGGGAAATGAGCAGTCGCTGTGCTATGGAAAGGTTAACTTATATTCTGAAGAGGAAAAGTGACATCTACATATGATAGGATTTGTAGGCATTTTACCCTTAGGGACGTTGACATGCTTCGAAAGGATGACAATGGAAATACCTCATAAACTGTTGTGACTGTTGTGTGTAGAATAATTAAATAATCCATTCAGCGAATGGATTACTTTTACCAACTCTACCTCGCCTGATATCATATGCTCTGATCAACTTCACATGGGCATTATTGGTGTTTAATTCCACAAATACACTGAACTACCTCATTTGTAGGCATGGCATGTTTACATGAATGAGCATGACAGAGTGTGTGTGTGTGTGTGTGTGTGTGTGTGTGTGTGTGTGTGTGTGTGTGTGTGTGTGTGTGTGTGTGTGTGTGTGTGTGTGTGTGTGTGTGTGTGTGTGTGTGTGTTTCTAAATACACTGTATCAAGTGGAAGACTAAGAGTAAGAAGACAGGCACGGTTTGTTTCATTCTTCTGGAGCAGAAATGGGTAGACCACAGATGTCATGTCTTTCTGATGGCAATAATCAGCGTCCTATCATTAACATACTAATCACCACTAAAGAGAAGAGAGAGAGAGAGAGAGAGAGAGAGAGAGAGAGAGGGGAAGAAAGAGAGTGAAAGAAGTAATGATTTAATGATTTCCTACAAGAATATGCTGATTGCAGTCCGTCTTCTCAATTAAAATCCATTGTAGAGTCCTCCCTATTTCATTCACATATGCACACACACACACACACACACACACACGCACACGCACACGCACACGCACACACACACACACACACACACACGTGTCTCAGTTGCAGCACACCACAGGGGGTTGACCAGTGGAAGCTCCAAATTAGAAAGAATTAATTTGGTTGGAGAATGGAGCCTGATTGGTAACGGATAGAAATCAGCCTGCCGCACGAGAGAGAGAGAGAGAGAGAGAGAGAGAGAGTGTGTGCCTATATGAAAAAGGGGGTAGTAGTAAAAGAGTTCAATTAGATGAGGTAGGCGACAGTCTGCAAGTAAATTGAGAATTATTGTGGTTTTGTGGTTTCAGATTTCTGCAGTACGGAAATTGTTTCTTTTATTAAACAATTTCCAGTTTGGATGCCACAGCATCACTATGGCATAGGAAAAGAGGTGTGAAAATGAAATAAAATAACATATTAATTTAAATAACAAACTAACCTAGCCATGCATTCCATAGTTACGGCCGAATTAAACAGGAAACCAATGGAGAGCCGCTTTTTCCCGTTGATGTAATTTCTTGTGTTCCGTTCCAGTGTGATTTATTTTTTATTTTTTACACCAGATGGGGCTGTTCCTTAACTTGTGAGAAATGCCGAGCTAAGACGTAGTCTGGCGGTCTGGGCGTTCAATGGCTGTAAATGTGTTAATTTGTCTTGATATAATACAACTTGTGCATCTACGTATAACGCCTATAAGTGCTGGTAATAATTACATAGCAATACTGTATTTAAATTGATTGATTGATTGAAGGCTTTATTAGAAGTTTGCATAGGAAAATGTACAGTTTCATGACGGCACAGTTCACTGGTACAAGGTCTACTAAAAGGAGATCCATGAAAAGACTAAGCTTATTTCAACAGGACACCATTTAAGTATCTCATATAACATTGAATGACAGACAAATAGAACACAGTACTTTCAGGTGCGCCATTATATTAATACCGACATTAAATTGCCTAGAGACAAGCCTCTTCGTGGTCCGTTGGAGGAATCTATTATGTTTTATAAGATGAAGAAGGGTCTGATTTCATATTTCTATGATACTTTTTTGAGTTTCAACAAACAAAATATAGATAAGGTAGTGGAGAGATGGGAAAGTGACTTCCAAACAGAGTATGATAAGGAACTTTGGTCTGATTGCATCCAATCTTCTCACTCTATTTTTATAAGCAACAGATTCAAAGAGATGCAGTATAGGATACTCCACAGACAGCACAGAACGCCCCAATTCCTTAACAAAATTGATCCCAGCAGGTCTCCTCTGTGCATTAAATGCAAAACTGGGGTGGGTACCTATATACATTGTTTCTGGGAGTGTCCCAAAATTTCAAGGTTTTGGTCTCGTGTTGCAAGAGAACTGAGTTCAATTATGAAGTTTAAAATATGTAAAGATCCTGGGCAATTTTTATTGGGGCTGCCATCAAATTCTGGGGTTTTAGACCCTAGAAGAGCCAAGTTACTTAACAAGCTGCTTTGTTTGGCTAGAAAATGCATTCTATTCAACTGGATACAGGAGAAACCTCCATCAGTGACTCAATGGTACAGAGAAATATACAGAGTGCTACCAATGGAAAGACTCAGTGCCAAACTAAAAGAGAAGGAAGATGATTTTCTAAATATTTGGCAGCCGCTAATAAACTATTTGCCCAAAGATCTAGCTACACTGATTTATAATGGAAGTGATGACCTGGTTTGGAAAGCCCCAGCTGTACTCCTTCAACTTACCTTTTAATTTGCCCCTTGTGTGGAGATGATACCACTTTGAATAATTGACTGTGTATGGATAAGTATGGATAACTGTATGAATATTGTATTGTGCTATTCGCCCGCCCGTATTTTTGTTTGTTTGTATTTTTCTTTTTGTTATTGTTTCCGTTTGATGTCTTTAATTTGTTTATTGCAGTTTGTATATTATGTATATTAATACTTTTCTGTCACTCATTTTCTTGTGTAAACGCAATAAAATTTTTGATTATTAAAAAAATAAAGACAGCCAAAAAAAAAAAAAAAAAAAAAAAAGAACACAATACTATGCAGTAGATATGTAAAGAAAATAAAGAAAAAAAAGAAAACAGAAAGAAATGGCATCTTCTTACAGTATCACAGGCAGCTATGGAAATGCCAAGCCCCATTCTCATTATGCATTACCTTACCAGTAGGGTTTGATTGATGGCAATGAACATGCAGGTTCTAGATAAACCAGCCTTTTTAGTATGCACCCACGTACAGTGTATAGCACAGCTGTGGTAACATGGTGCCCCAATCTCATTATATCCACTGACAATGATAACTCCCCAATGGACGCCACCTAGCCCTCAGATAGTGTGTCTGTGTGTGTGGAGGGGGGGGGGGGGGCTGAATGGGGTCTTACCAGATGGCATGTTACACTGAGTGGCAGGGCACTGGCGATGGGCACCAGGGATTAATCTATAGGAGAGGACACCCTTTCATGCCCCCCCCCCCCCCACACACACACACACACTCTCACTCTCTCAACTCATTTATCATGTGTGTGTGACAGAGTGTATCCCAACCTCTAATGACTTTACACCATTAGGAGTCTCCCATTAACAATCCCAGAGGAATAAAGGGCTTTCTCAAACATTTGACTGCTGTCATCTGCAGTCATTGGGTGTTCAGTGGTGCCCTGAGATGTGAACAGGGCCATCATCACATCACATTCCTGTTGAAAGGCCACGCTAATAGAAATACCACAGTCAAACTCCACCAAAGAATGTAGAACAGTGGTTCTCCAGTCTTTTAATTTCAAGGACCCTCATAACTCTAAGAGTGTCCAAATGGGAACCGAAAGGACCCATTGGGTTCCATTTGTACACCGTCTGAGTTAGAGACCTGTAAGGGTGTCTGGACTGCACTTTGAGAATCACTGATGTAGAGCCATGGCGAGTGAACATGCATCCATTCATATTGAAAGTCCTCGCAAATAGAAATACTAGAGTCAAAGTCGGAGAAAGGTGTCGAAAACACATGTCCATTCATAAAAAAAAATATATAAATAAAATGGCAGAGAGCAGATCGACAAGCTTAAATAATACACGGCATCATCTATTTTTGGTCATTGACAGCAAACCCTCCCGATGTTTCTGTGTACTTTACATGATTACCTATTTTGTTACTGGCAGATACCTTGTATCTAGATACCAAGTTTCAAATGTGTGCGTTTTTTCGTAAAGTAAAGCCCAGCTTCATCATACAAGACTGTCACACAAAGCTAGTGAAAATAGCAGATCTACAAGCACACAAATGTGTTATTTTCTTATACTAAATTAGTAATAATGTTGTTTTAATGTTATAACACTGTCTCACACACACACACACACACACACACACACACACACACACACACACACACACACACACACACACACACACACACACACACACACACACACACACACACACACACACACACACTCCTCGTGAATACTTGTGTAGGCGCATAAACCTTTCATCTGGTGATCATCAGCCCTGATACACACCAGGAGTGATCTATCCCAACTGGCTTAGTGCCATACATCTGATAGCAGGCCACATTAATCAGATGGGGCTAAAAGGTGCAGATACTGTGGAGAGAGAGAGAGAGAGAGAGGGAGAGAGAGAGAGAGAGAGAGAGAGAGAGAGAGATGGATGACACAAAAAGGGAAGAACATGGGAGAGAGCAAAAAAGTGTGAGAGAGAAATACATTCAAAAGTCACATACTGTAAGCCCTGTCAACTGAACTATTTGGCATTGTGCATGTTCCACCCTTCCCTCCCTCCCTCCCTAAATCCCTCCCTCCCTCCTTACCGCTTAGGGTTTCCAAAAGAGGAAACATATGTTCACCGTGTGGGTTTAGTCGCATTTCAAATGCAGGTGAAAAACATTGTGATCTGATGAGTTTTCTCTCTCTCTCTCTCTCTCTCTCTCTCTCTTTCTGTTATTTCCAAAAAGGAATGAAACCACATGTTCGCTGTGCGGTTGCGTTGCAGGTGGAACATTATATGATGTATTTCTATCTGCCTGAGTCTCCCAGTGGAGGCTA
The DNA here is from genome assembly GCF_963921795.1 of Nannobrachium achirus. Taxonomy (NCBI): domain Eukaryota; kingdom Metazoa; phylum Chordata; class Actinopteri; order Myctophiformes; family Myctophidae; genus Nannobrachium; species Nannobrachium achirus. The sequence continues at coordinate 45,088,161 of NC_137811.1, read as the reverse complement.
TGGAATTTGTTTCAGGGATGACTGCTGTTTTCTTTGGCTCATGTCTCCCTGCGTGTGTGTGTGTGTGTGTGTGTGTGTGTGTGTGTGTGTGTGTGTGTGTGTGTGTGTGTGTGTGTGTGTCTTGGTTTCAGTGCTACAAACACAGGAACCTCGATTTGAAATTAGGGGGATTTCTGGACCTGAAATGAACAGCAATTGTTACAGTATGAATCAACAGGTGAATATTTTCAAGGATCAAAACATTAATTCTTTAATAGACCCATTTATAGGAGCAGAGAGAAAAAAAATACAGTTTTGTGTGTGTGTGTGTGTGTGTGTGTGCGCGCGCGCACCCACACGCACACACGAGCGCGCACACACACACACACACACACACACACACACACACACACACACACACACACACACACACACACACACACACACACACACACACACACACACACACACACACACACACACACACACACACACACACACACACACACACAGTGATGGACAGTTAGGTTAGGTAAAAGTTCAATTTAAATCGAATGCTACTATTAACTGTTCAGGATATGCATCTGGGTTATGGACCAAATAGATATCATCCCAAATCCGTGTCTGTCTGTCTGCGCCAGTTAAATACTCTTCCACTGAAGCTCTGCTGATAACAGATGATGCAACGCACAGAGACAGATTGAAATGCCTCCGTGCCAGATTTCTGTCCTGACATGACCTGGTCCACAGCCACCCGTGTGACAGTTCAAGCGTCAGTAATTGTTACGAGCAACATTAGGAAAACAATGACAACATGCAATGTTAACCTGGCATGTGTGTGTGTGGTGCACGCTGAACCTCACTTCTTGTGAATTGCACTTTAAAGCTATACTGTGTAAGATGCTCAACTAGTGGTCAGTAGCCCTATAGCAAACCGCGGTCGCGTTCGCGTCTTTCGCCCGTTTTTCGTACCTTCACACCCCCGCGTCTGCCTCCACAACGCCGAGAGCTATCTTTAGAGGGGTCCCTGGTTCCTGTGCGTTCAGGCATTCCGGAGAAACGGACTACTTCACCCTGCCTGGTAGGCGAGATTACCTTTTGAGTAAAGAGACACACGGGCGACTACAAATATGGCGACCCCACTTCAAGATGCGCTGTGATTGGCCGGTAGTGTACCATGTGTGCATGATCGGCGATGTGATTGGGCAACGTATACACAACGTATACAGATGATGCAGATTACGTCATTTTGGCGCGAAATCCGGTCCACGGCCAGGATCATAGAAAACATATAAAGAGAAGGCTTCAGAAGCTGAAAATAACGGAGTGGGTGTTCTAAAACTTTAGCGATTTAACAGTTAGGACAATTTTAAGATTTGTTTTATAAAAAAAGTTACATGGTACAACTTTAAGTGTATTCAAAAAACAAAAACAAAGAAAAAGCGTGTTGTTGAAAAGAAATCATATATACTTTAGTTGCATGGCTGGTAGATGTATGCTTTAGCTTACAGTAATTGCCTCAATGGCATCGTAATTATTATTTTTACATGGGGGATGAGCCGACTTCCACTATTGTCTTGTCAGCTTTAATTGGTTATGAGGAATAAAAGCATGGGACGCATTATGGTTTTAATTATTACTCTATTTTTAAGTGACTCAGACTCACAAACTCTGTTCACCACCAGATGTTTGAACAAACAATTGCAGGTTATACAAAATGTCACGAGCTGTAGAAGTTAAGTTAATTACAAGTTAATTGAGTTTGTTGCTTGCAGAATCAGAGCATGAGCTTTAAAATATCAATCACTCTTTCTAAAGCACACAAACATTCATGTACATATGAGAACTTTACCCTTGGAAATTAGCTCACGTTGTGTTAGAAAGACTGAACGTCACGATATAAACCTGTGTGTGTGTGTGTGTGTGTGTGTGTGTGTGTGTGTGTGTGTGTGTGTGTGTGTGTGTGTGTGTGTGTGTGGCTGTGCTCAAAATTATTCAACCCCCCTCTCTCTGCAAATCTGGTTCATTGGCTAAATTCACAAACTGACAACTGAATTAAATAAATAAATCATACAAGAACAATGTAAATAGCTCAAAAGTAACATTTGTTGTTTTTTTTTTTCCAAATTCAATGCTAAACGCCACTTTCACTTTCAATTATTCAACTTTTATTTACACCTGAAAACATCTGTAATAAACTGCAATCGACTAATCAAGGGCTTAAATAGTTGCATCAGATGTGCAATCTGGCCTGACTAAAAGTTTGTTGACTTGGTCACTGTGATTAGAGCAGTTAGAAACATGGCTAAAGAACCTTTGCACACAGGACAGTTTTGTTTTTTTCGTTTGCTGCATGAATAAAACGCATTGGATTTGGTGTGCAATGCTGTGCGGAATCGGCGCTGCGGATCCCAAAATGAGTCATAAAAGGAGTGATGAGTTTTTTACCGCATGCGACAAGACGCACGAATCGAACTGGGTTCGAACGAGAAAAAAATGCACGGCCGCAGCCACTCGTCGCACGGCTAATTCGGATCCGGTGTGCATGAGGTCGTAGAGAATCATTGTTTTCTTTTAAAAAAAAATCAAATTGTCCGTTTTATCCGTGTGGATAAACACGCCTGTGTGCAAAGGGCTTTAGTCTAAGAAATGGTCAGAAAAGTTCAGAAAAAAAGGGAAAAGGATATAAAACAATTGCAAAGACACTGAATGTTCCAAAAAGTACAGTTTTGAGCATAGTTGACAAGTTCTAAGTCAAAGGAACAGTGGTTACACTAAAGAACAAATTTATCAGAGGGCGTTGAATAATTTTGAGCACAACTGTATGTGTGCGTGCATGTGTGCGTGCGTGAGAGGGACAAAAGAAAGCTAATGAAAATCTTAAATAAATAAAAGTCCTAAGACATTTCCATCATCAGATAGTAGCTGAGCACTTCTCATACTGTATGTAAAACCTGCTGTTATTTCACCTGCATACACATCGCTCAGTGCACATGGATTCTCTCTACGGAAAAGCATGGTGCAAAACAGTTAATAGACATGAACGTACACGTGCACACGCACAACTGCCAGCCTCCCCAGAGTGCCAACACACAGAGAGGGTTCTAGTCTGGTTAAAGAGAGGGTTCTCAAGAGAATGGAGTAGTGCATATTCTGCGCACGCACACGCACGCACACGCGCACACGCACACACACACACACACACACACACACACACACACACACACACACACACACAGTACTGTGTTATAAATAGGATTCACCGGGGAAAAATGTTTTCCCAGACAGCGTGGCTGTACCCCTTTTCCCAGGGTGATGAGACGGGTTCCAGTGTTGCACGAGGGCGCGCACACACACACAGGTCCCAGTGGTATTATATATTTCAAATACTTCAGGGTGAGCATGATTTACCCTGTGGGACACACCAAGCCAACATCATACTGCACCGAGAGAGAGAAAGATACAGAGAGAAAGAGAGAGAGAGAGACAGACAGACAGACAGACAGACAGACATACAGACAGACAGAGAGAGAGAGAGAGAAAGAGAGAGTGCTGTCCGTTTTTCTCTTGCATACATGAATTGCAGTGCGAGACACAAAGCCACACATTTTAGATTTACATTCTATATCCTTTTGTCAATTTGAACTCAATTTAAAGATATAGATATAGATATACCCCTTTCATTAATTATTTTTTACAGAAACACAAATATATATATATATATATATATATATATATATATATATATAAATGTGTCTGCTTTTGCGTGTAGTTTCATTCTAAAGAACAAGGTGTGGGTCGCCCGGTGGCCTACTGGTCAGGGCACATACCATATAGGCATTGTCATTTCGGCATCAATGCCTGCGGCGTCGCAGGTTCAGTTCCCGATCCGGACGACCTTTGTCGCATGTCACTCCCCAACTCTCTCTCCCAATTTCCTGTCAGTCTACTGTACTATAAAATAGAGGCACAAAAGCCCCCCCAAAAATAAAATAATAATAATAAATAAAGAACAAGGTGTGCTCGACTCACTCACAAATATCAAAGTCTCTCGAAGCATCTTCTTTCGTTCCATTTCCCCCAGCACAGTGACACAAACAAAAACAACGCCCACACAGCACAGCAAAAAACACAACTCAAGATTGTGACTGTGACCGTGAAAATATCCCTCTTAAACAGGCAGGCAACTCACTCACAATTCACCGTGATAATTTAAAAGTCATTTATTCACCGCAGTAATTCAGAAGTCATAATTCAGCCGCACATCAAAATTGTTTGGCTGGGTGCATTCATTTAATGTGGAGTCCCCTCACACAATGCTACATTAGGCTTCTAATGGGAAGAGGCTCCCCGAGGCTTCATTTATATGAAAATGGTCTGAGAGAGAGAGAGTGTGTACATTTCTATGTGCGCGTGTGTGTGTTTGTGTGTGAGTGTGCGCAAGGTGAATTGCCCTTGTGTGCAAGCCTACATATGAAAGATCACAAAAAGAGAGATAGAGAGAGAGAGAGAGAGAGAGAGAGAGAGAGAGAGAGAGAGATAGGGAGGGAGGGAGGGAGGGAGGGAGGGAGGGAGGGAGGGAGGGAGGGGGTAGAGAGAGAAAGTGAGTGAGAGTGCATGAGAAAGATGAAGAGGAACAGAGAGCGAGAGGGAAGGGGAGAGAGGGACAAAGAGCGAGAGAGAGGGAGAGAAACTAGAATTGAATATTTCAATAATAACGTTTTGTTGCTTGTTGTTTTCTTAACCTCACTCAATGCCAAATGGCTCCAAGGTAGCTGTGCCTTGATTTTGTATGTTTTTCTTTGCCATGCAATGAAAAAATTTTTTTTTTTTTTATTATTTTTTTCCCCCACATAAACAGACACAGTTGTTGTGATTCAGTGGCAAAAAGAATTTTGTCAATCAGACAAATGGTTCCAGAGATAGAGCTGTTTGAATGAAAAAAAGTGTCCATCCACTAGAATGGACACACATTTTCTCAATCAGCTAAGCGAGGGAGCCAACACACAAACAGAGAAAACCATCTCTCTGATCTCAGGTCATTTTGACATCTTAAAAAAAAAAAAAAAAAAAAATTCTATACAAAAAACACAAAAGACGTCAAAGACGTCATTGGCACTGAGGCCCATTGAAAAAAAGACGTCAAAAGACGTCATTGGCATTGAGTGAGTTAATGTGTTAAGCCGCAGGGGGTCCAGGGGGGTAATCTGCCTAAAATGTATGGCACAAAATGACAATGATTGTGCCTAGTGTTCACCCACCAAATGTCAGCTAACCCCTGGAAATGCACAAATGATATGTATTTGGTCCACGGAGCGGCTCCATGGCCTGCCCATCCCAAAATATTTTGTTCCAGGGACCCCCAGAAGTAAATATTTGAGTTAACAAGACTGACCTATGACTGTCTTGATCCAAGGCTAAACAAGCGAAGCTTAAACCAGCGCCCTCCAAGTTACACCACTTTTTATGTCAAGGACCCCTAAATTGAGACATATTAGCCAATGACCACCATGAATCACTGCTGAATCACCATGCCCATGTTAGTTGAAAAAAAAATCTCTTTCACTTAACTACAGTATTCAACTGTAGCCTACTTTCCTCTCTCTCTCCCTCTCTGTAGATAGATAGATAGATAGATATGGCAACAAGCCACAAAACTTATTATTGAAATATTTCAATTCTAGTTTAATGTGAGAGCGCACTGTCTCGCAAACAGGGAGCGCGTGTACTATTTGATTCACTGGAGTCGGGACCCTAGCTGTCTCCGTTCTACTCTCTCTTCTCTTCTCCTTTCTCCTGCGCTAGAGACAGATAATCACCCCCTCGTTTTAGGCGGAGGGGGAACGGTGAACGAGTGTTGTCTCTTCTATGATGTGATGGGTTGTGTGCGCCGGTTTTCCATTGTTTTATTTGTTTCCCCGGCCGGTCTCCTCTCTCCTCTCTTTCCTTTCTCCTGTGGCTACAGGCAGATATCACCCCTCGTTTTTAGGCGAAATAAGCGAATATTGCCAACAGATAGATTATATCACGGTTTCATTAAAAGGGGTGCAAATGATCTAATTCCATGATTGATTGATTGAAGAGTTTAGCACTGTTTGCAATAGAAGACGCAGTTACAATACACAACATTGGCACACACACACAGTCCCATTCCGCGACCCACCCGTGGGTCGACACCCAGTACTTGGGAAACAATGCTTAAAACATCATACACACGCAGTTTTTATAGACGCTGTCTGTATCTATCTCCGAGGCATTAACGCACACTCACTCACTCACTCTCACACACACACACGCGACGCGAGTGTGTGTGTGAGAGTTGACCGCGGTTGTCCGTGGTGTAAGATAACTCTATGGGTGTAACACGTTGAAAAATAAAAAATATCCGAGCACATCGGTGCTTAATAATAAGTGAACTTTCCGACGGCGAAGTCCTTCTGATGGATTTTTCTTGGCTGTCAATGTCTCTATAGTCCGCTCTGAACGTGAGTAAAACGATAGTGTACTGTGTACGCTGTATCGACTTGTCATCTAAAGCATTGCCAAATGGGAAATGTTAACTTGAGCATGTTTAAACCACTCGCCGTTTTTTCCTCCTCTGCTGCAATGAATCGCTCGCCTCTGCTCGCACGAGCCGAGCACAAACGAGGAAGGGCGAAACTTGCCGAGGCACAACTGAGGGAGGGCTGGTGGGCTGTGGCGCTCGATTCCACATCTAACGAGGAGAAAGCCTCGTTAAAATACGCTAAAATACGTGCAGACAGCCTGGCTCCGCCCGGCCAAATACCTTCCGACACGTATATCGCCCTTCCCAAACCAAAGAAGGGGGGCGAAAAAGCAACTAGCAAAGCCCACGGATAGAGGAGCAGTTGATTCCACATGATCTGCACGCTGAGCGGGGGCGGCGCCCACTGACTTCAATAGAATACGTGGAGCCAGCCGAGAGAACCGCCCGCGTTTATCATCAAGTGACATTTATCCACTTTCCATTCTGACGTCACTGCCAAAGTGATTTCCAGGGGCTAGGTAAAGACGTTTTGCTATCACAAAACGTAAAAAGAAAGAACAGGGGGAGAGAGACACACGCACGCGCACGCGCACGCACACACACACACACACACACACACACACACACACACACACACACACACACACACACACACACACACACACACACACGGACAGTGTGTGTTTTGTGCATGCGTGCGTCCTGGGTATGAAAATGAGCGGCCGTGTGTTGTGAGGATGAAGGCTACTGGTTAGTCTGTCAGACTCCCTGCTGTCCCTGGAGGTCCAGTGAACTGTGAACAGTCTCCCACTGTCTCTAGGATGGAAATGACTCAGAGGAGGAGGGGAGAGATGTGAAGGGAAGACGAGAGCAGAAGGAACGGATATATGGAGGGATGTGCTTGAAGAGTTAGATGGAAAATACAAACAAAAAAAACTATAATGTTTCACTGTAAAAACAAAACCATAAAGCAAAAATACAAGTAGGCAGAGATGAAAGTGAAACAGTGATTGAGCAGCAAATAAATGCGTAAATGTGTTTTAACGGCCATGAAAGATTTCTTTATGTATACTTTATTGTAGAGTTGTTCGATTTGGCCTAACATAAAATCTCATTTATTCCTCAGAAAAGACGATTTTCGTTTCCGATTTCGATTATTTTCTAAAAAATAATAATTGTTTCAAATATGTTGTTATCATTTAAAAAATGCAAGCAAATGATTATTTTTATTGTTTTATTTGTTATATACTGTATAGCCTATAGCCTATAGCCTATACATTTCCAGACAAATAGCCAATAAGATAATAATAATAATAAAAATAGGCCTAATAACTTTATTTATATAGCACCTTTCAAAACTATTAGGTTCCGAACGGAACCCTGTTTATTTAAAACCGGAGGACAGGGTCCCCCTAAGGGGATAACAGCGCCATCTGATGGCGCAACAGAGTAAAACTCATAAGCTCCCGAACGTCAAATACAAAATGTCGGGAGGGCTGTCAATCACAAACGAGGGCACCGCCCCCCGAGTGTATAAAAGCCCCCTGGGCCAGCATAGCTTCCTCTAAAGCCGCACCTCTGCCCGCAACAAGCGAACCGAGGGGCTTAAATCGGGGGACCCTGTCCTCCGGTTTTAAATAAACAGGGTTCCGTTCGGAACCTAATAGTTTATTGTCAAACCTCCAGACAGGGTCCCCCTAAGGGACTCATAAACACCCCGAGAAGCCATGCACCGACAGAACTGTCGTGAACCCAGACCACAACCTGAAAGAGTCACCGTCAACCGACGTGACCCCTCCCAGGAACCGGCCGACCCAGACCCACAGGGCCTGGGCGTGTCCAGACAGTAAAAAGACCCTGACAGACCGAGATCTGCCTTATGCACTAATAGCAGACATAGGTCTGCCTTATAATACTACAGTAAGATAAGGAAACAGTCAGGGTCCCCCCCAAGCCACCCAGGAACAGCGGCACGCTGTCCCAGGAAAGGGAGAGAAGAGAGCCGTCCCACTACACAGTAGATGGGGCAGCAGCACCCAGGACCGAATGCGCCAAAGCAGAAAGCGCAAGGTCCAAGTGATAGTAGGTCGCAAATGTGGAGGGCGAAGACCAATTCGCCGCAGCACAAATCTCATTAATGGAGACCCCCTTGGACAAAGCCCAAGAGGTCACCACACCCCTAGTGCTATGGGCCTTAAATGCCACCGGCACTTCAGACCCCGCACGGGCGTAAGCCAACTTAATAGCGTCCACAATCCAACTTGACAAAGTTGGTGTGGACACCGCTTTTCGTTGCCGAGCATTCAGAACAACAAAAAGCTGAGAAGTAGACCTGCTGTCCGCCGTCCTGTCACAATAGGCCTTCAAGGCCCTAACAGGACATAGACAATGAAGACGCCTATCCTCCTCCGAAGCAAACGGAGGAGGATGAAAAGCCGTCAGAACAACAGGGTCCTTCGGGACCACCCGGTTCTTCGGAACAAAACCCAAATGAGGTTTAAGAAGAACCCTAGAGTCATTATTGAGAAACCTCATACAATCATGACTCACTGAGAGCGCATGAAGGTCGCTCACTCGCTTTGCCGTAGACAAAGCCAGCAAAAGAGCCGTCTTGAAACTCAAATGCTTCAAGGAGGAACTCTCAATAGGTTCAAACGGTGCCTTGCATAGGCCCACCAGAACCACCTGTAGATCCCAAGAAGGGAACAACACTCTAGTCACAGGTCTCAAATGGTCGACACCATGCATGAACTGGACCACCTCAGGGATTTTAGACAAGCCTTTGCCTGCCACCCCCAGGTGACAGGCATCCAAGGCCGCTAAATAACCCCTCAAGGTAGAAAACGCCAGACCCAGGTCCAGGCGGTTCTGCAAGAAATCCAACACCCTCTGGGCTGGAGCCAAGTGAGCCACCACAGGAGGATCCTGAAGCTCACACCAGTCCAAGAAGGCATTCCATTTCCCATCATACAAAGCCCTAGTAGAGGAGGTTCTAGCACTCTGAATAGTAGCTACAACCGCTGGTGAGAAGCCTGCTGCCAACAGATTCTCCCTCTCACGGGCCAAACCCACAGGTCTAGGACCCGCGGGTCTGGATGGAAGATCTCGTCCCCTGCCTGGCGTAGCAGATCCCTGTGCAATGGGAGCTGCCAAGGGGACCGATAGAGCAGTGGGGTGATCAAGGACCTCCACACTCCCCAGGATGGTGCCACCAGAAGAACCTCCAGGTTGGCACACCTGATCCTCTCCAACGTGGGAAGGATCAGCTGCAGGGGCGGAAACGCGTAGAGAAGGCCCACCGGCCACTCGTAAGCGAACGCATCCGTCCCCAAGGGAGAAGGCCCCCTTACTGAGAAGTAAAGGGGACACTTCGAGTTCTCCTGGGAGGCAAAGAGATCGATCCGAGGCTGCCCGAACCTGGAGAAGATCTGCCTCACTACTGCCGGATGGAGTGACCACTCCTCGTAGCGAGGCTCCCCCCTGGACAACAGATCGGCGCCGCCGTTCTGAAGTCCCGGAACATGGGAAGCCCTGATGGACCTGAGACGCGGCACGCACCATAGAGCCATCTCCCGAGCCAGCTGATCCAGCGTGCGCGAGGATAGGCCGCCCTGTTTGTTGAGATAATACATGGCCGCCGTGTTGTCCGTCCTGACTAGGACATGGCAACCCTGGAGAAACGGTTCGAAGTACTTGAGCGCCAAGTAGATCGCCATCAATTCCAGATAATTGATGTGAAACTCCAACATAGCCGGAGTCCACAGACCCCTGGCTGAACGCCCCTCGTGGGTGGCACCCCACCCCGAGCGGCTGGCGTCCGTGGTAATCACCTTGCGTGACACCACCTCGCCCATGGAGACTCCAGTTGTCAACAACGCCTGATCCCTCCAAGGAACCAGAGCGTCCAAGCAGACCTGGCTGACAACCACTTTCCTGTAGCCCTGCCGGGAGGAAATCCTGAGTGCCAGTGTCCACCGCTGGAAAGGTCTCATATGAAACCTGCCCAAGCGCAGAAGTTGCACCGCTGAGGCCATCAGCCCTGCTAACTTCATACACTCCTTGTATCTGACCACCTGGTTCAGCTGAAAGGAGCGGAGACAAACCAGAAATCTGTCCACCCTCTCTGGTGAGAGGCGGGCAGACATCTCCACCGAGTCCAGAGATATCCCTATGAAGGAAATCTGCTGACAGGGTGTCAACATGCTTTTGCCAAAATTGACGTTGAAACCCAGAGACTTCAGGTGTGATAACACCAGATTGGTATGACGCGCCGCTTCTGAGCAGGAGGCGGCTGAAATCATCCAATCGTCTATGTAGTTTGCGAGTCTGACCCCCTGTCGCCTCAGTGGAGCTATGGCCGCTTCGGTCACTTTCACGAAAACCCGCGGGCTCAGGGAAAGGCCGAAAGGGAGGACCGTGTATTCGTACAGGCGCCCCTCGAAGGCAAACCGCAGGAACTTCCTGTGGGGGGGATAAATAAGGACGTGCTGATAAGCGTCCTTTAGATCCACTGAACAGTGGAAATCCCCCTGCCTCATTGATCTCATCAGAGCCTCTGACGTCAACATCCTGAATTTGAATTTTTTCAAGTGCTTGTTCAGAGCACGTAAATCCATAATCGGACGTAGCCCCCCCCCCTTTTTTGGGGACCAGAAAATAACGGCTCCAGAAACCTAGACGGCTCTGATCCCGAGATAGCTCCACTATAGCGCCCTTGCGCAATAGCGAGCTTATCTCCTCTCTCAAGGCCTCTGCCTTCAAGCCACGGGCTCGAGTGTAAATAACCTTGCTGGAGAGAAAGGGTACTTCCGCGAACTGTAGCCTGTACCCCCGTGTCACCGTCCGAAACACCCATTGATTCGGATTGCAACATTTCCAATGCTCCGCACACCGAGCCAGCGTGTTGTTGAGCAAAGGAGAAGCCTTGGGGTTGTACAGAGTCCGCGTGACTAAAGGGTCGCGAGGAAGAGGTTCCGTTCCCAGAAGAGAAGTTTCCGTATCCGGTGGCCACCTCGCTGCGCAGCGAGGGGTCTCCGTGTCCGGCACTTTCATTTCCGTATCCGGTTGCCATCGCACCGGAAGGCGCGTGACCCCCGTATCCGGTAGGTTCGTTTCCGTATCCGGTAGAGACCAGAAACGTAACGCCCTCCTGGCCCCGCTCGTTAAAGATGCAGGGGGAACACAACGAGGAACCCGGGGGACAGGTTTTATTACATAAGAAACACAATCCCCGGCTTGGGGAAGTGTGTTTACGTTTAATACCTTTTCTAAGGCCTTTATTTTCTTCCTTACGGGAAGACGAGGCCGACCCTGGTTGTTGTGAAAAGCTGACTTCTTCCCTAACGTTAGCACCAAACCCCTGTCCTGTACTAAACTCGGCACTGCAGTGCCGCTCAGTGGAGACAGAGGAGTATTGCATAGAAGAGGAGTTGAAATGCTGTGAATAGGATCTAACGTAAGAGGAAGCATTTTGCAAAGAGAAACCCCTGGCTTGTACCCCGTCTGCCTGACTGGATAAAGCGGTGCTTTCTGAGCTGATAGAAAATCCAACCTGGACTTCTCTATACTGGCTGTATTCATGCAAATTGGAGTCGTCTGTGCTAATGCAGGAGGAGTCGAAATAAACAGGCATTGTTTCATCAACATACTCTTTATTTTTATTGGCACTGGACACAGAGGAGGAGGCACACATATTATTTTCTTGGCATGAGAAATAATTATATTGTCCACCCGCCTGCGTTTGATAGGGGGGGTCCCCTGAAAATTCAAGGGGGCCCCGCCAAGGTCCAATGTCACTTCCGCGACGGCTTCCCACGGGCCCTGTAGGAGCCGCTCGGTTTCCCGCCCCTGTGAGGGGGGCGAGGCTGTGAGCGGGCAGGAGCCCTCACCTCTCCGCGGGTGGGCCCCGCAGAGGAGGAGGGGGTCCTGGGGGGATGGGGTTTTCCCCTGCTGGAGGAAGAGCGCCCTCTGTCAGCCTGACCTTGGGCCTTCCCTCGTCCCTGCCTGTCAGGTTTAGGCTCCTGTTTGGGCTCGGTGGTAGCCTCCAGGAGCTCCAGGGTGATCCTCTTGGCCTCCACCTCCTGGCGGAGGAGATCCAGTCCACCGCCCATCAAGGTGGTAGGGTGTCCGGGTAGGTCCTGCATGACCTTCGCGGTCTCCACCCCCGAGGAACCAGGTAGCTTGACTTTGTTGAGCCACCTTTGCCTCTCCGCCTGCATCGAATAGTCCATGCCATGTCCAAGCCATTCGATGGCATGGACATTCAGGTCCACCAGCATGCGGAGGGTCTTGTCCAACTCGGCTGCTGTGTCTTCAGGGACCCCCTCTAGCTCACCGAGGAGGCGCCTGGTAGAGGTGAGCAACAGCTGTGTAACGTTCAGTCCTCTGGCGGCCAGCGCAGAGGATCTGTAACAGTTCCTCACCAAGGCAGACTGTTTGTCGTCAAAATCAATGGCGAATCCAGGCGCCTTGTTCCCGACAGCCAGCTTGAATGGACAGCGACCGCCCGGTCCCGTCCGCTCGTGCTCTGGCTTGATGTTCCCCGCAAAGGACTGAGCGAGCAGCTTATCCATGGGGGGACACAGGGGGATCCCTATGCTCTCCGCGTTGAGGCAGTCAACAAGGAAAGGGAGCTTCGGGGGGTCCTTGTGAGTGGACCAGGTGGAATGCAGGGCCTCCGCAAACCCAGGCACCACAGGGATCTTCGCCATGCGTGGCGGTGGGGAAGGCTCCACGTCCTGGCCTAGGATGGGGACTCTGTCCCGGGGTCCAAGCGCTGGGGCTTCGAGCGGCAGCTCCAAGTCACATCTGATGGCGGCGCGCTCCAACACCGACAGCTCGTCCAGCGGGATCGAGTCTGGGTCGGGTGCTGTTGCTCCGCTCCCCCCTACTGGCGTAGTAGGGGGGATGGGAGCAGTATGGGCCGGGGAGAGCACAGCGGAGGAAGGAACCTCGGCATGAGGGACCTCCTTGGCTGCGTCTCCGCCCTGTCCGGAGGGGAGCTGAGGGTCTTCCTCCTCATACTCACCCTCGGACCCTTCCTCCGACATTCCAGGGTCGTAGTCGTCCTCCGCCTCATCTCCATCGCTGTCGTGCCAGGAGGACTGCATGGCGCGCTGCTGGGGGACGGAGAATGACTGAGGAAAATCACCGACGGTGAAGTGGCCAGAAGCACCGGGGTGGAACTCCTGGAAGGCGGCCTTCGTGGCGGGAACTGGCGGTGAAACCACTCCGAAGGCGGCCTTGCATGTCCTCTTCTTGGGCACGGCCCCAGTGCCAGGAGAGACATGAGCAACAGTGGAAGGGACCTCCGGTGGAGCGGGAGTGGAAACAGGTCCGCTAGCGCCGGGGCTACCGGTGCTAGAAAGGGCCGCATCCGCCGGAGGCCCAACCTCGTGGCGAGTAGCAGCGCTGTGGCGTACAGCGCTGACCGGCACACTAGGAGGGGTAGAGGGGGAAGGTCCAGCGACGAGAGCGGTGGCTAGGCCGAAGCCAGCGGAAGCGATCTCGTACCGGGCCCGGAGGGCTACCTCGTTGTAGCGGAGGCAGTCCACGCAGTTCACCCCCAAGGCTGGAGCTGGTGGAGACAGAGCAGCCAGGGCATGTCCTACCCCCTCGCAGACGATGCAAAAAGGGTGAGTGTCCTCCCTTGCGATGAGTCCTCTGCAAGCAGGGTTCCCACACTTCTTGGGCACCATAGCCAGCAAGTGGCTAGGGCTCGGTCCTCTGGGTCGTGGCGCAGACATGCTAGCGAGCTAGCTTAAGCTAAGCTAAGCTAAGCAAGGCTAACGCACAATTGACCGTCGAGAGAAGAAGCGTGAAGGAGAAACAGAGGAAACAAGTGAAAACAAGGAGAATAACTGAAGAAATTAGACGTTAAAGTGGGAGAATATTCTAAAGAGGCCTGTGGCCGACTTCCTAGCCGTCGCTTTAAGCTTAAACTTTAAAATAATAATGGCTGAGTTCGCAGTACTCTAGTTGCGGTAAGCAGAGGTGCGGAAAGAGGAAGCTATGCTGGCCCAGGGGGCTTTTATACACTCGGGGGGCGGTGCCCTCGTTTGTGATTGACAGCCCTCCCGACATTTTGTATTTGACGTTCGGGAGCTTATGAGTTTTACTCTGTTGCGCCATCAGATGGCGCTGTTATCCCCTTAGGGGGACCCTGTCTGGAGGTTTGACAATAAACATAAGTTACAAAGTGCTGAACAACAATAAAATATAGCATACAGGAGATGTTTTTTATTTTTTATTTTTAGCATTGGTGCCCACAAAATGTTTAGGTGCTCACTCTTCCTTCACCCATTTGCAATGTGAAATGCCACCAAATCTATTTTCCATGTTGCCTGTCTGGGAAAGCAAGCTGCTAAGCTTTTTATTGTGAAGCCAATTAAAGGTTTCTATACATCTAAACATCCAGCAAGTTTTAGCGTGGTGAAAAAAGATGATCTACAAGCTCACAATGTGTTGCGAATGTGACGTGTTGTGAGCTTGTAGATCAGCTCGTTTCATTATGCAACACGTCGGTCGTACGACAAAGTGAAAGTCCGGCTTCACTTCTGAGTTTTTGCAGGTCTTTCAGTCCGCCTGTATCAATCTTTTCAGTCCGCCTGTACCTAGGTTAAGGTGCCTTAACCTAGATGCGTCTTTGATACACACGGACTGAAAGACCTGCAAAAAAGGGAGTCAAGGTGTTGTGGATTGTATGTAGACAGAGAAGAAGCGCTGCTCACAGCACTCTCCGATGCAAAATAGCATAAACACAGTGACAGCCAGGGACAGTAGGACTACAGTAGGTCAGGTGGGTAACACAGCATTAATTAGCTTTTTTCAAGTTTACCAGATCAGCGTTTGTTCTGTTTGCTGCCTGTACCAGTGCCAGTGAGCGCACATCATAGTTCCTGTGGTGAGCTCTGAGCTGCCCAGTGCATGCACATCAAAGAAAAGGATACATCAGAGAGAAAATTACATTAATTTGGTGTCAGACCTTGTCATCCTGCTTTAGGAGGACCGGGCTGTGGCCTTTTTGCCCCGTGCAAGGCTCTAATGAGTGAGATCCATTCCTGAATTACCCTAATTAAAGTGAAAATCGATTTGACAATTTTCTTATTTTTTAAATCGTCCAAAGGAAAAAACATGGATTTCGATTAAAAATCGATTAATCAAACAACTCTACTTTATTGTACCAGTAAGACTCCCTAATCAGGAGTTAAGCGACCGTCACTCGCATACACAAACTTTAGAAGGCAATCGTAGCCAATCAGGAGAGAATATGGGAAATGGGAAAGATCCATGTTGATGACATGACTTTAGAGATAATGTGTACCGCTATGTGTGATTTTAGGCCAAAATCTGTAGGAGCAGTGTCCAAAAATGTGTTTTCAAAGAATCTGCCTCATGGTGGCGCTAGAAGAGGGCCATGTGAGAAATGAGGGGCAGAGGTTGTGATTTGCCATCCAAGGAGTGTGTGTGCAACGTTTGGCATCTACTGTATAGGGCCAACGGTGGTGGAGATAAGACTAGGGCCAAAAGTGTGAAGTGGCGTGGCGTGACGGACAGACAGATGGATGGACGGACAGCCTGTATGATGAAGAGTGAGAAAAAAAATACAATTAAGGATCCAACCCTTCTGGTCTACTTGGTCACAAACATTGCACCAGTAAACACAGATACTGTAGCAGAGGAGGAAGCATGAATAGTAGTTGATAAATGTGCAGACATCATTCGTGAGACATATTGTGTGGTGGATGTTAAAGGGACATCTGCTGTTCCGTTCATCTGGATGTGAACGATGGAAGGAGGACGATGTTGGGTTGTTTTCACACCCCAATTCCCACCAGTCCGAGTCCGGTGCTTACACATGGAAAACACATAATCATAAGACCCATGTTGATGCTCAGGGCAGACGGAGAGTGATAAAAGGTGGGTGTGAGAGAGAGAGAGAGAGAGAGAGAGAGAGAGAGAGAGAGAGAGAGAGAGAGAGAGAGAGAGAGAGAGAGAGAGACACAGAGACAGACAGACAGACAGACAGACAGACAGACAGACAGACAGACAGACAGACAGACAGACAGATAGAGAGAAGGGGGAGTGAAAGTGATGAGACTGTGGGAAAGAGGCAACTCTGAGTTGCTTCTGATATCAAGTCCTTCAATATCTCACAGAGTAACCCATTACAGTCCATACAGCCCTCGACATTATAAATGGCCCGCTGGCCCGCATGTACTTTTTAGAGTGACAGGGCCACCAGAACTCTGCAGGGACTTGCCCGTTGGGCCAGTGAATTTAATGCCTTAATTGAAAATAAAACATTTATCTAATTTCACATGTATTCCTCAAGCTGTGGTACTGTTTTGTAATAATTTAGGTGAAATCGTCTCATAATTACCGCTAAAATATAACGTTGCGTGATCCCGATCAAAGACGAGCAAAGTTGCCTTCTGTCACAGTTACACACAGCAGAGCAGCCAGCCTGCTACTTAGAGATGGGACGTTCGTGAACAAATCGAGTCTTTTGAACGGTTCTTTGAAATGAACGTAACTATAGTAACTAGAATGAGCCAGTCTTTTGAACGGCTCTTTAAAAGGAACGGATCCCAGAGATCCGGCTCACTTCAAAGAGCCATAAATCCCATCTCTACTGCTACTGTAGTTGTTGACAGCGTTAGCTTCCAGAGATTGTTGACAACGGAGCGGAGCGCTGTTGCCCTGCTGTTCAGTATCCAATGTCACCGCGTGTCAGAATCAGAAAGTACAATAGACAAGTTATGTTCTTGAAGTTGGGGAAAGGTCCATTACTATACTGAGAAAAAGGAGAGAAGACCCTGTCGGCTGTCGCTGTGTGTGTGTCTAGTGAACGAGAGAGAGGGGGGCAGTCCTGTGTGTGTGTGTGTGTGTGTGTGTGTGTGTGTGTGTGTGTGTGTGTGTGTGTGCGTGCGTGCGTGCGTGCGTGCGTGCGTGCGTGCGTGCGTGCGTGCGGAACGCATTCGGCAAATTTGTTTCTTTTAACTGTTGTAGATATTTAGAATCAACGTGTACTGTAGCCTATTGAGAATATGTATATCAAATGAGAAGATGAGAATGTTGTGTCTCAGTGTGGGCACTTCGATGTCAAATTTGACAATTATTTTCCTAAATATTGCATACATGATTAGAACATGATTGAACATTCCACAGTTAAGGTCTAATATTTCTATAATTGCTGTCCTATGCTTCTATCTTCTGTATAACTGACTACTGGAGCAGGAATGTATACACAGTTTATAAATATGATGCAATTATGCCAGAATAAACCATTAGCCTTGGATCAAGAATATCATAGATGTATTTTATTTACATTTTGATATCATCTATAAAATACAGCTTTGATAGCCTTGATCCTATGCTAATTAACCCCAAATTAGGAGATCCTGGGAAGGCAGACAGACAGCTGTCAATCTGGGCTGGGGCCCTCACCAGTTAAACAGGCTACAGCTGGTGTTAAGAGTAGGCCTACATGTTATTGAATCAAATGAGTTGTTTTTATGGGGAATGATATTTTGAATGGCGAAAGGGACAGGACAGTACAGTTCACTCCTATGTCCTATGTACTCCATTCATTAAAAAAAAAAGACGCTAGTATCGAGGATGAAGGAGGACGCAAGTTTTGCGCACACACGCGTGTCAGGGCCAGTGATCATCAAAATCGTAAATTTCCCTTAATGTCTACCTCTGCCATAGTTAACTAGTTTCGTGCCAAGGCCACTAGATGGCGCCATAGTGCCAGACTCACTCCCATAGACCACCGCTGTAACATACGGGGACCCACGTAGCAGTGACGCGCGCGTTCACGTTTGTGCGTGTCATGAAAATGACCCGGATGAAGAGAGCTACAAGATAGCTATAGGCTTGGAAAGCGTAGGACGAGCCAGGACCACCCACGTCTCTACAAGCAGCTCAGGGTAAGTCAAATAGCAAAATAAATTGTATTGTATTGAAAAAAAGCCGAACTTGTTCGGGATCGGCACTAGAAGGGTTAAAAGCTAACAATAACTGCATTTTCATCACTCTTCTCTTTCATTATATCAACCACTCATTTTAACTTTCATAATCCCCTCAATGGCCTCAAATTCCAACCAAAAAAAAGGCTTACACGAATACAAAGGAAACAGTAATACAAAAACATACATTACATCTGTGTCTTACATTTGTATTCTTCAAGAGGCACACATTTGGTAAGAATGCAAAGCATGTTTCTGTTATGCTTCTGAAAAGTACAGTATTTTCTGGACTATAAGGCGCACCTGACTATAAGGCGCACTGTCAATGAACTGTCTATTTTC
Source organism: Nannobrachium achirus (assembly GCF_963921795.1). Lineage (NCBI taxonomy): Eukaryota > Metazoa > Chordata > Actinopteri > Myctophiformes > Myctophidae > Nannobrachium > Nannobrachium achirus. The sequence goes on along the minus strand of NC_137811.1, from coordinate 45,069,360 downwards.
AAACTGTTTTCATATATAAGGCGCACCTGACTATAAGGCGCACATAATAGACGCTACCGTTGCGTTATGCATCCAACAGATGAAGCTGTGCTAAAGGGAATGTCAATGTCAATGAATGATCCATATATAAGGCGCACTGGACTATAAGGCGCACTGTCGTTTTTTGAGAAAATTAAAGGCTTTTAAGTGCGCCTTATAGTCCGGAAAATACGGTACTTTTACCCACAATTCCACCCAAAATAGGCTTCCATAATTTGGTATTCTTTGGAAATGTCTTAAATGATATGGGTTTTTTGGGAGGCCCAACCCTCCCTCAGTTCTGGGAGGTTCCCCTTTGATTCTACAAGCCATATTTGTCCATATAAATCACTGTTATCATTGAGTATTGTCTTATTTTCTTTGATTGGCTATTTCTATTTGACCATATTTGTCTACTTTTTTTAAACAAAAAAGACTAATGTACTGAGCTGTTGCATTCAAACAAGTTTTGTTCACTATGCTGTTTTCTGTGTGCACTGTAGTCACAGTGCTAACAAACAAGCTCATGTTCTCCTCTGGAATTTGGTATAGACCGATTTTTCAGAGCGGCAACCATAACTGCGGTGTCAAGTGGCACCTGTGTGTGTGTGTGTGGCTGTGTGCCGACACCACAGCTACACGGCAGCGCTCTGGAAAAAGGGGACAATCTCATTCCTTATCCTCAAAACCCTGAACAGTATGACATCATAGCTAAACATCTCTGAAAAAGCGGACAACTCATAAACAAAGGTGAGGGAGGTGAGCAAAGACAAAATGTCAGCAAGAGAGAAGAATAGAAAAGCAAGCAGCAACTGTTAAAGACATTTTTTCACCTAACCTCTTGAAATACGACCATTAAAGGCACAATGCAATCAACTAAAATGTCAAAGACAAGTGGCCAATGAGAGGTGATTGGGCCCATAACTGCTCCAATCAGCAAATGGAGCTATGAAACTGTCTGAATCCATCAAAGAAGAGGGGAAAAAACAGGTGTACAGTGTGTGTGTGTGTGTGTGTGTGTGTGTGTGTGTGTGTGTGTGTGTGTGTGTGTGTGTGTGTGTGTGTGTGTGTGTGTGTGTGTGTGTGTGTGTGTGTGTGTGTAGGTTTGTGTGTGTGTGTGAAACAGAGGGAGTAAGAAAGAGGTACTGTAGAGCTTCAGAAAGTGTGTGAAGAAAGACAAATAAAGCACATGAGTGAAAGTAAAGATCAATTTGTGCGCATCATGCCTGTGTGTGTGTGTGTGTGTGTGTGTGTGTGTGTGTGTGTGTGTGTGTGTGTGTGTGTGTGTGTGTGTGTGTGTGTGGCTTGTCTCTCTGTCAAGTGTGATCTTTAAGGCAAAAGAAGAAAAAAAAAGTCCTTTTCATCTCCAATCACAGCCATTCACTGTGACTCTCTCACATTGTACGGACGCTTGATGCTCTGAAGGGAAGCGAGCAGGAAGGCACTTGGCCTTTAGAAACAACGGCGCTAACTTCATCCTTATCATAATATGTCTGCTGCTGTTTTTTTTTTAAACATCTGCAGCAGCACCACCACGAGAAGAAAGCAAAAAATAAAAAAGGTGAAGAAAGAGGGATGGTGGAAATACAATGAAGAGAAGATTGAAATATGGGTGAAGTTAATAGATGTTTCCAATTTGAGGGGGTGGTGGTGGTGGTGGAGGGAGGGGGGGGTGGTTTAAGAAGGACAGGGAAAGAGACGGAGACGAGGATAACTTAAGGAAGACCCCCCTACCTCCACTCTTATGTAGGTTAATTGACTGAAGAATAAAGGGAGAATATATGATTCAATTGTTAAAACACATGGGTTTGAACAATAAGAGGGGACAGTGGCATATGGAGGTCGGAGGAATACTTTTTTCAACACACACACACACACACACACACACACACACACACACACACACACACACACACACACACACACACACACACACACACACACACACACACACACACACACACACACACACACACACACACACGAGAAAGAGGGATAGCAAAGCCGGTGCGTCGTCCTAGTATATTTCTAATTATCAGTTAATTGTTATTCCCTATCATTAGGAAGGGTGGTTTTTTAATTGTAACGTAGCCGAGCAGAAAGCCAACCTATACGTGTGGGGGGACAATTAGCCACCTCCATTAACCCCTGGTTAATTACAACCTCCATCGCTGCTTCCCATAGCAGTTTTTTTCCTTCTTCTTAACTCTCTTTTACCCCCTCTATTCTTTCCCCAGGCCTTTATCCCCATTTCATTTCATAGTTCTGTCCTCCTTTCATCTATCTATTCCTCTCTCCCCCTCTTTCTTTCTATTGTTCAGTTCATGTCATGTCTTAATTTAAATGTGTTGTTGCTTTTTTTCTCTCCCTCTCTCTCTCGTCCATCTCCCCTCTTTACTGCTGTGCCCTCGTTTCCTGAGTGGAGTGTTATCCAAGCAAGAGTTTCTGGCTGCTGTTTTGTCTCCATTGTCTTTCCCTGGGAGATGCCACCAGGAAGTCGAGAAAACAATTAAGACGGTCAACTCCCATTAGAGATAAAGTGGGAGGAAGGAGACACAAAAACCGTGAAACCCTAAAAGCATTCACAAATGAAACCAAAAGGGTTCATTTGTACAGTCCGGGAGTTAAATAAACAGGTTTGTGTATAGAGGGTATGCGCGTGACATCGTCATCATACCCGAAAGTTATGCGGGAACGCCTACTGAGTGGCAAAAAAAATACTTTCTGGCCTTGACAGCCCATACATCCAAACAGCGAAGTCCTATGTGATTAAACAACATTAAACTCACTTTGCCACTCAATTTGCCATTCATTTTATGCATGCACAATTGCACATACCCTCTATATACATATACCTGAACTTTTTGATATGGTGAAACAATTCAGCTGTCCTTGACATGAAAACGTTTGAGAACCACTGAATTAGAAAGCCCTCACAACTCAACAATTTACTGTCTGTGAATAGATGGGGAGGCCAACTATGAGATTTCTGTCGGTTCAAATCATACTGTAGGTTGGAAAGTGATTTACCTTATTTCAGTGTCTATTTTGTTTCTAAAACTAAATTGTACTCTTAATCTAGAGTGACTTAAAATAGCCACATAATACATCAACATCAATACACCAAATGCATAGAAATAGTAATCTAAGAAAATAAAACATAGGCAGACCAAGCACCTATTTAGTAAAAACGTTATTAAAACAAAGTTATCTAAATTACGCAAAGGGTTTCATTCCTTCTTTGTTCGAGCCCTGTACTTATCTTCCTCTCCTCTCCAGCATGCTGATGTATTTTCTCTGTATGTGGTTAAAGTCTGAGCTACACTTGGTTGCGTGACATGTCGTGCACCAAAAATAGCCGATCTACAAGCTCTAAACCCATCGTACTGCAACGCCTTGTGAACTTGTACATCAACTATTTTTGGTGAGGGACACAGGCACGCAACAACTAAGTATAAATCACCCGTTACTAACTACAACTACTATACATCTGTGATGGAGTCCTGAGTCACTGTAATGATGTCACTAAATGTATTGATTAGACCGTGGAAAACAGATTGACAGAGAGAGAGAGAGAGAGAGAGAGAAAGAGAGAGAGAGAGAGAGAGAGAGAGAGAGTGCAATGACATGTTAGTGTCAGACAGAGAAACGAACACACACACACACACACACACACACACACACACACACACACACACACACACACACACACACACACACACACACACACACACACACACACACACACACACACACACACACAGGCAGACAGACAGCGAAAGCGTAGGCTACTGTAACAATGTCCATTGTTCAATTAGGGAGAGAGATAACAGCTGATAATATGGTGTTACTAAAGAGGACACAATGGTCTTTAATTGACTCATTAGGTAGAACAGAGAATGAAGCGAGCTAATGAATGGGCTATGAGCCCTGTAAGGTAATAACAGCTAAACTGCTTGGTAAGCAAACTGGAAAGGCCGTTTGGTCAATTCATTTTGTCTCAATAAATGCAAGGGGCAGCAATTTTACCTGCTAACTAGCAGTAGTGGTATTGGGGGAGGGGTGGTGGGGCTAATGGAGAGGATAAAGAGATGACTGTACACTAGACTGAGTGGACTTGTGGCCAGAATCATCTAGGCATATCTCCATATTCATTATGACATCTATGAAGAGAGACTTGGCATTTGTAATTTGGAACTGAAAAATGCAAGGCGGTCATTCTCCTTTGACATCATTGCTAAACACAATCCACGTGCTTTGTATGTGACTGTTGACAAGCTAACAAACACTCCTGTGTCTGTAGCCTCTGAACATTTATTCACCAGAGCCTGCAATGAATTTGACACTTTCTTCACTGCCAACATTCAAAAAAAAGTTAAACAAGCAGTTAGCGCCTCCATATCGAGTTGGCAGGGCTTAATTTGTGCCGGAGACGAGCTCCCGTATCATGCATGCTAGGCACGGGGAAATCTAGAAGGTGCTCCATCACCTACAGTAAAATGCACATACTGTACAATACAATACAATACGTTTTAGTTTATTTTATTTTAAGTTTCATTATTAATTCCACTTTCACATGTTCCCTCAATTCAATGGAAAAGGACCATGGATGAAATAAAACCGAGTTATGTTTGTAAATCGCCACAATTTACACACTTTTATTATTTGCTGTTAGAAACATGATCTGTTATATTTGTTTATGTCTTCTGTTGTATGCATCCCTAGTATTATCCATTGTAAAATTGTGTTTCCTTTGCTTGATGTTCTGTGTAAAGCACATTGAATCGCCTGCTTGTTCAAAGTGCTGTACAAATAAAATTGCCTTCCAGGATTGTGTTATGGATCATTTCTATTGGCACACAGGATAAATAACCGTAAAGTGGAGGAGTCTCCAGAGAATGGCCATTCTGTGTGTGTGTGTGTGTGTGTGTGTGTGTGTGTGTGTTTGTGTGTGTGTGTGTGTGTGCGGCCGTGCTCGTGTACACAATGTAATGTAAACACATCAATGTGCACATAATATGCAGCGTGTCTACCTACCTGGAGGTGTTCCAGTATATATGGAGGGTTGGTCATGCCCAGTCTCAACATGGCTCCTTCAGGGATCACTTCCACCAGTCTCCACAGCAGGGTGGGCAGGTCTGTCCCTATGTCTCTACCATACGCCCCTGTGTCTTCACTGGTTAACCAGATCTCACAAACTCCCTCTGTATGGAGGGAGAGGGAGAGGGACAGGGACAGAGACAGAGAGAGAGAGATACAGAGAGAGAGAGTTGAAGTGATAAAAAAAAATCACAAAAGACAAATGGTTAGAAGTCTTAACATGTCAGCATGTGTGGCTGGTGTTTTGGGGGGAAAGTACGGAAAGCATGATTAATAGTTTTAACATTTCAACATAGCAAATAATACACACAGTACATTTCAATAGGGGACTTGAATAGAGGTGGTATTGTACAACATACTTCAGCCAGGGGAAGCAAGTCAAACATTGAAAATCCTTTACTGTACACAAGAACAACTAATAATTAATGTATGGCTGGTCATAATTTATGAAATATGGAAGCACATATACAATAGAAGCCATTACATAAAATTCACAACACCCTAGCGGTCATTCTTTACTTCATGAATCATAAATGAAACAGTCGAGTACTGTATAGCAAACTGCCCTTACAGGTTATCCACCTTACATCAGCAGACTAAAGGTCCTTACGCCTGTGTGTGTGTGTGTGTGTGTGTGTGTGTGTGTGTGTGTGTGTGTGTGTGTGTGTGTGTGTGTGTGTGTGTGTGTGTGTGTGTGTGTGTGTGTGTCATGTGTGTAATTGGACCCAATTGTTTTTCTTTCTTTTTTCAAACTGTTGTTTACATCCTCAAAGAATGTGAATATTACGTGGAAATGAAGCAATGCTATTCTTTTAGTTGGAAAGAGGGGGATTTTTCACCCTAAAAAGGCATCAATCTGTATGAATGAGGCATTTTCGTATTGTTTATTGGTCATGTTCCCGTGTGTGAAGACCAAAACTCAGGTACAAAATGTGGCCAACAAGGTTTAGTGTTCTTTCATTCCTGAACCAAGGATTTGAGAGAACCCTCACATGGCCAGTTTTTGTAGACAATTAAAAACAGCAGGTCTGTGAACCCATGGCAAATCTATACTTTGTTGCACAACGCTTTCATGTGTCGAAATGTTAACTAAAAAGAGTTGACGTGACTTGCATCCAAAAACATTCAGTTCAAATAACATGATTTGTTTTCGAACAACACTTCTTAAATGTATAATTGGAGCCGGGGACATCCAGCGCTGAAGGTCACACAATTCAACTTGATGTTAAATTAAGTCCACGCTCAGTCCCACAGACTAATGATCTAACCATCATTCGGTTGGGAGACTAGAAATGGTTGACTGACTGCTTTAGCTAATATTAAATCACAGTGTAAGAAGGCGGCACACAGGCCCGTGCACGGCAACAGACACACACACACACACACACACACACACACACACACACACACACACACACACACACACACACAAGTGACCATAAACACAGTGATCATTATCATTAGCTCTACACAGACAGACCGACAGACGCTTGTGGTCATTCAGCGAGATGAGATTAAAGATCAGGACAATTACGAGAGGCAGTGTTTAAAAAATGTGTGTGTGTGTGTGTGTGTGTGTGTGTGTGTGTGTGTGTGTGTGTGTGTGTGTGTGTGTGTGTGTGTGTGTGTGTGTGTGTGCACACGTGCGAGTGTGACTGTGTGCGTGAGTATGAGTGTGTGTGTGTGTGTGTGTGTGTGTGTGTGTGTGTGTGTGTGTGTGTGTGTGTGTGTGTGTGTGTGTGTGTGTTTAGGTGTAGCCTATACGTGTCAGTAGATTAAAGATGATGATGATACAGTAATTGTGGAGAGTTAGAATTTAAAAAGCTCATTATCATTAGTATTAAGCTATGTTAATGACTGCTGCAGCTGACCACATCTAACACCACCACATCCTTCTCATTATGCATCATCAACTCTAAAGGTTGACATGCAATGCTGAAGTATGTATGTACGTGACTGTTTGTTTCAAGTAAAATGAACCATATTATATACACATATAATAGTAAGACGCCTCAGGGCGACATGCGCCATGTCTTGGCAGTGATGTATATCAGACCAGTTACCCATATATGGAGACCCCTAGTACCCATATATGGAGATCCATGTTCTGTATATGGAGATATGCTGTGAGAGCCCAAACATGCCTACTCAGTTATTCGTTATGCGAAAGTCGTATTTCCCATATGAAATCCTGTTAGATATGGTCTTAATATTGATGACATCAGGGACCTCCATGTATGGGCATAAAAGGGATTCTGTTAGTGTGGTTCCCCTGACATCACAGTGAAGTCAGAGTGGGATGTCAGAGCGGAAAACCCATTCTGTTAGAGTTGTTCCCCTGACATCACAGTGACGTTAGAGCATGATGTCAGAGCGGCTAACCCATGTCACATGTGATGTCACAGTGTGTGTCAGGGGAACCACAGTGTCAGGCGTTATAGACAGTGATACGGTCAAGCTGTGACCGTTCACATACTAAACTGTGATCTACGGTTGCAATATTACCCATAAGACCACATGAGACTCACACAATATGTCCATATACACTACAGTATGGGCATTCCAAGCTATGGGCTTAATATTGATGACATGAGGGATCTCCATATATGGGCATACAAAGGACCCAAAGTGATGTCATACAGATGTGCCGTTTCAATTCTTCAATATTTACTCATATTTCCCTGAAAATGTCCTGCAAATGCATTTTTCCACAGGTTTCTTTTCCTGTTTTGCTATTCTAATTTTTATGGAAAATGTAGGGTATTTTTGCAGAAACTCGTGCACGTGTGAAGTTTTGAAATGGCACATATGTAGGTTAGCTATGGAGATCCCAGATCTCCATATATGGGCATACAATGGGCATGCAAGGGACAAGGAAGGAATGTGATGTCACAAGATATGGACACGATGTGACTGTTTTCATAGTTAACTGCAACCTATGGTCACATCATGTTCTCCTGCATTATTCTTATGATTAAGTGTCTGTTTACTTTCTTGAACCAAGTGTTATCTCAAATGTATTTTGGTCATCATCACTTGCTCAAGTATAGACAATGTATTTGGGTATTCAGTATATCTCATCCATCCTGGTTAGCTTGACCCTTTCCTTTTCTTAGAAGAGGGACACGGAAGGTTTGAGCTGCAAAAGGGATTGGTGATTGTTAGAGAAATTAGTAACTTACACACAAAAATACACAATGTTTGTTTAACTCATCAGTACTTTGATTTTGGAATAGGCAGAGTAGACAGGATTGTTTTGTTTTTGCATTCTAACTATCAAATATTGTCAAGCCCTCTTCCTTGTCACCATTTTAAGCTTGTGCCACTTCCCATTGAGCCACTGCTCTAGCCAGATAAGGCGACACAACACCTGTGTGGAATTATTGATAACACATGAAGTGACCAGCCTGAGGGTATGTAGAGACAATACATTCCCATGATAGTCAGCTTTCCAAGTATGTGTGCCAAGGCCTGATGTGTCCATGCATTCTCTATGTCCCTGGAGTGTTTTTTTTCTTCCTCTTTTCTCTACACCCACCACATATTTCCCATCATATACTACGTCACACAACCTTGTCACAGAACATTGACTCAGGCTTCAACTGACAAACAGCGATCAGCTATCACTAGGGGGCCAGGGTGAGTGGGCTAACGTCATTTCCTCCAAAAACACAATTTCTGTCATTCCTGTGTAACATTGTTTTCACCCAGACAGAGTGAGCTGGACGGTGCATTGTCTCACATGGCGGAGCCGCTCTTACTGAACCCCATGTTACGAGCAGTGTTGAAATGGGCCTGGCGCTGGTGGTCTCTGCTTGGCCGCTGTGTCCGTTGTTTACAGAGAAGCCCAGACAAACTCAGTAACCTGCCCAGTTAGTTGCCCTCCCCTCCCAGCACCGCTGATAGTGTTATTGTTAGCCGCAGAGACAGAGATGGAGGTTAGACCTTCAGGAAATGTTACCATGACCCCAACCCCCCTTCTCTCGCTACCCTACCTGCTCCAATACACAGAAACCAGCTGCTTCCTCTGATTACCATGCCTGTATAGTTGTGGAATAGGCTGCTTACGTAAGAGTGTGTGTGTGTGTGTGTGTGTGTGTGTGTGTGTGTGTGTGTGTGTGTGTGTGTGCGTGTGCGTGTGTGTGTTGGGGTGTAACGATACATTTTAACAGCGATACGATACGCATCACGATACATGGTTAACGATACGATACATGGACAATATTGGTAAATTCACGACGATAGGATACGATTCTATTCAATGATTTAAAATCGTTATAGTAACAATTTTTTCGCAAATAAATGATATCTGTGTAAACAATCTATTATTATGGAAGTAAATGCTGTGATTACAGTATCTAGCAAATCCATGGACATTATATTTCAACTAGTGCTGTCCGAGTTAACTAAATTAATCGCAATTAACTCACCGTTTGGTTAATCACGATTAATTATTTTAATCGCAATTAATCGCATATTTACAAACATTGGCTACAAGGTCCATCCCTGTTGATTTAACAAAAGATACAAAGTATAAATAAAGCATAAAGGTGGACACAACAGTAATCATATTAAGTCAATTCAGCAGATCCTTATACCCATCAGCTGCAGTCTGTTTAATGCAATACCATTATGATTTATTCCGATTTTTAATTGATTTCGAATAAAAGATTGACATACTTTTGCATAAATCCAACAAATATTTCCACTCCCAAGTTAATAGGGCCACGAAAGACTTGAAAGATATCCCTCTAAGTTACATTGTGACCTGATAAAAGCTGATGACTTATTTGCGATTAATCGCGCGATTAACTACATAAATCATGTGATTAATCGCGATTAAAATATTTAATCGTTGGACACCACTAATTTCAACACATATGGACAAACCCACCTTGACATGAACGCACGATCCGTGCACTAAAAATGTATCCGTGCATTAGAAATTTAGGAACGTGGCATCCTGGTACTTGGCGGCCATTTTGAAAAGGCAGAGAATGAGTTAAAATTGCAAAATACAAGGCACAAATACTTAGTTTCCATACAATCAATTATTTGCATTGTAAAATGAATTTCACAAAAAAAAAGATAAAAAAAAACTATTTAAAACGATACAAAGCAAAAAAGGTACAATATTTTGTTTTTGCAAACGATATAGTAGATCATTGCAAATTAAAATATATTTGTCGATTCAGTTACTATATCATTACATTGTGTGTATGTGTGTGTGTGTGTGGGGGGGGGGGGGGGCTTTTATATTCCTAGTCTAGTATGGTCTTTGTGTTCAGTTGTATTAGCAAGTGTGCCTTATTAGATTAGTGCCCATTAGACATAGCGACATACAACAAAGGCCAGATTTGAACCCACAACATCACTGATCCATTTAGCCATCACACCATCATCCTTATTGTTGTACACACACGTTGACAAATTCTTTCCAAGCTGCAGTCATCCAGGTGAGAGCCAGAGGGGTCATGGTAATAACATTAACCATCCGATAATTATTCCAAGTGTTCCATTTGTGCGCCAGCGTTCGACATACCGGTAATTCATTATCATGGTCCCAGGTTACAGCTTTGTCATTCAGCATCGAGCAAACACATGCAGTTTTCTAGATGAGTTGTTTTCAAGCTGTTTGTGGCCAAGACACACCAAAGGGCAAGTAGAATTCTCAATACACCTGTATTCTGATCTACAATCTGACAACTTTTGAAAATCTGAAAATAAATGAAAAAGGAGAGTCGTCTATTTGGGGATGCCTCATAGCCCCTAGCACAAGAATATTTTGGAACAATGCTGTGCTGTGGCAGACACTCAGAACTAGAAACTGTGTTTAGAAATTGCCAGTAATGACATGTCCAGGTTGAACGATACCAGGTTTAAAGTGTAATAAATATATATTTCCTTAGGGTACTGAATTTTCCTCTGTATTGGGAAACGAGGAGACAAAGTACTGATACAGTAAACAAATATCCATTATGTTTTATATAGTGGTCTATCAATAACAATGCTTGGTGCTCACAACATCCCAAGGCACACCTGGACTTGTCTCAGTGCACACCGTTTGAGAGCCATTGCTTTAACCCTGCTAGCATCACTCACCTACGTCTCACAGGAGGCAGGCGTGCACACACACACACACACACACACACACACACACACACACACACACACACACACACACACACACACACACACACACACACACACACACACACACACACACACACACACACACACACACACACACACGCCAAACACATATTCGGCAGACACGAGATGTGACAATGTTGGGTCAAAAGCTCAAACTCTGTGTAGCTTCTCCTCTAATCCTCCATCTGGCCTATTAATGTTCACCTCAATATACATACCCTAAGTGGGGTTTGGTGAAAGGGCCTTCCTGTGTGGATGTTCTCTATCTCTATATAGTTCTCTTAGTTCTCTCTTGCCTCCCATGTAAAGCGTCTTTGGGTACTCTGAAAAGCGCTATATAAATTTGATATATTATTATTATAACATTTCTCCCCGTGTCCCCTAGGGTACGTTCTGCTCCCTCACAAAAAAACATGCTGTAATCCTGGTCTCTATACTGCCTCCCACTGGTCATCCGGGGCACCTGATGGAGGGGAAACGAACTGGTTTGGAATAACGTGTTCCTTCCACGTGCTAAGTCCTACCGGGGAAACTACCCCCTGTCAGGTGATAAGAAGTGGCTTGCTCACTCCTCAATCATTGAAGGAAACATGAGCTCAGTTCGGGGCTTTCCCCAGGTTGGCAGAGGGAGAGTAGCACCCAGGATTACAGTTTAGGCAATTGGCACAGGGTGAAAAATGGGTTACGAAATCATGGGATAAAGAAAAGGAAAACAAATTAAATCCCTATGATAAGCTATGAAAAGGTCTTTAATTTATATATTGAAAAAAGGTATACAGTATAGATACAAGGTTTCTGCCTGACAGCAAAGATACTGTATATCATCACACAACCCCCACATAGACTTACTGATGTGTGTGTCCTGCATGAGGCAGGCTGATGGTGTTATTCTTGGACAGAAGCTGACGGTCAAACTCCCAGCTGTTTCCTCCATCTCTGTCTCTGTTTCTCTCTTCATACGTTCCCTCATCTGTCCGAACATTACTGAATACCAACACCCTGTAAGAACCTGCCCAAAACAAGGGAGGTGTCAACCCCACCCACCCACCACCACCACAGTCATCACCACCTACACCCCCCTAATTTCCATGCCTGCCCTTTTTTTTCCATCTTCTCCTCTCTTCAATGTCTATACAGCTGTCTGTATCTGAACTGAGCCATAGTTAATGGCGGTCGGGGAAAATGTCATGCTCTCCACCCATGTTTTTGACTGCTCTGACATCAAAACTACATCATATCAAAACCTGATATGGAAAGAGCGTCAAAGTTTTAACATCGATGGAAGTCAATCATGACTAATCAATGGAAACATAAATAATCCTGTCCTGTTGTTTTGGTTAAAGGTATACAGTAAAATCTTCAGTATTCATTCAATGGAACATGGGGGAAAAAAATGAATGGACCCAAATGGACCCTAAAAATGGACTCAATTTCAGTGAATGTGCCCTTGTGTGCATGCATGTTGCCCTGCCATTTTGTCCACTAGCATTCAAACCCAGTCAGAGCTAATTGACTGTGAAGAGCAACTCTGCGACTAATAATGTTTTCGGTCCTTTTCATTTCTTTTTGTTGCTCCACTGTGAACCGTGTCATTCCAATGCTTTGATATAATGCACTGCATTTTCAACAAAGACGTGGGCTAACAGTAGGATGCTGGACTTATAATGACATTAGCCTGCAGCATGCTGGCAGAATATACCATTACACTGTGCATATGAAACACTGTCTATAGCCCCATGTCCCCCACTGCTCCTATGGAAAGAGCAGGATGAGAGGAGCGGAGGAGGATGGAGGGAACAAGAGGAGAGATGAGGGCTTTGAAGTGGTTGCTTTGAAGAAGTGAGACAGAACTAATTGATTTCAGGTGATTGGGACTTTAGTAACAGCCCGTGTTGAAATGAAGGAAGGATATTGATGGGGATAAGGAGGTTTCAAGTGTGTTTGCATCACTGCATTATTAATACAATAATAATTAGTAGGGAGCAGGGCTCAGGAGGTAAAGTGGCCAACTGGAAAACCGGAAAGGTCCCTGGTTCGATCCTTGACCAAGACACGGAACGCCTACTGTAACCGGGCATTCCTTTAGGCAGCTGAACATTTCTCCTGATAGTTATGCCTAGACCCAGTGTGGGTGAAACTCTCAGCATGTCTGTGATACTCTACTGCTTACCCCCCGGATCCACCGCGGTCTGTAAAAAAAGAAAGAAAGTCGGAACGGGACGGAATCGGACGAAATTTGACGGTACTTTTCGATTTCGGTTCGCTTTTTTGGACCCGTGAAGACCTATACTCAGAACGCCTTTGAGAGGGAGAGGGGTAGAGGGGGTAGAGGGGGTAGAGGGGCGGCTGATTCGGAGTATAACAGCAACATCAGTGGATGCTGAGTTGCAAAACTACTCAAATGTTTTTACTTAGGTAAAAGTACTCTCCCTCCCATGCCCTACTCGATCCTATCCTCTTAAGCTATGAACAACAACGTGTGTAGAAATTACCTAAAACAAACAACATCTGTGTAGAAATGACATAAACATGATTTAAAACATCAAAACATCGCAGGCACCGTTTTCTATAGTTCACGATTTGGTGTATAACACCAACGGCAACGTCCATTGACGCTGCGAGTGGAAAGGTAGGCTACTGAAATGTTTCTACTCTTAGGTAAAAGTACTCTGTTACAAGTAACGTGTGTGTTCGAATGTGTTGCTTGAGTAAAAGCACAAAAGTATTAGGCTACCGATGCCAAAATCATTCCATGTTCTACAACTTCATAATTTAAAAAAAAAACTATTCAACAGTAGGCCTACCATTGTACACTTTATTTCAACATAATATTTAACTTTGCCTTTCCTACTACACTACACATCCCATGCCACCTAAACAAACGCCCAGGGGGTGCTTTTTTTCTATCTTATTATAACCCACCCAGCCACAACAGAGCAGGCCACCCTGTACCTGAGGGGTTTGTATTTCTGAAACTATTGTATATATCTTACAGACTCAACATTTTACACCATTTAGCATTTTGGAACAAACTGCATATTTAATGTTGAGCTATCCTACATTTGTATTGCTTAGCTGCCCTCTGGACTGTATCCATCTCTTGAGTACAGGGGACTTTTACATAAGGGGCCAGGCCCCCGCAGGGGCTTTTTTCTAGTTTTAATTAATGAAGGGTGCTCCACTGCCGACGTCAACGCCGGACGCTCAAATTCGCCCCGGTTCATTTTTTGTCCAGTCTCTCCTCCTGCTTTGTCACCACTACAGAGTTTTCTATCTGACAAACAGCGTCGCACATGGAAAACAAGCTAATGCGGTTTAACTGTTCACTGTAGATGGTATATGCCCTGGCTTACACATACGCACACACACACACACACACACACACACACACACACACACACACACACACACACACACACACACACACACACACACACACACACACACACACACACACACACACACAACACACACACACACACACACACACACACACGTTTTACATAATCTCTGTCCCAGTGTCGTTTTCTCCAATCTGCATGATAAACAGTCTCATGACCAGGGGCAATAGTTGTTACTGTCTGTTTACAAATGCATTCATGCTAACTTTACTTCATTGCCGTGTGTGTGTGTGCGTGTGTGTGTGTGTGTGTGTGTGTGCGTGTGCGTGTGTGCATCTGTGCATGCGTGTGTGTGTGTGTGTGTGTGTGTGTGTGTGTGTGTGTGTGTGTGTGTGTGTGTGTGTGTGTGTTAGTGTGTGTGTGTGTGTGTGTGTGTGTGTGTGTGTGTGTGTGTGTGCGCATGCGTTTGCGTGCGCATGCACAGTATGTGTGTATTTGTGTACACATGCATATGCATGCACGTACACATATTTTGGTTTAAATGCATGAACAGTTGTCTAGACCTAGGCTATAATTTTTGTGTGATTGGGTCTGTGCATTTGAATATATAGCCATATATGTCTGCAGGCTTTGGCCTATCCTGCACAGTTTCCATTTCCTTGTGCAGTGCATGAACATATGCAGTGAATCCAGACCTGCTTTTTCTACTTCTTCTACACAAGCGTGTTCAATGTTCCCGCTTATCTGAATCTCATCGGCATGCCATAAATTCTGATTGGTTGCCGTAGGCGATAATATTTAAAAGATTACAGATTATATGCACACAAAGATTATCCTATTACGCTGCATTACAGCCTTATTTTGCATGACACGAGTCAACGTGCTGCTAAGCATGTTATATACATGGAGCTGTAACAGTGCATGCTAGCGGGCTGTAGAGACAGTGTGCCAGCACGTGCTTGAGTATGTGTGCACGTACCGTATGAGCAACTTGAGATTTTTAAGCTGATATTTGGCAGACTTGGCAGATGTGACATTCCAAAACGTCAGGCTTTCCTGTACCTGTCCTGCATTTGTTCTGGAAATACTTGTTTTCCCAAGGTTCTTTTCACTGTTTAGCTTTGCTAATTCTTCTCTTTTGTAACTGAAAACAAGTGTCACTTGTCGACACTTCTTTTCATTGGAAAAAAATAATATGAATAGCATTGACATAACACCTTTGCAAATGCCCTCCTTCGGCACAGTCAATGTTTTGTCAATTTACTGACAATCCACTGTCTTGCCGATGGCATGACGTGTTAAGTTCTCAAATGCCACATCTCTATGTCCATAAACTCTTTTAGAGGCTTAGAGATTGTATCTACAGAAAGAGTCACACTAAAGAGACAATATCACTCACAATATCTGAGGTGAGGGAACATTTAGTAGTACTCAATGCATCAGTAATACACATACAACACAATGTATAACTTAACTGTGTGTCTGTATTATGCGCTGTACATGTTGTACGGTATGCACCAGATTCTCTGAGTGTTCAAATGTGTGGAAGATAGGATGTTAACCTGATGGCTGAGATAAGTAATCCCTGTCTACATATCCTCAGGCTTCTGTGACCTAAAAACACAAATGCACGCACGCACGCACACACACCCGCTAGCATGTACCAGGTCCACGTACTGTATATAACATGCTTAGCCATGTGTTGACTTGTGTCATGGAAAATAAGGTTTTAATGTGCTGAAACAGGATCATCTTTATGTGCATGTAATCTGTAATCTCTTAAACATTAAGAGATGGCCCATGGCAACCAATCAGGATGTACATATCACCCTGTGCATAGCGGCAGGAGCTCAAATCCATTTGCGGCTTATTTGCTGGGTAACTGGCTGACCTTATAGAGCTATTATAAAAATACATTATCTCTGCTTCAAACAACAAGAGGAGGCATGAACACATGCTCTCACCGTGGGAACACTCACATAGGGGGGCGGGCAGCGTTTCACCTTATGGCACAAGTAGAGTTATGTGTACAACCAAGTACAGTACTGTGCCTGCTGTGTGTGTGTGTGTGTGTGTGTGTGTGTGTGTGTGTGTGTGTGTGTGTGTGTGTGTGTGTGTGTGTGTGTGTGTGTGTGTGTGTGTGTGTGTGTGTATGTATGTGTCAAGCACGCACGTGTGCATGCGGGTGTGTGTAATTGTGTATGTGTGATGGGGACAGAAAGTCTGAGAGAGAGAGAGAGAGAGAGAGAGAGAGAGAGAGAGAGTGAGAGAGAGAGTTAAGTTAAATGAGAGCAACAACTGAGATTATGGATGTGTTTTTTTGGTACAGGCAACCAGCTCACAAGTGTTGAGAAGTAGGTTAACATAATATGACTGTCAGTCTTGAAATGGCTTCTGGAAGGTCAGCTCAGCTTTGCTTTTAACATTGTGTTGGATGAGAGGATGGTACAAGCTAGCATAAAGGAGTAGTTCACCCCCAAATTTTTGTTTTTGTTTTTCCTTCTATTGATTAACACGAACACTGCTACTGTATTTAAAAATGCATTTATCCCTTAGCTGTCACAAGGTTTTCAATGTTAATTTCATATTTTCTTTGCTGGCAGATAGAATGCACCATGTGACCAGTTGAAAAAAAAAGGTCTTACAATAATCACTAATTGGGAGAAAAAAAAGTAAACCGGAGAAATGAATGATAGTGGAAACAGACACACTCACACACAGCAGGGGAATCATCCCATAGGAATATATTGTTGTAATTTTTTCTCTAGCCTCTATGTTTTCTCTAAAGTGTTAATCACGCCAAGGAGACTTGAGTTTAATTTTATTTTTAGATTTTCGTCGGATTCCTAAGACAAAAAAATGATTACAATAAACTTACCCCCATTGATTCCGGATGGCGACCAAAATGCATTTGGGTCCCCATCCGGAATCAATGGGGGTAAATTTACTCTAATCAAAATGTTGTCTTAGGAATGCGACAAATACAAAAGAATATTATTGAACTCAAGTCTCCATGGCGTGAGTAATCAATAGGAAAAAAAAATCATTTTGGGGTTGAACTACTCCTTTAACATTAAAAGTAACTAAATACCATTCATTACTGGGAAGTAACTAAACCTAATGTGTAAGTTGAACAAAGAGACTTCTAAGTGTTGGCCAACATAGGTTAAGTGAAAAAGTATATTAAACAAACTCATCTTTACCCAAAAATATCTACATTACATAAAAAGCAGTGGTGTAAAGTAACTAAGTATATTTACTTTAAGTACTGTACTTAAGTAAACTTTTGAGGTGTTTGTACTTTACTTGAGTATTTCCAGTTTTCAGTACTTTTACTTCTACTCCACTACATCTCGGATCCAAATATTGTACTTCTACTCCAGTACAATTATTTGAAAACTATAGTTACTAGTTACTTTGCAGATATAAAAAAAGAAAAAGAAAAGAAAGAAAAACAACTCGGAACTAATTCATTTAAATTGAATTCATCCATACAGCACAACTTTGTGAACGTCCTGCCCTTGACTTGACTTTGCTTGACTCTACGCTTGTTGGGTCTCCTTGGTGGCCGATAATTAGTTTCAATATAAATATGCATAAACACATACTGCCCCCACAGAGACAGGGGTAGAGTCCACACGCACATGGATCGATACAGCCCTCCTGCCTACATTCAGTTTGATCATGCTCAGGAATTCTCTCTGTCTGGATTCTCCAGTGTGTGTGTGTGTGTGTGTGTGTGTGTGTGTGTGTGTGTGTGTGTGTGTGTGTGTGTGTGTGTGTGTGTGTGTGTGTGTGTGTGTGTGTGTGCGCGCGCACGCGCGCGTGCGCGCGTGTGTGTGTGTGTGAATGTGTGCGTACGTGCCCACGGGTGTGTTCGTGCGTGTAACTGTATTACTGTACTTTTGAGAGCCAAAAGTCCCCACAGGTAATGAAATAGATTTCAAATGGTTGTTTTATGGTTAAAATAATAAAAGTTAAGCTTACAAATGTAAAGATTCAGGTTGGGGTTAGAATGAGACATTTTGGTACAGAGGTTAGGGTTGGAGTTATGCCTGCCTTGCACTTAGTTGCGTGCCCGTGTCGCACAAGAAAAATACACCGATCCAGTGCAACTCATTGTGAGCTTGTAGATCTGCTATTTAGGGTTAGGATATAGTAGGGTATAGTAATACATGTTTGTGTGTGTGTGTGTGTGTGTGCGAGCGTGTCGGCGTATGACGACGACAGAAGAGACAAGAATACAGACAGACGGGGAGAGAAGAGATAATGTGTATTCCCTTTGATTCTTTGGGATAGTGTATGTACTCAGGGGAGCATGGCAGCACAAATCACTGTCTTACTTAGAACATTCCGCAGCTCATTCAGTCTTCCCTCCACAGCCAAAGCTTATAGCATGCTACTAGGCACGCCTAGTTCAGCCAGATGCTGGGTACTATAACAGTCATGAATCGCCCTTTAAGTCACATTCTACTGTATGTACACAGCACACTGTATGCAATATTGTGACCATGCAAACAGTGTTGCGTGCACACAGAACCAGTGTGGACAATACGTTCAACTTGGATGCTCGGAGGCAAAAAAACAAACAAAAAATGGTTAGCTGAAAACTTGGATATGCGTGCGTGTGTGTGTGAGAAAGAGAAAGTCTATAATGCTGTTTTGCAGACAATTACATAAGGCCAAAGGAGAGGAAGGATGCTGGATGAAGAGAAACAAATGAGAGTAACAGAGATTAAGTAGTAGTACAGTGCTTTGTGGTACAAGCAACCAACTCCAGACAACCTCATTTCTGTGGTTTGTTTGGATCTGCTCTGTCCTGCAAAACAACTTTTGAATTTAGGTACGAGATAAGTAAATCAGCAAATTGTCTTTTTTATCCCCTGTGACACAGTACAGTATGTTGCTTTTTATTGGCCAATACGTTTTTACGATCAGATCGGGAAATCGGGGCCGATTTCAAAAGATTTTTCTTTTTTAAACATAAAAGCATTTTTTCTTTTCTTTTTCCTTAATGAATTGCCGAAAGATCGGATCGGGAAGGATCGGGATCGAATCGGGAGCAAGAATATGTGATCGGGATCGGGAGCAAAAAAAACGTGATCGGGGCATCCCTAAAAAACAGAAACAACTAGAAGCAGTGCTCTTCCGAGCACAGGTCTCCACCAGGCCTTGTGTCCTGGTGGTGCTACTGTATAATAGGCCAATGTAAAAAGGGTGGCATATGTTCTTCACCATAGATCTTTCATGGAAATCGGACGCTGCATGCATGATTTGAAGCATTGTGTTCCAAAAATGTGTTTTGCTAAAGTCTACCTGCTGGTGGCGCTATAACAGGCCAATGTGAAAAAAGGTAGCATTTGTTCCTTGACCTAGTGGGAATATGTGTGGCAAATTTCACGGCAATCTCAAGCTGCGTTGATGATTTGAAGCATTTTGTTCAAAAACGGAGCAATCCTGCAAACTTTGGAAGCTAATATTAGCCAATCAGGATGGAATATGAAATATCAGACGGATCGGACTTGATCACATGACTATAGAGATACTGTGTACCGATTTGCGCGATTTTTGGATAAAATATCAAGGAGTAATATCCAAAAATGTGTTTTACATAAGTCGGCCCAAAGGTGGCGCTATAAAAGGCTGATGTGAAAAATGCAGGGCAAAGGTTTATTGCGACCGTAGGTCGCACTTACTATAGCTAGCTCCACCAGGTGTCCGTCCGTCCGTCAGTCCGTCCGTCACACTTTTGCCCTGCTCATATCTCCGCAACCGTTGCCCCGATCCATGCCAAAATTTCCACACAAACTCCTTGCCTGCCAAACTACAACCTCCAAGGACCCCCGGAGTTCCAGGGACCCCCAGGTCCCTGGGGGACCCCCAGGTGTAAAAACCAGGTGTAAAAAAATAACCACATACACGTCACACTTTCCCCCTACTCATATCTCGGCCACCGTTGGCCCGATCCATGCAAAAATTTCCACACAAACACCTTGCCTGGCAAACTACAACCTCCAAGGACCCCCGGAGCCTGGGGGACCCCCAAGTGTAAAAAATTACCACTTGTGCAAAAATTACCAAATGACCACTCCAACGGGGCTGCTCACGGGGAATTCCCGGGGACCACCGACTCCTGGTGCTCCAGAACGGATGCAAAAGTGGTCGCGCCCCCAGTGGAGGACCCCCTGCCACTGCAGCGCACATAAAATGCCGTAACTTGGGCTAGGAGCGACCGGGAGAGCCGGGGCCGGTACCTATTCGCCCGCCTCGGCGGCGCGGAGACCCCACCCCTCATTTCTCACATGGCCCTCTAGCGCCACCATGAGGCCGATTCTTGCAAAACACATTTTTGGACACTGCTCCTACAATTTTGCCCCTAAAATCACTCAAATCGGTACACAGTATGTCTACACTCATGTCATCAACATGGATGTGTATACATGTGACCTACGGTCGCTTATCTCCCGATTAGGGAGTCTTACTGGTCCTTAGCCTCTAGGGAGTGCGCTTACAAAACTTTGAAACTGATCGGTGGAGTTATAGGTAAAACCACAAATCGGCCTGTTATAGCGCCACCATGAGGCTGATTTAAAAAAAGTGGCATTTCTTCCTCGGCCTAGTGGGAACGTGTGTGCGCGATTTCATGATAATTGCACTTTGCGTTTGGGATTTGAGGCATTTTGTTCAAAACGGCTCAATCCTACAAACTTTGGAAGCCAATCTTAGCCAATCAGGATGGAATATGCAAAATCGGACAGATCTGTGTCGATCACATGACTGTCGAGATACTGCCTACCGATTTGTAAGATTTTTGGACAAAATCTGTAAGAGTAGTGCACAGAAATGTGTTTTGCGAACATCGGCCACTAGGTGGCGCTAGAAAAGGCCCATTTGAAAAATCTAGGGCAGAGGTTCTAGATTGGCATCCAGGGAATGTGTGTGCTCACTTTGGCAGCGACCGGTGACTGAGATTAGCTGCACACAAACTGCGAGGACGCACGCACGGACACATGCACGGACGGACGGACGGACACACGGACGGACGAAGGGGAAAACATACTCTCCCCCAAGCCTTCGGCTGGTGGAGACAAAAAACATACTGTAGGAATCTAACTAAATTCGATTAAAAAACTTAAATAAGTAACAATTTCAGACAAGGAGCTTTACTTTACTAACGCTACAGTGTTTCATTCAGTTAAGTCAAATCTTACTTATTCTCACACACTCACACTCACACACACACACACACACACACACACACACACACACACACACACACACACACACGCACACACACACGCACACACACACACTTAACTACAGCTTGGAACCATCAGTCCAGTTGGCCAAACTGAATATACACCAGGCACAAACAATGAACTCTCCTTCAAGTAATGCTTAAAACCATGCACCCATGTTCTTTTTGTTATCCATCTATCAATTTATGTATTCTTAATGTAGCACCCTTTCTCAAAATGAGACCCAAACAGAGTATTTAAGCACACACTCAAACCCCCTCATCCATAACCATGTGGCGGAGCTTCAGGGCAGTGCCAGTGACTGGAAGGATCGTCTGACCTTCAATCACATTAGCCCCTCCCGCTCTCTGGTCCACCGGCCAATCCCCTCTGGCTGTCTGCCTTCACAGCCCCGCCTACCCCGGCCTAGACACAGAGCACGCTAGGGCACTGTGAGGCACAGTACATCACCACCACCCTGACAGGGAGGGAGGCACACACACATGCACACGCAGATGAGAAGAGGCTGTGCGTGGGTGGGTGGGTGGAAGAGAGAGAGAGAGAGAGAGAAAGAGAGAGAGAGAAAGAGAAAGAGAGAGAGAGATATGACCAGGGAAAATAAATAAATAAGGAATCTCAGACTTCATGGTTCCAGTCATCTCATCTCTATGGCGTTTGACACTAATATGGGTGAGGTTTCTGACCTGACTGATCTGACCTACACTGACTTTGGTTATACAATTAAAGTTGATTATTTCAAAGAAAACATGTGAAAATATACAGCATGTAAAAAGTAAATGTGTGGAGGTCATTCCCTGGCCTACTGGCAAGGTGCACAATAACTTTGGCTGCATGATGTCAGTACTAAAATGTCACTCATCTCTGTAATTGAGCAAGGTTTCAGTCCGATTCAACCGCTGTAAACTGTCTTTTCAAAATGAGTTTTAAAAAACTTGAACATATGTAAACAAATGGGGACTTAATTTCTTGGTATAATATCAGTGTGCACAATAAATCTAGAGCTGATCGGGCCAGTAGTTTACTATGAACCCTGGACAGGCAGAAAGACAGACAGACACACTAGATTCTGGCCCTTATGTGCCAAACAGCAAAAACTAAATATATCCTGTATAAATGTAACCTGTTCCCGCTGGTCTACAACTGTACCGTGCATTGCACTTTATATTCCTGTACAATATACAATACTGTGCTCATTGTACTGTTGTGTAATGAATTGCACAGTAAAGGAGCTCATCAGGGATCATAGTGACCACTAAATGGCCTGCTCCTGTCATGCAGTAATTAACAACTGGAGTGTGATTACTTTAAGACTGACAGGAGGAGGACAGCTCTCAGCAGGGAGTGGGGGGTGTGGGGGTGTGGGGGGGAGGCACAAATGGGGAGTCACAAAAATGGGATTAGGGAATAAATAATGGATGAGGGAGTGAGAGAGATGCAAAGAAGCAGAGAACGAGAGAGAGAGAGAGAGAGTGAGAGAGAGACAGAGAGAGTGAGGGAGAGAGATACCTGGCAGTATTGATGAAGCGGAGGGAGGAGAGCGGCATTGTGACAGTCAAATGGTCACATACGTGCACAGGTTGACAGCTGCTAAAGATGGAGGACATATTGAGCTCATTGAATTCTTCAGACTATCCTAATCTGCGATGCACAGCTGTGGGCGATGTTGCAATTGACACGTATGGCCAGATCCATGCGGGCACACCACACACACACGACACCATCCCGACATCCTCACACACATATATAAACGAATTTGAAAGACACACACGAGTTTAATTGAAGTCATTAAGCAGCTTAATTTAGAGCAACAACTGTTGATGTGATGCACAGGCGCCTTGGCAGAGAGCGTCTTCATCAAGGATTAATCCAAAACACAACACAAATGCACGCAGGCGTGCACGCACACACGCACAGGTTTGTAATCCCATACTTGTGAGGTCATCTAAACTTTACGATTGCATTGAAAAGTGCTGAAAATAGAAAGAAAATAGCAGATCCAGGAGCCTGGCACTTTGTGAGCTTGTAGAGAATCTTAACCCTAATGTAGAGAATCCTAACCCTAAACCGCGAGCTGAATATTTTTCTAAGGGTAACCATTTATAACGATAAAGAAAACATTTCTCTTGTGAGGGCCAGGAAACGGTCCTCACGATGTCTATGTCTATAGTAATGCAAGCACGCACGCACCAACACCAGAGGAGATGTGCATGCTTATGCATGGTTTTAATGAACAGACAACACAATCCTTTATGTAACAGCATGTCAGCTTTAACCTACTTTCACACAGTTTTCAAACTATAGGACCGTCTGACCTTCTGGTGTGATCACATGTACACATGCCAGTGTGTGTGTGTGTGTGTGTGTGTGTGTGTGTGTGTGTGTGTGTGTGTGTGTGTGTGTGTGTGTGTGTGTGTGTGTGTGTGTGGGTACCTTCACATGTACATGGATGAGACAGAATGTGTTAATACATGAGAGCATGTGTTTATCTCTTTGTGTGTGTGTGTGTGTGTGTGTGTGTGTGTGTGTGTGTGTGTGTGTGTGTGTGTGTGTGTGTGTGTGTGTGTGTGTGTGTGTGGGGGGGGGGGGGGATACATACAGTAGGAAAAACATGCCATGGCATATATGGGTCAGAGACACTGTATGGATGTATAAGGAGTAATTGGAAGAGGAGCTATAATGTGTTTACGTGTGTGTGTGTGTGTGTGTGTGTGTGTGTGTGTGTGTGTGTGTGTGTGTGTGTGTGTGTGTGTGTGTGTGTGTGTGTGTGTGTGTGTGTGTGTGTGTGTGTGTGTGTGCGCGCGTGCGCGTGCGTGTGTTTGCTCATGCTCATATATGGAAGCAGAGAAAGTAATTGGGAAAGAAGTTATATTTTGTCTTGTGTATGTGTGTGTGTGTGTGTGTGTGTGTGTGTGTGTGTGTGTGTGTGCGTGTGTGTGTGTGCGTGTGCGCGTGTGCGTGTGCGCGTGTGCGTGTATGCGTTTCCTTTCAAAGAGGAAGCATCGTGTGAAGGTTCAGAAGCAGATGGACTGCTGTGTGTATGAGAGGAGAAGGAGTCTAGAGGGACAAAATACCCCCAGCTCCATGTCTCACTTCATCCTACACTACAGTATACACTGTACTGCATGTGAACTCACACTTCTACGGGAGCACTCTGCCAGTGGACACACAGAACAGGAGAGAGAGAGAGAGAGAGAGAGAGAGAGAGAGAGAGAGAGAGAGAGAGAGAGAGAGAGAGAGAGATGGGGGGAAATACATGATTTGAGTTGATTCCCTCTTACATGTCAGATGATGATGATGATGATAGTTACATGAAATTGTTTGAATGCGATGCTTATGTATGTGACTTTGTTATGGTCCGACCAAAAGTACATCATGTCAGGAGATATAGTCAGCCGCTGGGTGCCCCGCTTTGAAAAAGGTTTGGACACCCCTGCTCTAAAGCCTTTATAATTTGATTTAAGACATGCCAATCGTGAGTCGTGACATTATTGAGCTTGTATATTGGCTGGCAATCCCCGTCATACTATAGATGTGCCGTTTCAAGTCTTCAGGCTTCACTGCTCTTGTCCTGCAAATGCGTTTTTTTCCACAGGTTTCTTTCCCTGTTTTGCCTTTCAAAATGTTATGGAGCATGGAGAGTATTTTTGCAGAATCCCGCAAACGGCAACTCCATTCCCATTGAAAAGCAGAATCCACCTTTCACAGGTAGATTTTAACTTCGAAGTCAGAGAAGGTCATAAAAAAGCTCAGCGTTCGGCCAATCCACTGGACATATGGTGTATTGCCAAAGGCAGGACGTGTGATGTTTTGAAATGGCACATTTGTATGAGTAACGGGCTGAAATGTAGAAAGAGCCAAAACATACAGAAAAAGAAGGAAGGAAGTGAGACAGCGTTTTTGACATTATGGCAGAACAAAACAAAGCCAAATGCCATTTATAACCTGAAGCCAACACAGAGAGAGAGAGAGAGAGAGAGAGAGAGAGAGAGAGAGAGAGAGAGAGAGATGAAGACAGAAAGGTAGAGAGAGAGAAGAAGCAATAGAGAACTCCTATTGAAGGAGAGCTTTCTCCAAATGTGAGCGGCTAATGATATTAGCAAGCTCGTTAGCAATCAACAGGGCCCGCTATCTGTTCTAATTAACAAATTAGTGTCACTTAAGCGGCAGCGAATGCAATTAAACTGATCCAAAGACTTTGCTGATTGCCATCGCGGCCGCTTCTGTGGTCGGGGTCAGGCAAACAGATCGTTGCTGTCGGGTGAAAACCTCATTTGTCCAAAAGTGTTGTTTTTCAGGATTCCAATTCAAAAAGTCGCAAAACTAGCAGATCTACAAACTCACAACGTGTCGCTAGCTAATAGATCAGCTTTACTTGCTACTTTTGTATGACACTTTAATTGATGAAAAAACATGCCTGACAGCAACACAATGCAGTTGTCACAGCAGGTCTGTCGTTTTAACTGTTGGAAAACTAACCGTGGACTGCAGTCAAATGCTGTGACAACCACAGTTTGCTGTTTATTAATTCAACCTACACTTTTCAGAAGCTAGCGACGGGTGCGTGTCTGCTGTATGTGTTGTACTGTACGTATTGAAACAAAGATAAATAACGCAGCCATACAGTGCTCAGCACATTTTAAGGCACATCGTGTGAAAGGTGTGATTGTCCATATTGTTGTCCTGAAGCGTGACATAATGTACATCAGTCTGTGATGCTGTTTTGCAGAACATGAGATAAGGCCAAAGGAGAGGGAGGGTGGCGGATGAGGAGCCTGGAACACGGGCTGACAGTCTCCTCATTAAAGATGTTAGACAAGGTGAAGCTCAGAGAGAGAGAGAGAGAGACACAGAGAGAGAGAGAGGAGTGTTCAGGAGGGCAGATCACGTCTCTGCACGCTTCACAGACCATAGGAAATAAATAGGTCTGCCTAGCACTGAAGGGCATTACACACACACACACACACACACACACACACACACACACACACACACACACACACACACACACACACACACACACACACACACACACACACACACACACACACACACACACACACACACACACACACACACACACACACATCTTGACGTTGACAGGAGATTACATATGGAAATGAGTTTCTATTAAAAAGTCATTGATGTGTTAATGCTTAATATCGGCTGTCAAAGAAGTCAAGCAAAATGGTCACACACATACACAGCCAGAAAAGAACACACTCTCTCACACACACACACACACACACACACACACACACACACACACACACACACACACACACACACACACACACACACACACACACACACACACACACACACACACACACACACACACACACACACACACACACACACACACACACACACTATAGTAGCCTTGTTGTTAATCAGACATAATAAGGT
Organism: Nannobrachium achirus; assembly: GCF_963921795.1. Classification (NCBI taxonomy): domain Eukaryota; kingdom Metazoa; phylum Chordata; class Actinopteri; order Myctophiformes; family Myctophidae; genus Nannobrachium; species Nannobrachium achirus. The sequence goes on along the minus strand of NC_137811.1, from coordinate 45,042,083 downwards.
CTAACTGATTCTGATTCAAGGCCATTGACCTAATTTCTCTCTTCAGAGGGAGAGAGAGACAGTGTGTGTCTGTGGGGGGTATAAATAATAATACATCTGGTCAGTATTTATGCAAATGTATTCATGTAGGATCAGCATCTTGTTTATGTTTGTTAATTCACTTAGCTAGCCTCTGTGTGTTCGTGTGTGCGGGTGTGTGCGCACATGCGTGCGTGCGAACACGTGTGTTTATGTGTTTATTGGCAACAATTCAGTTAGCTGTCATTAATTCAGTTTGCTGGCCTGGTAATGCCTTATCTTTAGTTTATGCAAACATTATTACTACTATGTAAACATAAGCCATACTATTTGTTGAAGCTTTGAAACTAATGATGTGGTTTGTTTAGTAAATTAACAAACTCGGGAATAGAGAGTGTGATAAGGGCAACTAATCCCCCCCACCCCCGTTACTACTCTTAAGCAACAGAGGGACTGCTAGTACTGTATATCACATGTTTTCCAAAGGGGGGGCTACCAAAGGGGTGATAGGGAGGCATAAATTGTGTGTGTGTGTGTGGGGGGGGGGGGGGGGGGGATACATTCAATATATTCAACCAGAACCAGTGGTGTGTTGTAGGTTTTTTCGGAGGAATACGATAATCATTCCCTGCACGACATGTCCTGGAGGTACGCTAGCATGTTTTCAATAGATTAAATGGTTAGCAAAGGGCTACACTTTTTCTTTTTTTTAAACATTCTGCACGGCATACTACGTATCGTATATAGTGTAAAGCGGTAGAACAAACCACTGACCAGAACTAACTGTTGTATGATCTGACCATTTAATAATCTACAGTGATTCTACTGTGTTTGCAAGTCAGCTAGCAATAGCGATAGTAACCAAGTCTGGTTTTAAAGTGAGGTGGGCCCATGTAGAATGCAATCACTTTACCTAATTGCTAACCATTGGGGAAGGGTGTCATACCTCTCACCGCGAGTTGGCGAGTTGACTGCAAATGGGCTACCTCTGTATTCAATATTATTATTTTTTGGTCAATCCTATCTTTCACTGTCCCATGCTGCTACAAATATGTGTTTTATTGTTTCTTATTTTATTTGTGTTCCTAATAAGAGTACAAGACCTACACAGTTTTTGTCATTCTATGTGTTACTCAATAGGCAATATACATTTACCGCTGCAAGTCTTAATTTGAACTCCGCTCATAGAAGAACATTTCCATTTGTGGCTAACTTGATGCTGGTTCAATACAATTAAATATTATTTTTTCAGCATTTGCTCATTCAAACCGGCTAGTCTCACAGTCCCAAATTCATTATAAAGCACTGGGGAAACTATGCAAAACTTTCCACTAGGTATAGCCTACCTGGATTCAACAGTAAGAGACTGAACACATACACAATGAGAAGTAAGGGTACTTAAATGGCAAAAAGATCTATTGAAACAGTGAGTAATGGCCCCAATTTAAGCACTGGCACAAACTACTAAGCTAGGTTAACTGTCATGAGAAAATAAAACTTAATTTAATTGGGCATGGCCCAGGGAGTGAAAAGATAATCAGCTCTTCAGTTATGTGCCTTTTTGGGTTAGGCGAGGCCATGCCCTTTTGGCCAGTAGAAATGTAAAGGGTAAAAGCTTGCCGTGCCCAAGAGTCAAGACTATAGAGTTAGATGAAAAGGAAAATAAAGTCATGGTGTGCCTATAACATGATACCATTTCAAAACAACAGTTGAAAAGAGAATCAATACTTATTTATCTCAAATATCACAAAAAACTCATCCAACCAGACATGCACGACCCCCCCCCCCCCCCCCACACACACACACACACACACAAACCATCAAGAGACAAGTACATTTTAAATGTAAAAAAAAACAAAACATGCAAAGGCACGTTAATTATTAATCTCAGTCTCAATGCTACAAACTCTCTCTCTCTCTCTCTCTCTCTCTCTCTCTCTCTCTCTCTCTCTCTCTCTCTCTCTCTCTCTCTCTCTCTCTCTCTCTCTCTCTCTCTCTCTCTCTCTCACGTGAAAAAAAAAAAAAAAAAGGTTTTCAGTCCACTAGACTAAAAAATGATGTCAAATGGGAGGTGTTGGAGCATGAACAGAGACACCTGAACAGAGACAGACAGATAAAGGAAGAGAAGAGTGTCAGAAAGAGAGCCTCTAAAAGCTGCCCTGTGTTTTATATCAACCTGCCCTCAACACGCACGCACGCACGCACGCACGCCGCACACACACACACGCACGCACGCATGCACGCACGCACGCACGCAACTAGAAACGTGTAAATGGGCTCATTGCAGCCCATATCTCCGCCAGGCTGGTTGAGTAGCAAGGGCTGCATTAAGTGTCAGGTTGCAGCCATCAAGACACGAGGAAGCTGAGGTGAGAATGATATAGGCTTAGTTGCCTTAGTTGCTTAGTTGCTGTAGTTGCGCTATATAGAGGTCCCCTCAACATTCAAACACAACTCTCCCAAAATGCATATTGTGACTTCTTAGGAGAAAATGTGACCAAACGTGATTGGTCACATCATCATGAAAAGGGGGGTATCCCCTTCCAGTCAAACGGCACCTTCCCGGGCACTTCCAAACTCCAGGAATGCGGAGGGTGCCGTTATCGTTACAATTATTGACAGTTATTTGGAGGCCCACGCGCAATATCCTCACGGCCCACCAGGTTGTGAACCAGTGGTCGACATTCAATCAGAATGTGTGTGTGACACACCCACTGTAGTTCTAGCATTTATGGACATAATCGTGTGTGTGTGTGTGTGTGTGTGTCTCCCTCGGAGTGCCGTGGAGCAGACATTTCAGGCTACATTAGCGGTTGGGAGGGTCCACCTTCAAGGCAGGGGGTCATGGTGGAGCCAGGGGTCAACACACACACACACACACACACACACACACACACACAAACACACACACACAACACACACACACACACACACACAACACACACACACACACACACACACACACACACACACACACACACACACACACACGGAGGGGGTCTCAGGCATATAGGGGCTGCTGTAAAGTGACAGATGTGGCGACAGGCCGGCCAGTGATGCAGAAAACACAGAACAGCCTCTTCAATTGAAGACATTCACTGCTGCTGGAGATGATGCCAAATGTCAACATTCACACACATGCACACACACACATGCACACACACACATGCACACACACACACACACACACACACACACACACACACACACACACACACACACACACACACACACACACACACACACACACACACACACACACACACACACACACACACACTATGTGCATGCAGGGAAACCAGCATTGATTCATAGATAAACGCAGTGACATAGCCTACTTTTAGTTCTGTTTTCAAGTTGCTTTCTAACAATCCTTTAGTTTCTATGAGTTCAGTAGCTGTACTCAACACACAGACAGGCACCTCAATAATTATGTGAAATGGTGAGTTCACAAAACGGCTACCTCATTTCTTATTATTCGACTTAAGGCCCACTTTACCTCTTGGTCAACCAGAGCTTATTTTATTGTTGTTTGGGACACGATCAACACAATCCTGAGCATCATATGATGCAAAATGCATCACTAGTCACGCTGAAATACTAAAATATCTCAAAACACAGAATGAATATAACAAATAACGTGTTGTGTTCAAATAATGTGTTGATCGTGTCTCAAACAACAATAAAATAAGATCTGGTTGTCCCAGAGGTGAAGTGGGCCTTGGATCATTTTCCACAAATCTTTGATTGTTACAGTTTAGGCATTTAGCAGACGATTTTAATCCAAAGCGACTAATTTGCAATATGCCAACATACATTGCTATACAGTAAAAGCATTGGGCAACTGCAGTGGGTGGGTCCCCGACCTGGGTCATCTGCGTAATAGTGGAAGATAGCGGCATTCAGACAAGCGCCGCCCTGCATGCGTTCTCATTGGCAAGACTGAGAAAACAAGGACACCACCATTACTTTTCCAACAACGACGACAGCGGCGCACAGTCTTAAGCGACCTTGAGTCACGAGAGGCACCACCGAGTGAGTTGCCGCGCCGAACGTTGTGAAGGTCGTTTGAGTCTACTCGCCGTTCGAGTTATGTCCCGATAGGGACAGAATAGTAAATCATGTTTGGGGGTGAGCATTTGTCCCAACTGTCACTCCAAGTGCCTCAAAGTGGGTACTGGCCAATCAATCACAGCACGTCTTTTCCGGGACTTGCCTGAATGCCGCGATCTTCCACTATCACGCGGCTCATCTCATTTGGAAAAACGTCTCTGAAAGATAATCCACTACAGAACAAAACCGAACCGAACACACTACAGATGTAGTGTTCGAGAAAACAAATGTTTTCAGAAACCTTTTAGTGGACTGTATTGGTGGCATAAGGCCACCATTCTTTTTATTGTTGCCCCTTGTGGTGGATACATAATACTACGGTATGATGAATGAAAATGGGGTACAAATGAATGGGGGTAAAGGGGTGTATGTAATATTGCTTTGTTAAAACAAGTCTCTATATATTGATAGTAATAATTGCTATGAAGTGTTTGTTCAGTAACATGGGTCTCCGTGTCAGCCCAGATCTTTAGCAGGAAGCAGAACGAATACATTCTTTGTTAGTTTGTGATTTTGCAGTTTTCCCTGCATTGTTTAATGCTTAGCTCGCTCCAACTGGAATTGCTACGACATTTTTGTTTGAGATAGAGAGAGAGAGAGGGGGGGGGGGGGGGGGGGGGGGGGGGTCCATTTGAAGAATTATAATCCAGCATTTTGAGGTGGAAAACATGGAGAATGCACAGGCTTAATCATACATTTGCTGACAGTGAGAACCATAAGTTATGGTTTAATGTAACTTGGAGTTGGAGGAGAGCAGAGTTGTTCAGTTTTAGTAGGCTAACTAGCCAGTCCAGAGTCAGATCAACTGTGGCTGTTGTGCTAATATTGGTTTGACCTAGATTTGCGTCTTTTTGTTTTCATGTGTGTGTCTCCGCTCTCATAGTGGGGCGGCATAGCTCAGGGGTAGAGAAAACCGTTATTAGAGCACGAAGGGTTCCCAGTTCGAATCCGGGCTCCCCCTGAGTTAATGTCGAAGGGTCCTTGGGCAAGACTCTGAACCCCACATTGCTCCCGGTGAGCAGGTTGGTGCCTTGCATGGTTTCCTCCGCCACCGGTGTATGAATGTGTGCGTGAATGGGTGAATGTAATGCACAATCTCTGTAAAGCGCTTTGGATAAAAGCGCTATATAAATGCACCATTTACCATTTACCATTTATAGTTGAACAGCGGCATGTTATAGTTTCAGTGAGAGCTCGACATCTCTCTCTCTCTCTCTCTCTCTCTGACTTTCTAGCCCTACATATTTCCCTCAGTGAGGTTGGTGCACCACACTGAGGGGCGGCATAGCTCAGGGGTAGAGAAACCGTTATTAGAGCACGAAGGGTTCCCAAAGGTTCCCAGTTCGAATCCGGGCTCCCCCCTGATTTAATGTCGAAGAGTCCTTGAGCAAGACTCTGAACCCCTAATTGCTCCCGGTGAGTAGGTTGGTAACGCCTTGCATGGTTTCCTCCACCACCAGTGTATGAATGTGTGGGTGAATGTAATGCACAATCTATGTAAAGCGCCTTGGATAAAAGCACTATATAAATGCACCATTTACCATTTATTTACCATTTTACACTGAAACAACCATATAGACAGATCCATTATTTACAAGTATTTAGACAAAATATCTGGAAAACCCAGTTGGGGCTGTTGCCCCAGCGACCCGATTCCGGTTAAGCGGTAGAGGCTGGATGGATGGATGGATGGATGGATAGATGAATAGAAATAGTTAGAAAATATATGCATGTGATATACAAACACTTTAGGGGCATACATCAACTCGTAATGACTTATTGCTTGTATGTAGAATATACATGAATTGGTTCTGGTCAGGTGCAAAAACATGAAACATTTGGGACAATAACAATTTACAAGATAGCAACAGCAAACTGCAATGTGAAAGGAATGACTACCAAGCAGTGCAGAACATAGAGTGCAAGAAAGCCAGGGAGCACAACTATACCCAGGCCAGTACACACAGTTCAAATATGCATAGGGTGACCATACGTCCTCTTTTGCCCGGACATGTCCTCTTTTAGGGGGCTGTCCGGCCTGTCCGGGGGGGTTTTATAAATTCCTTCAAATGTCCGGGGTTTCGCGCATATCACAGTTAAAGCACGAGCATTTACAATGCACGTTCAATGGTTCGTTTGGAAACACACTGTGAGAGTCGGGTTTCCACCCCTAACCCCGGAACGTGTATTATTCATACTACTCTCTGCCTGCGCTGCGATCCCTCCCTCGTGTGTATCAAAACAGCGGCGCAGTTCGGCCAGTGGAGACGCCCCTCTCGTTCCCCACTGGCCGAACTGCGCCGCTGTTTTGATACACGCCCCTCCCTCAGCCTGTCTCGCTTTCAGATCAGAGGCAGAGCAGCGCGAGCTCGGCAGTCGGCAGCATCGCGCTGCTAAAGCCAAACGAACGAACTGCAAACGCAATTAATGCTGTTTCACTGATGAAATGCACACAAAGTGCCAGTGACCAACAATGAGAAGCAGAGGGTTCTGCCAGCAAAGCTGGTACTCTTGTGTCTATTTAGGCATTTACAAATAAAAATTCTTCTGCTTCAAGCCCATATCAACACTGCAAAGTAGTCTACAAGACAGTCTGTGCGAGGTGAGAGCTCTTCCGCTAACTAAATTGACAGAATCTTTTGTACAACCTTGTAAAGCAGAACGGCGGTTTGGGTTAACTCTCGTTACAAAGCTGAACGTTCATACAGGAGTCAAAAGGCATACTTTATCAGTGGATCTCATTCTCTAGCCTATAGATTTGTAAAGGGTCCAATTGGAACCCCCTCAAAAATGAATACATAACTAATAACATAATTGAGCTGTAAACTAGTACTATAAATTATTTTGGGAAAAAAATAAAAGAAAAAAAGATATATATGTGTGTGTGTGTGTGTGTGTGTGTGTGTGTGTGTGTGTGTGTGTGTGTGTGTGTGTGTGTGCGTGCGTGCGTGCGTGCGTGCGTGCGTGCGCGCGTGTGTGTGTCCTCTTTTTGGATTTTCAGAATATGGTCACCCTAAATATGCATTGAAATGAAAGTTGTTTGAACCTTAAAAAAGAAAAGGTCGACATGTTTGCCCCAGATCTTACATACGTGTGTGTGTATTATGGTGTGTGTAATATGTCATGAGTAGAAACATGTCCTGATATGTACAGACATGTACAGAGAGCAGAGGGAGATATACAGAGAGGGGGAGATGTGTTGGGAACATGTTGGGACATGCACGGTAAGCCTGCACAGAGAGAGAGAGAGAGAGAGAGAGAGAGAGAGAGAGAGAGAGAGAGAGAGAGAGAGAGAGAGAGAGAGCGTCTGTCTGTCTGTCTGCCTGCCTGCCAGCATGCATGCGTGTGTGTGTGTGTGTGTCAGAAAGAGCTTGTCTTTTCTCTTTGATGGAAGAAAACTAATATGTTGTTTCATTCTTCCTTTTACTGCCTAGTGCCTATATAATAATAAATAATAATAATAAATAATTATCCCATTTGAAATGACATGGTGCATGGATGGCATGGAGGATTGAAAATAGATAAGCCATAAAGTGAAGCTATTGATATATGTTTAAAGCTTTTAGTTTTGAGGTGAGAGGGAGGGGAAAATAAAGCTTCCAGTTGGGATGAGATGAAAAGACGACAACATCTATCTAACACCATGAATGTGTAAAATAAACCATATACAGTATACATATGATTTCACCTAGATGTTATTGATGCAGCGTGGAATGTTGCAAACATGTTTGAGCATGTAATTAAGCAGGCAGAGAGAGAGAGAGAGGAGAGAGAGTACTACACTTCTGCTTTGGCAATGTAAACATATGTTTTCTCATGCCAATAAAGCCCTTTGAATTGAATTGAATTGAAATTGAGAGCGAGAGCGAGAGAGAGTGAGAGTGTGTGTGTGTGTGTGTGTGTGTGTGTGTGTGTGTGTGTGTGTGTGTGTGTGTGTGTGTGTGTGTGTGTCTCTCTCTGTGTGTGTCTGTGTGTTCACGCGCACACACAAAGTGACTACATGATTTACTAATGTACTGTAGATAAAAGAAAAGCAAGCAGGGGTTGTGTAAGTTAATAACAGTAAGTAAGAAATATGTTTAAATGTGGGTGTGATAAAAAATAAGATGGCTAAACAAAATAAAGATTAATTGGTTTCTTGGTAATAAGAGGCTTCTCAATAGTGAAAATTGTAACGTAACACCATTTAAGCCAGGCAAATGTATTCTTCATTGCATAACCCGTCTGAATGACAAAAATGTTTAAAAGCCTGTTCATAAATAATGGTAAGGGAGCTGTGACAAATTCCTGTGCAGTCAGACTCACTCTACCCAGACTTGTTGAAGGAGTTATGTTGATGTTATAACACTCTTTGATCTCAACGAGACTCGATCAAGTGGTTCACATGTGTCGAGTGTGTTTCATCAACACCCATTATGAGAATTCTAGGATGGAGGAACTATACAGTAGTGTTTTTAACTATCGGTCTGCCAAATGCAAGCATTACGTCCACATTCTTGTTCCCGCTTTTATCTCTGGGGCTATAAAAGGAAAAATCAACTGTAAGTTTGTTTTAGCAATACATTACTGAATATTATATGATTATTTGTATAACGGAAATCCATAGAAGTGTCATAGCTCTTCTCTTTCAATAGCTCTGACAACATAATGTTTATAGATCAATTTACAATGTAAAACCCATGTCTCCAAACACAAAAGGAGAAGGCATACATATTGCATGTGCAATATGTAACTGTTTGTGTGTTTGCGTGTTGTGTTCCACTGGTATTTTTAGATTGGAGCAGGACAAAACAAGGCATGCCAGTTGAGGGGCAATGCCACTTACGGTATAACCTGGAGCGTGGAGAGATAGAGAGAGGGAGGGAAAGAGAGAGAGGGAGGGCAGAGATGGAGTCAAAAAGAGAGAAAGACTTCGAGCTAAGGGCGTCAGTGAGAACATTTACTAGAGGTCATAGTCAACGGTTTTCTATCAGTGCACGCATGTGTGTGTGTGTGTGTGTGTGTGTGTGTGCTGTCCCCCAATAGCTCTCTCATGTCATCCCAAATGTGGGGCTCACGACCGCTGAGCCCATATCTTCTGCATGGCCAGGGGTGGTGCACTGCCATGTGAGAACTGACTCCTGGAGGGAGTGTGAACAGACCCCCTGATGGTATGAAAATATGCCCCCCCCACACACACACACACACACACACACACACACACACACACACACACACACACACACACACACACACACACACACACACACACACACACACACACACACACACACACACACACACACACGTTATACCAGATTACACTTCAGGCAACTTAGACCTAGTTTGTGTTTGAATGCAAAGGAGCTACAGTATAAGCACGAAGCAAGCCACACATCAAACCAAGACTTGTGCAGTATGAAACAGTGATTTCAGTATGAAACCGTGATTTCAGTATGAAACAGTGATTTCAGTATGAAACAGTGATTTCAGTATGAAACAGTGATTGCAGTATGAAACAGTGATTGCAGTATGAAACAGTGATTTCAGTATGAAACAGTGATTTCAACATGAAAAAAAGGGATGGTGGGCAACGATTCGTGTTGCTTTCCGTGCACCGTCCAACACAAGCGTACAAATCATCTAAGGAAGTGTTACATTGCTAGACACCCCTTTTTTTCCAACATAGAAAAAATTACAATGTTTGTAAAACTATGGCCAACAAGACTCCAATAGTTAGTCAGTGGTGTGATGTACACAAATTAAGCGACTGTTACTATACTGTACAATACAGGATTCAAAGCCAAGAAGCAGGAAATGTTATCTTTATGAGTTATTTTTTAATCAGATTTTTATTTCAAGGCTCATGTGCGAGATGTCACAAAAGCAACTAGAAAGGTGTGCTCCTTGGAGCACAGGTCTCTGCCAGGCCGGAGGTGTCCTACTAAGGCCCCGCATAACTTTGGAAGGCAACTTCTGAAAGATCAGACTCCTACATCTTGATCACATGGCCCCAGATAATTTTGGAGTAGTAGCAAAAAAAAAAAATGTTTTGAAGATTTTGATTGTACAACCCACAGTTCAAGAGTTACAGACCAGAAGGTAAAGTGGGCTGTTGTAGTGCCACCATGAGACAGATGTGATAAAATCAGGGTTGGCTGTTCTAGCTTTTTCCCCACTTAGGGCCGTTTTCCACCAAAAGAACTTTGGTTCTAGAACCAGTGACGTTCTAGATTATTGGAACTGTGGTGCTTTGTGCTTGTACTCCGGTTCAGTTAGTGGCACAATTATGGCGCTATTATACTGTGACTGACTCATACTGTACTTAGCTGCATGACAATGTCGCTCACCGAAAAGAGCAGATCTACAATCACAACATATTGCGCTGTGATGCATTGTCAACTTGTAGATCTGCAACTTTTTGTTGCGCAACATGTATAAGTCAGGCTTTAGAACCAGTAAGACTCCCTAATCGGGAGATAAGCGACCGTCAGGTCGCATACACAAACTTTAGAAGGCAATCGTAGCTAATCAGGAGGGAATATGGGAAATGGGACAGATCCATGTTGATGACATGGCCTTAGAGATACTGTGTACCGCTTTGTGTGATTTTAGGCCAAAAATGTGTTTTGCAAAAATCGGCCTGATGGTGGCGCTAGAAGAGGGGCATGTGAGAATCAGGCGTGGAGGTTGTGGTTTGCCAGCCAAGGAGAGTGTGTGCAAAGTTTGGCATGGATAGGGGCAACGGTGGCAGAGATATGAGTAGGGCAAAAGTGTGATGTGACGTGACAGACTGACTGTCTGACGGACTGATAGCCGGTGGAGCTTTTCATAGTAACTGCGACCTGACGGTCACAATTATATAGACCAGGAAGGCCCATCAGGTCCTTCACTTCTTCTCTTTTAGCTGATCCACAAAGCAGAACAACAACATCTGGTGACACTGCGTTCAGCCATTGCGTTCCATTCTGTTAGAACAGCCTTCCAGAGGAAATGAGAGAAGCTGAAATACTGTCTCATCACTTTGTGATGTTACTATGGGGGGGCGCTCTCCATTCCGACATGTCGCCACTCCAACAGTGACTTCTTATTGTCGGAGTGGCAACACTTCCATAGAGGTTAAGGTTAGGGTAAGGGATAGGGTTAGTGTCGGAATGGAGACATGTCGGAAAGGAGACATGTCGGAGTGGAGAGATGCACTCGTTACTATGTTATTTGTTGTATGTGGTGAATGTGTTAATTTTAAATCCATTTTAACAAAGCAAAATCGCTTCTAAAACACTCTGAATTAAGTTTTATTGATTCATTGATTGATCAATGGATCAGTTGATCAGTGTTTTTATACGGTGCTTTTTGTAACATTGTTACTACAGTATGTGCTTTACAATAGCAAGATAAAAAAAAGCCATAAGGAGAATCAACAACAGTCAATTTGACACTGGTTCTATTGTGTAGTTTATAGTGTAATGACTGATTTATACTTGGCTGCATGACACCGGTACGAAACATAAGTATAAATCACCCGTAACAGTGCATCAACCATACGACTCTGCAGGTTTGTGCCAAGAGGCAAAATCTTTCACTAAGTGATCTGCTTATTTATTCATCCGAGTGAGAGAGAGAGAGAGAGAGAGAGAGGGGGGGGGGGGGGGGGACTGGTAGGAGAGACGTCGCGGTAGAGACATGGGAATTGGGTGAAATCACAAGGGAGACGGGGAGCAGGAGAGAGGCTGACAAGAGACAAAGAGAGGAAAAGGAAGGTCTGATGGAAGAGAGGGAGAGAAAGGCGCATTGGACAGACAGACAGACAGACAGACAGACAGACAGACAGACAGACAGACAGACAGACAGACAGACAGACAGAGACTGTGTGGGGACTGAAGTGACGACACAGAGACTGACAGGCAAACAGACTAACAGCTCAGTAAAACTGGGACAGTTGCGTAATGTTTCAGATGCGATACAACTAAATCATTTATCTTTCTTCCACAGTCTCCAAGCAATGTTTTCATGTTAAGGTGTTCCTTACTAGTCACTTTGGGAAACTTTTAGCTCCTACCTTGTGGCTTCATTTCTTTTATGTCTCTCTCTCTGTATTACCCCCCCACCCCACCCCCCTCTCTTTGCAGGTAATGATGATGTGTTGATCACAACATCCACGTAGGAGCTTCAAGCTAATTACTGATAGAATAACTAATTAACCGAGTTCTCTTGTGCGTGTGTGTTCTGAGTGCACACATTCATGTTTCTGTCAGTGTGTCTCATGTATACAGTCCAGTGTGTGCGACTGTATGTGCAAGCGGCGTGTGTGTCTGTGTATGTGTGTGCGCTTGTGTGTGTGTATGCGTGTGTGTGTGTATGCGTGCGTGCGTGCGTGCGTGCGTGTGTGTGCGTGCACGCGTATGAACCTGAGTGGGTGAGCGTGCATGGTTAAGTGTGGGTTGGTGAGTGTCTGTGAGGTAAATAAGGCAGGTTGGCAGTACCTTAGGGAACTGTGAACAACGGATTAAATGAGTTCACCTTTGCTTGCATGTCAGACTCCATTCGGGATGAAAACGGAGACTCACAGGTGGGCGTATAATTAGTTATGTGTTTATTTCACATTAAATGTGTGGAAAATGTATGTGGAAAATGTATGTATGAATCAGCTCTATTGTAGCATCACAGGTTTACAGAAGTAAACAAAGTGGGTGAATTTCTTTTCGTTTTTGAGCAAGTTCTATCGTTTTGTTATTTCCATTGAGAAGGGAAGGAGAAGAAGGGGGGAGGGGCAAGGGAGAAAATAGATTAATCAAAGAAAACAAACAAATTATCTACATATTTACACATAGTACCTGTGGTAAGATATAAAGGTGCAGATGTATGCTGTGCCTGATAGACTATGGACGTTAATGTGCAAGAAAAAAGTCAGCGGGGGAAAAAAGGAAGTGCATGGGTTTAGGTGTGTTGTGCGTGTGTGTGTGTGTGTGTGTGTGTGTGTGTGTGTGTGTGTGTGTGTGTGTGTGTGTGCGTGCGTGCGCGCTGCAAGTCAAAACCGATGCTGTTAACTGTGTGCCACGATTATGACCACTATAGAACAGCTGCAATATGACATGACAGACGAAAAACTACAGTGAACTCAAGATGTTAGATATGAGGTGTTCACACCTGTTATTGCCTTGACAGGGCCAATCAGTTTTAAGTGTTTTGTTGTTTAAGACATTTTTTATTATGGGCACGAATAAATGGAGCTCCTGATGAGCATTTTAAATCATCTGGCAGGAATAAACGTCTAGAAAAATGTTCACAGGTTGCAATAATGGCATCAATATCACTAATATTCCTCATTAGACTCCAGAGGAAGATTAACCCCTTAAGAAATGAGGCAGATTCTACAAATGCCTTCAAAATCACTAGTTCTCAAACTTTCAAGATGTCTTTTAAAGTAAAAAAAAATATAGCATGTACAAGCTTTATAATGTGCTATTTTTAATAGACAACGCAAAAATCTAAAATGACACGGATGCTATTCCGGTTTTAATGGGTTAATATCACTAATATTCCTCAATAGACTCCAGAAGAAGATGAGAAATATGCTGTGTATATATATAAAACTCTTTAGAACAGCCCCAACAGACAGAGCTTTCTACAGTATATCGTAGATATGCTGAAACCTCAAAGACATAGCAAGGTGTCTAGAGGGCTTGCATTTAGTTCTTTATATCGCCGCAAAAGGGGAAACCTTAAAGGCACGGCCGCAGGGCTTATATTGGATGTTGCCAAAAAAAGGTGAGTGGGTTCAAACAAGGGTTTTGCACATGAAACGGTGCAATTAATCCTTCCTTCTTCTGATTCCCAAACTTCAAGTCTAGACTTCAAAGGGGACAAGGACTTAAGGGTCTTAAGTCACTTGTAGCTTTCTGTTAGTTCCGTACACCACGCGTGGGTGTGTGTCTGTGCACTCAAGTGTTTGTAATTGTTGTTCTTTTGTCTGTGTGTGTGTGTGTGTGTGTGTGTGTGTGTGTGTGTGTGTGTGTGTGTGTGTGTGTGTGTGTGTGTGTGTGTGTGTGTGTGTGTGCGCGCCCGTGTGCCTGTACCCACGTCTATGTTTATGTTCATGAAGTAGTGTTACAATTTAGGCACGATAATACATCAAATGCGCATAGAAATAGTCATCTAGTCTAGTCTAGTCATCAGTCTAACAGTAGAATAACTAAAATAATCTATTATCTGAACTAGTGTCCGACCGATATATCGGCGCCGATATGGCCTTATTTGGGCATATCGGTTTATATCGTATCGGTGAAATTTCCCGCCGATATAAAAATAATTAAATAAAAAGCTATGCACAACGCTGTGAGCTGTGTGGACTGGATTTGCTAGAGTAATGAGATATTTTGTCCAGCAGAGAGCGCCATTCCTTCATACTAGGTCACTGAGGCCAGGCCAGTGGAGTGAGGAGCGTGTGTGTGCGTGCGTGCGTGTGTGTGTGTGCTTACTCACGTACGTCTCACGTTGCTGTTAAACGTTGTTCCAAAAACAAGAACAACAAACGATAATTCCAAACAAAGTCCATGGGAGTATAGTGACAACTCTTGTTGTTGATCTAAGGATAGCATTTTTAGTTCCCTTTATAGAGTTTAAAACGACCAGTTCTACCGGAGCTAGCGTTAGCCATTAGCAACACTATGGACAGCGGAAGGAAGAGTGTTGCCAGACTTATGCGAGAGAAACAAGCAAACTGATATATAAAACAAAACACTGTGGACAGTGGAAGGAAGAGTGTTGCCAGATTTATGCGAGAGAAACAAGCAAACTGGTATATAGACTCATTTGCTGCCCCCGCCCAAGTTTCCTGAGTTGGCAGCCATTTTTTTTTATTAAAAAAACTTCGGTATCGTATCGGTATCGGTGATGGCCCCCCTCTCTTGTATCGTATCGTATCGTATCGTATCGTATCGGTTCACAAAAAAGTCTATCGGTCGGACACTAATCTGAACAGTGAAACTATTCAACCCCCATTTTATATTTATCTTAAAGTCGCCAAACAGAATCCGACACTTCACCGCCATGGATGACTTAAGTGGTCAAACAGCTTTTTTCTGGTGGTGTACCCTAGACTGCGCTCTCTAAAGTCATGCAAGGACTACAATTCCCATGATGCAACCAGAAATTACATCATCCCCAAATGGTCTGTTCTGTCTAGGACTAGGGGTGTCTTCAAAAATTCGACGAATCGACGCGTCGTTTTAAGCCCCCGGAATCGACGCCAATTGTTTGAGTCGAGCCGTCAAAAATATATAATTTTTTTATCACACCGGTGCGGTATGAGAGCGCTGGACTGTCATGTTCTTCCTATTTAGTCCATACTTCCTACTGCTTGCAACTAGACTTAAAAATAAAACCAGTTCACGTGACTTGAAAGTTGCCTTGATCATATAACAAGGTGCTCTTATTTTGAAGTTAACCGCTTTGAGAGGAAATGCGTCGACTTGTTGTTATTCTACTTGTTAAAGCTGACCAAGAAGCAGCAGCGCGATGCGCTTTCACTTTCACTCACTGCCGCTGACTCGCTGAGTGTGGCTCTGTGGTGGTGGTCTAAGGCAGAGGACTGCGGTGGAGTAGAGGACTTCTTAAAAGGTTTTAGATTATGACAATTTGCTTGCATTGTGATGCAGCCGTGTGCCGTTCTGCATCGACGCAGTGCCAGTGATGTTACATTATTGTTACCTTTAGCCTACTTTGGTGTTGTTTTTCCTCCTGAAGGAACAGGGCTAAATCGTTAGCATGCTAGCGCTTTAGCCCTGTTCCTTTAGCCTTGGAGAGGCATGAAATCATTACAACCAGGCAGTTTTCAAAGCAGAGAATCCACCAATCATAGTGGTTTACAACAGCTGTTGTACCGGTACTCTATCCATTCTCTTCGGAGATGAGTAAGCCTGGCTACGCGAGGCTATACTCTATCAATGCGTCGCGGTGCGTGTGTGTGTGTGCTTACTCACGTACGTCTCACGTTGCTGTTAAACGTTGTTCCAAAAACAAGAACAACAAACGATAATTCCAAACAAAGTCCATGGGAGTATAGTGACAACTCTTGTTGTTGATCTAAGGATAGCATTTTTAGTTCCCTTTATAGAGTTTAAAACGACCAGTTCTACCGGAGCTAGCGTTAGCCATTAGCAACACTATGGACAGCGGAAGGAAGAGTGTTGCCAGACTTATGCGAGAGAAACAAGCAAACTGATATATAAAACAAAACACTGTGGACAGTGGAAGGAAGAGTGTTGCCAGATTTATGCGAGAGAAACAAGCAAACTGGTATATAGACTCATTTGCTGCCCCCGCCCAAGTTTCCTGAGTTGGCAGCCATTTTTTTTTATTAAAAAAACTTCGGTATCGTATCGGTATCGGTGATGGCCCCCCTCTCTTGTATCGTATCGTATCGTATCGTATCGGTTCACAAAAAAGTCTATCGGTCGGACACTAATCTGAACAGTGAAACTATTCAACCCCCATTTTATATTTATCTTAAAGTCGCCAAACAGAATCCGACACTTCACCGCCATGGATGACTTAAGTGGTCAAACAGCTTTTTTCTGGTGGTGTACCCTAGACTGCGCTCTCTAAAGTCATGCAAGGACTACAATTCCCATGATGCAACCAGAAATTACATCATCCCCAAATGGTCTGTTCTGTCTAGGACTAGGGGTGTCTTCAAAAATTCGACGAATCGACGCGTCGTTTTAAGCCCCCGGAATCGACGCCAATTGTTTGAGTCGAGCCGTCAAAAATATATAATTTTTTTATCACACCGGTGCGGTATGAGAGCGCTGGACTGTCATGTTCTTCCTATTTAGTCCATACTTCCTACTGCTTGCAACTAGACTTAAAAATAAAACCAGTTCACGTGACTTGAAAGTTGCCTTGATCATATAACAAGGTGCTCTTATTTTGAAGTTAACCGCTTTGAGAGGAAATGCGTCGACTTGTTGTTATTCTACTTGTTAAAGCTGACCAAGAAGCAGCAGCGCGATGCGCTTTCACTTTCACTCACTGCCGCTGACTCGCTGAGTGTGGCTCTGTGGTGGTGGTCTAAGGCAGAGGACTGCGGTGGAGTAGAGGACTTCTTAAAAGGTTTTAGATTATGACAATTTGCTTGCATTGTGATGCAGCCGTGTGCCGTTCTGCATCGACGCAGTGCCAGTGATGTTACATTATTGTTACCTTTAGCCTACTTTGGTGTTGTTTTTCCTCCTGAAGGAACAGGGCTAAATCGTTAGCATGCTAGCGCTTTAGCCCTGTTCCTTTAGCCTTGGAGAGGCATGAAATCATTACAACCAGGCAGTTTTCAAAGCAGAGAATCCACCAATCATAGTGGTTTACAACAGCTGTTGTACCGGTACTCTATCCATTCTCTTCGGAGATGAGTAAGCCTGGCTACGCGAGGCTATACTCTATCAATGCGTCGCGGTCGCGCCTCCTCTCCAGTCATTAAAGCACAACTTTTTTTTATTTTTTTTATTTTTTTTTTTACACGGCGACCTTCGGGGTCCCATAAAACGATGGTTTAGTGATGAAAAGTGATGAGTCATCACTTTTCAGAGTTTTGTGGGTGTTTTCTGGAGCTGTGGCGACCCCGAAGGTCGCCGACTCGGGCGCCCTAGCTAAATCATTAGAGCATGCCCTGGGCTACATCTGTGCAAAATTTGGCACTTTTAGACTGATTAGCACGAGAAAAAAACCCTAAGGCCTCCGACTAACATGAATGCTCACCCATATATGCATCGTTCTCTGAGGCCATTTCTAGCCCAAGGAATGTTTTTTGTGCAAAACAAATTGCAGTGGATTCAGCATCATGACAAACCCCTAGCTAGACCCCTCACATCCTACTTAAATACCCAGAAAAAAAGTGTTTTTCTGGGTAATTTCCTCCTGTATTGAAAGTCGATGGGAGCCCAACTTGATTTGGCCGCTGTGGCGACCCCTAAGGTCGCCGACTCGGGCGCCCTAGCTAAATCATTAGAGCTGACCCTGAGCTACATCTGTGCAAAATTTCGCGCTTTCAGACTGATTAGCGCGAGATATCCTTAAGGCCTCCGACTAACAAGGGTTTCTCGTGGAAAAGGGAATAAGGTCGTGACTCTTGAGCCATGCACTTGCCACATCTTGAGGCTGAGTTCAGGTCACGACCTCTGTCATATGTTGCATACTGTATGTCTGTCTCCACTGCACATTGTGTCATCAGGCAGAAAAGACCTATCAAGGACCTAGAAAATGACCTCCAATTAGTGTAATGATCCAACATCATTACGGTACCGTGTGTCTTTTGTTTGCTGTTCTTTCTCATCTTCGGCAAGGAAAGCTGATCAAACTGAGGGTCGGGACCTTCAGGAAAGGCCACAGGAAGATTAAATGTGGTCCGCTGGTAATTATCTATGAACTTACAGGCTAAACTAACAGAGGGACGAGGCTTGGGTTGGGGAGGAAGTGACTATGTAAACAAAAGATTAGATACTGTATATCGTTGTTGTCGGCTGGAAACCTTGTATGCTCAAAACCATTCCTTTTGTATTTATCATTTTAAAGTCGATTTAAAATAGTGAATATAGTTGATCTACAAGCATGTGTGCTAGTAGATCTACTATTTTTTGGGGTGCCCGCTGGCCTACTGGTCCAGGCACATACCACATAGGCATTGCCACATAAGCATTGATGCCTGACGGTGTCGCCAGTTCGATTCCCGATCCGGACGACCTTTGTCACTCCCCGTCTCCCCCCCATTTCCTGTCAGTCTACTGTCCTATCCAATTGATTGATTGATTGAAGACTTTATTAGAAGTTTGCATAGAAAAAGGTACAGTTTCATGACGGTACAGTTCACTGGTACAACAAGGTCAACTAAAAGGAGATCCGAGGAAAGCACTTGGCTTATTTACACAGGAAACCATTGAAGTATCTCATATAACATTGAATGACAGATGGATAGAACACAGTACTATGCAGTAGATATAAAAAAAAAAGTAAATAAAAAAAATATATATACAGTAGGTAAATACAAAGTGGGGTCAGGGGAGGCTGGGCTAGGTTTGTTATTGCCAGTTGCGAATGGCTGCCGCCTGCAAGTGGTTTTTCAGGGCGATTTTAAAGGCATAAAGAAATAAAGGCATAAAAGCCCAGAAACAAATCTTAAGATCAGCTATTTTCACTAGTTTTGTGCGACAGTCTTATATGATGAAGCAGGGCTTTACTTTACGAATAAAATGTACACATTTGAAACCTGGAGATAAGAGGTTTCTGCTCGACAGTGACGATATACTGTATACCAGGGGTCTTCAACGTTTTCAGGCCGGGGACCCCCAAACTGATGGGGAGATGGAGCAGGGACCCCCTACCACCTCGTAGGGTGGGGGGGTCGGGGCTACGACATATTTTTTTATTTTAAACATGTACAAGTTACAGCGAGCAGGGTGGGCCGTACCACTACCATTTCTAAACATACTACTTATTAACTGAGAACCAATGTCAATAATATCAACAATCTGTCAATTGCATAGTAATCATGTATTCAAGCTATTCAAAATGGATAGAATTATGATTTATTTTTTAACATAAATGTAAAAAAAAATAAAACATTTTTTTTTTTTTTTTTTTTTTTAAGCAATAATTTCGCGGACCCCCTGCAGTACCTCCGCGGACCCCCTAGGGGTCGCGGACCCCCTGTTGAAGACCCCTGCTGTATACTAAACAGTCTAGGAGGACACACACACACACACACACACACACACACACACACACACACACACACACACACACACACACACACACAGAGAGAGAGAGAGAGAGACACACACAGTTTAAGGAGGAGGAACTAAAAGCCAAATGTGAGTCAGAGAACTTACTAACTGCACTTCAACATTTTAACAGGCACACTGTGTGTGTGTGTGTGTGTGTGTGTGTGTGTGTGTGTGTGTGTGTGTGTGTGTGTGTGTGAGTGTGTAAAGCCATGCAGACAATAACAAAGCAAGGAAGCGGAGCACATGGTCGGTGTGTAAATATAAAGTCTCCTACTGCCACCTATTGACGGAACGTGGAACTGCTATCCCCTCCCCCACACAAATACAATCTACAGTGGGTCCCCAAACGAGGAGGGGGGGCAGAGGGAGACAGTGAGAGAGAGACTCGCACCCACACGCACACAGAGGGAGACAGAGGGAGGAAGAGAGGCAGAGACACACAGGGAGGGAAGGAGGGAGAGAGAGGAAGAGGGAGAGGGAGAGAGAGCTAGGGAGAAAGGGGGACATTGAGAGAAGTGCTGCAGGAGATAGGGGGGCAGACAGTGAGAGAAGACAAACATTTCACCCATGCTTCTCTCGATATCCACAATACAGTTGTGCACTTCTTCAAAGCAGCTACTAAGAGGGACGTTAGTTTGTACGCATTTATATCCATGGTACTGGTTTTATTTAAATGTTATTATCATGCTACATACACATGTTTGGTTTGGTTTCTACAGGTACAGCAGTAGCTAATCAGTGAGGACATGATGAATGTGGCAGCCATGTCAAAGTGAAGACGGTGTCCAACCTTCAGTGTCAGAGAGACACATGGAGCAGGTTAAAAATAACTACATATGGTGATGATGTGCAGATGGATGGATGGGCAGAGAGAGGGAGCGAGAGAGAGAGGGGGAGAGAGAGATACGAAGAGAGGGGAGAGAGAGAGAGAGAGAGAGAGAGAGAGAGAGAGAGGAGGTGTGGATAAGAAGTTCACAGAGGACAGAGCAGATGGTGTCTGGAGTCTCTGGACAAACACACACTCACACTCTCTCCCTCTCACTCACATGCACACACGTCCACACACAGCTAGTCTGTACCAGACTGCAGGGCACCACCTGCACACCTGGCATGGCTGCTATTATGTCACCAGCATGCATGTGTGTGTGTGTGTGTGTGTGTGTGTGTGTGTGTGTGCGTGCGTCACGTTCCCATTGTGTGAAAGGGGCCCCCTATTCACTGCTCACTGCTGCCAGCTTGGCACTAAATCACAGGACGAGACGTAACACACACTGGGTGAAAAGAGAGATTATCTGACATATACTGGTAGAGTATATGACAGTTTATTTACAGGTATACTGGGCATATACCGACATTATTGGGTATATACTTTTTGAGGGATATTCTGGAATATTCCTCTGTATTCAGTGATAATAGGTGATATACTGCCCCCAGCTAGACAAAGGCACACCAGGGGGTCTGGTTCATTCCTTTGACCAACAAATTGACTATTTGTTTAAAGAAAGGGGAGGAGGGCAAACAGCCCCCCTCCCAAAAAGACACATTTTAGTTTACCTTGGATATCCCAAGTATAAAGGGCTTAATTTGCTTTAACTCACATTTTCAAGTAATTACAATGTTGTAAAAAGTAGAAACTTGCAATCTCATGTACTATAATGACATTCAATGATGACTAATTAGAAACAGTTGTATAAATACATTTGACCTTATACTCTGTACTTAGTCCGTTCTTTCCCCCCTCTACAACAAACCTCTTTGCTGAAAATCTGAAAATTGCCGATCTACAAGCTCACAATGTGTTGCATCATGACGCATTGTGAGCTTGTAGATCGGCTATTTATTTCAAAGTCTACTGTACATAAAACAGACGCTGTTTCTGACCTGGGTTCAGACAACAGTTGACGCTTTTAAAAGGGGACTTAAGACATTTCTTTTTAATAAGGCATTTGCCTAGATGGTCCTTTTGGATGCCCTGTGTGCTTTTAATTCTTCTTTTTTTTTTACTTAATGTTCTTTTAAATCTTCCTTGAGATGTGTCTAATATGTGCACTGTTCTTAATTCATGGAATTAACAGTTTTTACCATGTTAGTTCTTTTTTTTATAAATCTTTTGCTGGCTTTGTTTTGCCATTTTAATGTAGCACTTTGAGATTTGTTTCAAATATAAAGTATGTTACAAATAAAATGTATTATTATTATTATTATTATTATTATTAACACCATGACAAGTACAGTAGCTCAGACCAGGCTTCCTTTATTCTGTCTTAACCAATCACTTGACTTATCAGTGTGAAAATGTGACCAATCAGGTTTCTTGCCACCACCTTTGAATTCTAAGTGCCTCACAGTCTGGCTCTCTGGCACAGTAGTAACTGCTTGCTGAAGAAGACAGAGAGGAGAAGTGTTAATTAAACGAATGGATCATTTTCAAACTTTTCGGTAAGTTGCAACTACTATAATTCTATGTAAGTAGCCTATGTTAGAGACAGGTAATAGTAGAGACATGTAACCATTTCTCAAAGCATAGCAGCTAACTAAAATAGGTGTTTGTTTTGTTTTCTGCCAAATTAAGGGGGACAAACATTGTTGATTAGATTATATTAAATTAGGTTGTATTGCTTGTTGTTCTCACATCATATTGTCTGTATTTATCAGTGACCAGGTCTTTCAAACCGTGGACTGGAGGCCTTTATAACCACTTTTATGGGTTTTAACCACTTAAACATTGCATTGCATGCATTGTGGATCCATTTTGTATTGTCCCTCTGCACCAAATCTCTTCAACAAACACTGGGTGAAAAGTAAGTGAAATTATAATTATGTCTGCATATGGCTGTATGTGTCCACCAAATGCAAGAAGGCATTTATGCTTAACTAACTTTGTGAATCATTCTCTTTGTTTATAGGAGGCTGTAAGACATTTTCACAACTCGGAAAACAACGAACACAAACTATCCCCGCAAGAAAGGTAACTATTTGTTCTTTGTTGTTCTTTGCTGTATCACTGTGTAATTAAACCAATTAAATAATATCACATATTGTAGGCTAGTAAAAAGACACGCTATTAAAGTGCATTGGCTATTTGAATTGGGGGGGAAGGGAAAGTGCATTGGCTGGAAGGGAAGAAACGGTAAACTGTGGGGGAGGTGTGAGTTGTTTTAGGGGGTGATTTCTTCACAGGAAATGCCTTTTCTGGAATACAAACTAATGTGTTGCTTCTCTCAACAATATCAACTCACCACACAATCTTGGTGTCATGACACACGTGCTGGAGCAGGTCAGCATTGCTTTTCCTGACATAGACGGTGACTTAATAAAAGGTAAAAAATATATAATTTCCCCATTAATGTCCTGTGTGTTTGTTGTGTTTTTTACTCATTTAGCTTTGAAGTAGTCACGCATGGCATGCTGGACCAGTTCCTGTTTTGACTGAGCCTGTGATGTGATGGGAACGTGTCACTGTTACTGCATGTCATCTTTTCGACACCGACTCTAACCCTCACCCTAACCTTAACCTCTGTGGGTGCATGTGAGTTGTCCCTGCCGACCTTGCGTGGAATAAACCCTGTTACTGACCCATAATATCAGACTGGTTATTCTAAATATCTTAGTAGTCATGATACTACAGTGTTCTATTCCTCATTTTCGTGATAACACCTTTGAACTGGTTTAATTAGATTGTGTTTGTACATAAACAACGAAATAAATCCTAAATGCATTTTCCTTGTATTTTAAGCTGCCTGCAGGACCCATTTTGAGTCTTTGAAAAGGAGCCATCGACTGGACCAGCCAGAAAATGCTCTCCGCAAAAAGAAATTGACTATGTCAATGAAGCACCGACAAGAAAGACCAGGGTAAGTTTGGAACTGTTTTTTTTTTTTGCTGTTGTTATTATGTTTTACATGTTGTATCAATGTAATAATGGTAATTAAATACATACAATTAATTGCTATTCTATGTTTTACAGTTGCTGACCACCAGGAGTGCACATCTGGAGACAGATGAAGAAAGAGCTGTGTGGTCGCATGCATGCTGGGAGCTGATGTCAGACAAGGATGTCTATGTTGTCCAGTTTGGACGGAGAGGAAATGGGGACACTGTTCAGCCAGCGATACACTGCACAGAACTGCTCATTTTTGTAATTATTGTCCCCTTTGTGGGAGCAGAACTGTTGACAGTCGCTGTTACATTTTCATTTCGAACATTCGAACATTTTTTACGCCACCATTTTACAATTTTTTTCCCTTTTTTCTTTACAATTTGTTGTTTCTTCTACAAATGTTTTCTGAATGCTGCATACTGTGAAGTTGAATATTAATCTGTTGCACATAGAACACACTGTGAAGATGTTTACAAAAGTTAAGTACAGTAGCCTACAGTACAGTAGCAACTACTGGAAAAAATATGCTGTTGGCGTATAGAATATGTCAAACTGTTTGCACATGTACATCTGAGGATGCT
>NC_137811.1:45002739-45015239 GCF_963921795.1 Nannobrachium achirus | reverse complement strand
TAGACCCAGATGTTTGCCTGGTCTAATTAGTGTTGTTTGATTGATTGAAGTATTTATTAGAAGGTTGCATAGGAAAAGGTACAGTTTCATGACAGTACAGTTCACTGGTACAAGGTCAACTAAAAGGATAACAGGGCAACCAGACTATAGTATTTGTCCGACTTTCTTCGTTCGTCCGTCCGTCCGTCCGTTCGTCCGTCCGTCCGTCCGTCCGTCCCATCTTTCCGGATAAACATCATTTTGCCGCGCTACTCCTCCCACAGTTTTGGTGGCACTTGGGCCATATGTCAAATCGACCAGTTTCATCGGGAATCGTGTGCATGCATTTTGCTAAGAGATACGTTTATTAATTTTCTCCATTGACTTGAAAGGGAAAATGCAAAAATGAAACATTTCCCAAATATGGAGATGACTGACATCATAGATGTCTGATGTCATAGATCACATGAGACTGACATATTATGTCCATATATGGGCATTCCGAGATATGGGCTTAACTCATTTGCTGCCCCCTCACAAGTTTCCCTGATTTTTTTTTTGGACTTCTTCTATCAACTAGGCATGATCGCGATCGAGAAAATTGCCTGTTTGACCCCCATACCAACCCCATCTTTCAAACATGGCAGCCATGTTTGTTTACATTTGAAGAAAACATAATGCCTGCTATCTCATGAATGCCTGAACGGATTTCCAAGTGGATTCTTCAGTTTGAAAGCTGTGCACGGCGTGCACACACGTGGTGCATGATCTATGCATGGGCTTGCATTATCCGTGCACTATGAATTGCATGGAAGTCTATGGAGACTTGTGGCATCCTGGCACTTTGGCAGGCAATTTTAAAATGCAGCAAATGACATCAGGGATCTCCATATATGGGCATAAAAGGGACAAGGACTGACCCAGAGATGGCCATTAATTTATTAGTAAGTACATCTTCCCCCATTGACTTGAATGGCGAAAATTCAAATGATAAGACGGAATTCAAGTGTGACTCGCGTCACAACCACACGTGGCAACACTTTCAATTTCCCAGAATTGCATCTTCTAGTTGGGTCAATCATTTCGATAGTGTCACTATGCAATCTCTTCAGTACTAAAAGGTCCCGTTCAATGTGTTACCATTAACACCACCAGAAGCACATCGGTACAACTTGTGAGAGGTTTAGTGTTTCTGGGTGAGTTCTTTAATGAAAAGTGGAGTATATAAACCATTTCTCAGTGCAGAGCAGCACATATGGACAAACTCCTGTCCATGTGAAAAATGTCTTCAACTTGGAGGAAATTCAAAAATCCATTTTTAGTTTCTCAGTGAAAGCTCTCCAGCCGGATAATGGATCTGACTGCCTCAAACACATACATGCACACGCACACACAGAGAACACACACACACACACACACACACACACACACACACACACACACACACACACACACACACACACACACACACACACACACACACACACACACACACACACACACACACACACACACACACACACACACACACAGGAAATTTGCATTAGTGCCTGCTCAGCAGTTTTCCAGATGTGCTTTCCGATAGACGGTGCTTTGAAGAGGATCACTCAGTTTTAATCAATGTGCTCATGTCGATAGTTTAGTCTCTCTCTCTCCCCCTCTGATTCCTTGCGCTCTCTCGCCTCTCTCGATTCCTTGCGCCTTCTTTCTTATTTCTTTCAATCACAAGTGAAGTGGAGCCTCCGCGTTTAACTTGCAAACTACACAGTGAAATCCTCAATGTTAATTCTTCCATTTGTAACTCGGAGAGTTTACAAATGTAACCAAATGGACCCTTCCTCTTTGGTTTGAGTTGTACACTCTCCCGAGTTAAATGAAGACTGAGGATTTTTACTGTGTAAACCTAACCACTCAAACCTTTCTGTCCCCGTTCTGTGGCAAACATTCAGCGTTGCGACGCGCTGTGAGCTTTGTACATCGTCTAGTTTCACAGAAGGTATTTAATGTAGAGTGAAAAAAGAAAAAAGCTTGGACCCCAGTATAAAGCCCTGGGGGACTCTGGTCAACTTAGGATAGGGATTAAGTGGTTTGAAGGAGCCAGCGAGCCATGTGGGATGATTCCTGGACAATCTTTGGCAGCCTCGTCCATCTGTGTGTCACACAGCCTCCTCACAGCCGTGGCAAACAGGAGGTGACACCTGTCACAGATGTTGGAGTTAGCCAGCAAGCTAAAGCCCACATATCTGTCTGTCTGTCTGTCTGTGGCTATCTGTCACATGCCATCCAGCTTCAGCCGGGAAGCCAAGTCACGTCTATTCTGCTAATATCTGAGTGAAACACTAACACTGTGTGTCGGGTGGTATGTGCATATGCGTGCATACAGTATGTGCGTGGGTGTATGCATGGGTTTGTGAACACTATATTTCCATCATAAAACAAGCTCATGCTGATGATGAGTTGATAAGGAGTGAGATTTGACCTTTCGCCTATTGCACTCGTGGCCATATATGGCCTCCTTGTGCTCCAGCAGAGGATGCAAGTACCGCCATCGGTGCTGTATGTATGTGTGTGGGTGGGCAAGTTGGCACTCTGCCGAGGTGCCAACTTCCACGGAAAAAGGGGTATTGAACCCTGTAGGGTAGAGCGTAGAAACCACGTAAGGAGGAGTCAGACTGTCAATACATATGTCATGTCAGACACTAACGCCATGTGTCATGTGGGGGAGTGATATAGCGGTGTGTGTGTGTGTGTGTGTGTGTGTGTGTGTGTGTGTGTGTGTGTGTGTGTGTGTGTGTGTGTGTGTGTGTGTGTGTGTGTGTGTGTGTCTTTAAAGCGTACAAAAGTGTCAAATCCTTTTTTATATCTCAAAGGCAGCTTATTGGCAGTTGTCAATGACAACCACAGTAGGGGGTTGAAGACCATGTTATGCAGAGACCTGGTGCTTCAGCTGACTGCAGGTCTGCCTAAAATAAATGGATCCTTGCTTCCTGCAACGGTACTACATACACACTGGTCACAAAGACATGCAACCGAGTCACTTACTGTACACACACAACATTTTATAGACTTGGAGTTCAGGCCAATCCATTGGCAACATTATGATTTAGTTACAGTACATGGCTGCATGCTTTTATGTAGCGAGACTTATTACATCACTTTTCCTTAACGCCCAAACAAGCATTGCATAGGAGTATTATATTGGCCAGGAAACATCTCAGAAAATCTATCCCTAAGTAAATGTATTATGGGGGGCCTGAGGGCCTACTGGTCAGGGTGCATACCACATAGGCTCTGATGCATGACAGCGTGTCACGGGTCACCATTTTGACCAAAGAGAGACATATTTAATGGCATTCATTGTTATCACATCATACACATCTAGGAATAATCTCTCTGAAATCGACAGCTCCCTCATCTGAAAGTATCACCCAGCCTCTGAGGTTTAGCAGCCTGCTGCCCACTATGATATAGTGATCGTTTTGACCGTGGGGGTTGGGGGCTTGTATATCCAGGCCTTGTGTGACAAAGTCAACCCCGTCAGTTCAGCTCATACTGATGTTGGGAACATGCTCAGCATGGGGTCCAGTTCAATCATATCTCATAGCGCTATCACTTCCATTAATGTTGACCACGACACAGTGGGGGATGTGGCACTGCAAGTGTGTGGACCAAGTTCCTGATGTGACAGAGCGAACACGCACCACAGGTACTGAACTGTTAGACCAATACCAATTAGCCAGCAGACAAGTCTGGCTAATATTGTGCATAGTAACATCCTGAGTGTTCAATTACTGTAACTCTGGGTCCATTTGGTTACAGTCATAAACTGTCAAGAGTTACAAATAGGGATGGGACGATAAGCGATATTATCGTTTATCGTGATTAAAAAAAAAAACACGATAATCGTATCGCGGAGATTTCATTTATCGCGAAATCGTCCTCCCGTCATGAACTGCGATCAATTCACCTTTTATTTGCCGAGCTGCATATCCGGTACCACTCTATTGGTAAAACGTACTTATAATATACGTACCGTAATCTCTAACAAATCTCTTTGCCAAAAAATAGCCAATCTATAAGCTCACAACGGTAGCAGCAAATGTTCCGCCCCAGGAAAATGGATGTTTTGGGATATTTTGATTATCGCGATAATATCGTAAATCGGGATTTCTTTGGTCACGATAATAGTGATATAACTTTTTCATATCGTCCCATCCCTAGTTACAAATGGATGAATTAACAATTAATATTTCCCACCCATAATCAAAAAAAGTAAACAGAAATGGGAGAGGGGGATGGCAATCATAATGGGCTGGCTGGTTCTGGACGAAGGGAGCTCGTTTACTGTCATTCGTCAACCAAGTCCACCGACTCTCTGCTACAGTAACAGAGAGAAACAAACTAAAATAGTGTACACGTCAGAATGTCTTTCTTCCGGATTCTCACAGTCTCACTCACAGTCTCACACACACACACACACACACACACTTATACTGTAGGCACACAAACGAACAGACAACGCGTGTGCACACACACGCGCGCGCACACACGCGTCATGCACACTTTTCATTTCCTATACGACATCTATCCCCAGCCCCCGCCATTACCTCCCTGCATTACTAAACTCTTCTGATGTAAAATTATACATTCAGACATTTGAATAATTCACATGACTAAAAGCCTCCCTCTTTTTTGCAGAAGGAAAGAGAGCTATTTACCTCAAATCACATTTGAATAAATCCCATAAATCCTTTCAAAGTTCCCAGAGATAAACCAATCAAGCACCCCTGACTGGGGCTTGCCGGCCAATCAGAATTAGCATTCATACTCTGCGAGCTGCGTTTATTCAAAAACATCAAATAGCAAATCAAATTGTGGGTTTGCCTATTTGTGAGACTCAATTTGTTTCAGATAAGAAATAGGTGGCTAATAGAGAGAGAGAGAGAGAGAGAGAGAGAGAGAGAGAGAGAGAGAGAGAGAGAGAGAGCACATTGATGTTGTAATGCAATTTCAACCATAGCAGAAATATTCAATACAGCAAGAAGATGTGCGTTCCGTCCATAAATATGGACTGATCATTTAATTCACATGACAAAAAAGGGCAGAAGACAGGAAAAATACATTTCATATTCTAATTCAAGGCCAAAGAGTGCAAATCTGTGTGTACAGAACGTGCATGCAAGGTGTGTGATATGCATGTGTGTGTGTGTGTGTGTGTGTGTGTGTGTGTGTGTGTGTGTGTGTGTGTGTGTGTGTGTGTGTGTGTGTGTGTGTGTGTGTGTGTGTGTGTGTGCGTGCGTGTTAGGGCTGTTAGAAATTACATTTGAATATTGGTCTTAGAAATTGGCCCGAATATCAAATCATATATTTGATTATTATTCATATTATTATATATATATTTATATTTTTATTATTATTCTTTTTTTAACATGTTTATTTGACAGGGAAAATACAAAAAACGATTTATCAAGTTATACAAATATTTCTTACTGGATCCGAGCAGCGCGCAAGCTATCGCTCTTCTGCTGGTAGCCTGTTTTTAAGCCATTTTCTGTGGGGAACATTTGTTTTCATAACTTGATACATAGTTTTTTTGCATTGTCCCTGTCAAATAACATAAAAAATAGGAATAAGCGAGGAATATTCCAAATTAGAATATTCGTTTACCAGCCCCAGTGTGTGTGTGTACACTTTCATGAGCTACAACCACACTAAAGTACACTATAAGCAGAGTATTACGTCATCAAACTCTATCCCCATTTTTCTCTAATGCTCTTTTTATATATTGCTATAAATATATATATTCTCTCTCCCACTCTCTGCATTAGAAGTACCCCCAAGTCTACAATATAGACAGACTTCATGTTTCCCTAGTCTCTCACCATTGTAAAGATTGAACAGGCAGTAACCTCTGTTAGCTTCCTCTTTTTTCTGTCACCCTTTAACACAACAACCAACCGTCTAGGACATTTGTGTTTCCTGTATTCTAACGGATCATACGCATGCATGCACGCACGCACTCACTCAGAGAAACAATTTGTGGTATATTTACAGATTCGCACAAATACAAACACGCTATATGAGAACAGTAACGCAAGTATAAATGTGCGTGTATGAGTATGTGCACGCACGCACGCACGCACGCACGCACGCACACACACACACACACACACACACACACACACACACACACACACACACACACACACACACACACACACACACACACACACACACACACACACACACACACACACACACACACACACACACACACACACATTTCCTGTCTGTGATCGCTAGTCACAAGTTCCTGCTTCTTGTTGCTCACACCAGCCTGACACGTGAGTACGGAAAACAATAACATCTCAAAAACTGACTTATTTATTAAAAGGCCGACTTCCTCCCAATGTGAAACTCCACTGTGTCCCCCCCCCCCCCCCATCACACACACACAAACGTACACACACACACAAAAAGGTCAAAGCAGATGTTAAGTGTGCCCCTGACTGCCCAGCCCAGAGCAGTGTACTGGCAAATATACAGCTGTTTCAAGCAAGGTTCCACATGGGGTTTAGACAACCATGCCCTTGACAAGAGTACTATTAATACAACTCCTTTTTCATGGGTCCTTACACAGTGAACTGAAATAGAGACAGACATGAGTAACTAAAGTTACATGTGCACATATACAACTGCAATTAAAGTAACACCACCACCATTACTGTTGTGCTACTACTACAACTACTACTACTAACGACACAAATATACTACATTATTATATAATTATTAATAATAATGATAATAATAATACAAGGGTAATGGGGTCATGGAGAAATTGAGCATGTGCATCCCTAGAAATAAGCTGAGTATCCATCCATAAACGTGCCCTTGACTGACCTGCCTGTGGCACAAGAGCTGCTGTGCAGTGAGAAAATGCTGGGAGTCTAGTCTTGGAGAACAGATGCTGTGGCTAAACAGCTGTTCAGCGGGCATGCAGCTATAGCACCAACTGGCATGGCCCTCCACCCAGGAACAAAAACACAAACATGTGTTGGTAAGACTTCCTTCCAATACACACACACACACACACACACACACACACACACACACACACACACACACACACACACACACACACACACACACACACACACACACACACACACACACACACACACACACACACACGCGCGCGCGCGCACGACATGCACCCACACACATGCAAACTTTTACTCAGTGCATAGGTCAACTAATTATGTCACTAATCATTGAACTGACATTTCATCTTATATAATGTGTATAATAATAACAATAATTGTGTAGAATGTGTAAGACATTCTACACAATTCTTTGGTTTCGACTCCTCTACATTGCAGCAGCAACAACAACAACAACAACAAGAATGAACAACTAAAATTCCCAAGACATGAATAACATCATGAGATTTGTTGCCATTAGTTTCAAAATATGAACAATCAGCATGGCTCAAAATCATCTCATCGTGAATGTGAATATTGAAGTGTTTTTGGCGGACGGCCCAAAGGTGAGGCATATTCCAGGACACTTCTGATAAAGACCACTTCTAGGTCGGTACATCTGAGCTAATTAGTGAACCCTTGGCTGAGTCTTCTTCAGCAAGCACTGAACTTCTGCGTCCCATGTGCGGTCAGGGAAGAGCTGTATTCCCCTCTCTACCGCCTGGTTGCTCAAAATGATCGGAGGAATTTGTCTGTTTTGAGGCTCACTAAGACTGATGACCATGTCCTTTGTTTTTTACAGTATTGGCTGCAAGGCAGTACGTCTGCCACCAGCCTGGGACTGCGTCAACAGCCGCTTGCATCTGCACTCAGTGCTTTCCAATCCTCTAAAAGACAGCTGCGGGTGTTTTGCCTGTGTGGGAGTGTGTGAGTGTGCACGTGCGTGTTGTTCCTTTCAAAGAGGAAGCGTCTTGTGAAGCTTCAATAGCACATGGGACTCTGAGGAGGGGAGTCATAGAAGGCAGCAAAACATCCTGAGCACCCCAAAAGAGAGAGAGAGAGAGAGAGAGAGAGAGAGAGAGAGAGAGAGAGAGAGAGAGAGTGAGAGTGAGAGAGAGTGTGTGAGTGTATGTGAATGTGTGCGTGCATGCATGTGTGTGTGTGTGTGTGTGTGTGTGCGTGTGTGCGTGTGGGTGTATGTGTGCGCATGTGCGTGTGTGTGTGTGAATAGAGACTCACCCTGGAAGGATTGTATGGCTCTCTCCACTAGCTCATCTATAGGGTAGCTGGCCAAGTCTCCTCTGGCATGCTTGGTCTTACAGTAGGTACACGCATTCAGACACCTGCAAAGCACAGACAGAGAGAACACAGAGGATTACAGAGTGTTTGGATACACTATGCACTGTTGGGAGTCAGTGTATGGGTGTTCTTTGGTGTCTTTTTTGAAAGGCTTGTTTATGTTGTTGTTTTTTTTGGGAGGTTGTAGTTCAACCACACCACAAGGGGGCAGTTAACATGATGGTGATGGGTAATGGTAAACAATATCAAATCATAAATAGACTGGTGTGCAGCCTCAAGAGTGTTTTGGACAGTGGTGTAATGGTTCTTACTGCAAAATGAATAATATAGACTAACAATTATTGTTTAAAACCAAACAATACTGTCATTGCACCTGCTTGTCGTTCATGTATTAAATTATGATTACCCGTATGTTGTTATTTTATTTTATTTTTTTAAATTCTGGACATGACCAGGAATAAAAGATTCTAGCGTGACCTCTATGACAAATATGTATCAAATATCATGCATGCCAAACACATTTCAATTGTGTGTGAATTTTTGTTGTGTGTATAAAATAAACACAATTAATTCCATAAGAGTATAAAGGAAGGAGAAGAAAGCACAGAGGAGACAGACAGTCTTTTATGTTGTAAACGCTGAAGACGCCATCAGAGTTGAGTGAGCTTCAAAGTACTCAGTCAGTGATTCACTTACCGCCAGAGGCAAACCAGTGGAGGGTAGAAACCTTACCACGCATGGCCTGGACTCAAAACACCGTCATGATGTTTTGGCCACTCACACAAAAAGCAAAAAAGAAAACAAAACAGGAAAAAAAAGCAACAAAATAAAAAGCTTCTTTAAAAGAAAATTCATGGTGGTACCAGAAAGAAAAGAGAAATTAGGTATTTATAGTATACCACATCCCACCAGGGGCAGAAAGAAAAAGTACACCATAGCCAGAGGCAAGCAAGTAATACTCTTACCAGTTTGGAGCCTAAATAATGCTACTAGAGCAGGAGTAGTCTTTGTTTAACTAAGTTAATCTCAGAGAATGTGTATTTGTTATACACACACACACACACACACACACACACACACACACACACACACACACACACACACACACACACACACACACACACACACACACACACAGTATATATTATATATGTGTCATGGTACGATTGGAATTGCTGCTACGTTTGGAGAGGTGCGCTCGTTTTTGACGCAAGGCGGAGCAAGCGGGAGGCTTTGATGTTAGCTACAGCTAACAACAAAACATAAGCAGCTACGCTAGCTAGAAGCAAATGCCTCTCTTCAGTTCAAAGTGGACCAAAATGGATTCAAACGTCATTTCAAATATAATAAATAATGTTATTATGTTGTGATTATTTCATTCATGTGTGTGTGTGTGTGTGTGTGTGTGTGTGGGGGGGGGGGGGGGGACTTCATGGGAGTCTCTGTGGGTACCCGGTAGGCCAGGGCGGGGCCTTCTAGAAGCCTCGATGTTTCCTTCTACTCCGTCCCGAAGTCATAGTTTAGACCGCGACGGAGGTGCACCGACTCAAGCAAACTTGAACCATGTGAGGCCCCGCCCATGGAGTTGCATCCCGATAGGGAAAAGAATAGTAAGTAATTGGCTTTTGCCCCAACTGATTTCAACACGTTAAAGCTAAGTAGCTAACCACAGTCTTGCTAGGCTACAGTAGGTAACCAATGAACACAAGTGAATGGTGGTGTGGGTTTGTCACATTTGTTGCCATCTAGTGTTGGCCAGCAGTGCACACACAGGTATAAATATAGTTAATCACAATTAGAGTGAATTGATCACATTATGACAGGGGGAATTATGACAGGGGGACAGGTGGGTGGGTGGGGAGGACTAGAAAACGAGCGCTCCTTTTTCAATCGTGACAGGGTTTCAAACATACCGTAACACACACACACACACACACACACACACACACACACACACACACACACACACACACACACACACACACACACACACACACACACACACACACACACACACACACACACACACACACACACACACACACAGAGGAATTAAGCTGTGGTTAAGGGGGGTGGGATTAACACTACAGTCACCAGAATAGAACATTTTAGTGAGTTCCCTCTTCAGTTCCTGGCTGTTGATTCAGTTAACAGAACAGAGAACATTGGCCTGGGGCAAGACACAAGACTAACATTATAATACGGAATAAATATGAGTCGGGTGGGGGTGGGGAGGGGGGGGGGGGGGACACACAAACTCAATAGTAGCTTTCACCAATCTTTTTTTCTCTCTCATCCACAAAAAAATATCCTTACAATCAGAACAAACTAGCCCATTCTCAAAGTGTATAAATGGCGTTCTCATGACCGTGCAAGGCTTCAGTCATCTCCTTTTAAGTGGGTCCACTGTCACCCAAGTGTGACCAATACAGAACACAGTCCAACTCATCATAAGGACAACATGACCACTTACTAATAATACAGCACTACTAATGGAGGACACAGACGACGGAGCCAAACACTTCATCACTTAGTTCCTCCATATAAAGACGCCACTGTATTCAAACTGTTTTTGGTTATTCACTGAAGTTCGGCACGATAACAACATTATAAGGAACTTTGTTATGGCATATTGCGATCGAAGATCACTATGGTATTCTCGTAAACAAATATCGCGTCTGCATAAATGCATTAAGCTCCTAAGGAGAAACGATGGGGAATTCCATGAAACTCAACATGGAAAACTGTAACTAAATCCCAAAAGATAAAACGGCATACAGTAGTAATACAGCGATGCCTTAAAAAAGAGATATCGCTAGCTGAGAGTCTCCATTCCGTTAGGGATACTGGATAGCATTTCTGTAGGTTCACACTAACCTCGTGTCACCAGGCTTTCTCGGGGGAAAGCCTGGTAAAAGCCTGGTGCTCGTTTACTAAACAGGTTGTTTGATCTGGTCTAGACCGGATGGCATCCTAGACTGGATGGCAGAAGCGGCATTGCTTTGTTTTGGTTCCCCGTTTGTTTCACCAATCCCTATTTAAATGCTAGAGAAGTGTAGCCTTGCCAGTCGTTGCGAGTTGGACTAAAAGATGGATATATCAAACAAGCTTTTCAAAAAATAAGCAAAACTTCGCAGCATCAAGGGTTTTATTGGGTAGGTACTAATATGATGTAATTGAGCGCGGGGAATTGTTTGGGGTTAAAACTGATTCCGGTTGGAGTTTCCGGCCAAATTGTAGTCCTTTTTGACTACAAAATGACGTAGGACGCCATATGAAGCCAACCGGATCAAAAGCCAGAAATTGGAAGCAATCCCAGGCTAGTTCACACAGTTATATACTGTACATAGTAATATGGGTCACATCAAAGAGCATGAGTCTTATCTGTCTCAATTGTGTACACAAAGAAGTGTGTCTTGAGTCCGGCTCATCATGTCAACACATGTAACATTACATTACCTATCTGATTCTTTGAACCATCAGTGTGTCTGATGGTCCCATTTGCTGTGACTTATGTCTGTGTGAGGAGTCCACCAGTCCAGCAGCATTAGCAATACAGCAATGAGCAAATCTCTTAGGCTAGCACACAAACACAAAACCGCAAATGGTACCTGGTATACACAATTACAGAGTGAGGACAGCATGAGTGAAAATGTTGAACCCGAATGGTTTTCTGTACATCCACTGCTGTCAAATGGATTGTGATGCCTGTCAGTGCCTTGCTCTGTCTGTGGACCATAGCTTTCCATCAGCATATTTTATGGTTTCCGCCGTCCGCTGCTTTTGATGGCCAACTGTCACGGAGGCAACATTTAAACCGTCCCAAGCCTATTTTACAGCAATATGAATGGCATTCATGAATTGATGTGTTGCGGAACTTGCGGTCGATCTATAATACTCACAACGAGCGTTTAATGAGCAAACCTGACACGGCAAACCTGACACGGCAGTGATGCGAAAGACAAACAATGAAACATTTAGAAAAAACAATTATGTTGTTAACCCATTTAGGCCTAGAATTATTGAATGCTTTAACCAGTGAAAATTAGCAGATACAAAAGCTCACGCTGCGAGCTTGTAGATCTGCTATTTTTGAAAAAGTCGTGAAAATGTGTGCAAATCTTTGAATATATGTATTTTCAAAGCAAACGTTTGTAACTCAAATTTTGCTTCTGGGTGGTCCATGGAACTAAATATTTTGAGATGGGGGTCCGTGGAAAAATAAATATAATTTTGGGGGTC
>NC_137811.1:44975239-44995239 GCF_963921795.1 Nannobrachium achirus | reverse complement strand
TGTGTGTGTGTGTGTGTGTGTGTGTGTGTGTGTGTGTGTGTGTGTGTGTGTGTGTGTGTGTGTGTGTGTGTGTGTGTGTGTGTGCGTGTGTGTGTGTGCGTGCGTGTGTGCATTCGTGCGCAAAGGACCCGTCACCACAGGATTAACTGGCAGTCGTCTTGACGTCTGTGTTTCTGTGGCTGCAGAGTCCTGGATACTTTTAGTGCTCTGCTCCCTCCAAGTTAAAGTCATGTGAACTCCAGTAAAAGTGAAGCTTGTTCAAATGGGGTTTTTCCAAGTCAACACAGACTGCAGGGGTCACAAGCGCCATAGCCCTTTCCAAGCAAGAGCTGAGTGCCAATGTCTAAAATAAGAAGTGCCTTGGCTCCAAACTGGCCTAGTTTTATAAATAAAGTGTGCACGTGCGTGCATGCGCATGTGATGGGAAGGCCATGCCTGGACCCGAGGAGCAAGACATGGCGATTTGTCTTGAAGTGTTCCCAGCACTACGAATAACAGCTACAGACTACACTACTGAATCAATCACCCCAACACACACACACACACACACACACACACACACACACACACACACACACACACACACACACACACACACACACACACACACACACACACACACACACACACACACACACACACACACACACACACACACACACACACACACACACACACACACACACACACACACACACACAATACAAACAACACATTCCTCTTATTTTATCTCCAAATGGCACTGTGACATCCACACTCACACAGGAATGCATGCTGTACACTGCAATGAAAATGTATAGTATACTGTATAGAGTAATAAGCACATACAGTAAACACACATAATGTACGTGCACACAAAAACACTTTCTAGAAGCCAAAAGGCTGACGTCAAGAACAGTCAGTCAGACCAAACCCTGTTATGGATAATTTCCTTGAAGGTCTCCATCAGCCAACACATCTGACCATTTGATTACTTTCTTCATCTAGAGAGAAATCAATAGAGCTATTAAATTCTGCTTCAAAGCGGACCTGCCCAGACAAAATCCCCTTGCCATTATCAATAAGGGAATGTGAAGCAAAGAAAGCTAGACAAACGTTACTTAAATATTTATAGACGGAGGGATGATGGTATTTCAAGTAGTCTCTGAGCTGAAAGTTCAGAAATAGCTAAAAGAATGACAGAAATATACACACACATGTACGCGCATATATATTTTGTAATTATCAATATTTATTTATTTTTTACATTCAGCAAGTCACCTTACCGCCAACAATGTTTGCACGCTACACTGTACTGTACCTTCCTGCCCCTGCTGCCAACAATGCAATGGAGACAACAATGAGGGAAAAACACACTCATAAAAAGAGTGCAAAACCATGCAGTCCCTCCTCTCCACACCCTGGCTGACCCGGTGTGTAGTACTGCACTGCTTTTTAGTATGTATTCTTATTCAAGTGCGCAATTTGGTTTTGTGCATAAGAAATCATTATGATTTTTTGTTTGGACTCCTTTCGGTATACAGACAACAGAGGTCAGACTGGTTAGACTACCGTTTCAATTTCTCCTCTGCTTATACAGTACATTTTTTGGTCCTCGCTGCAAGGCAAGGGTTTATTTACACTTCATCACCTGAAACACCTGAAGCTAAGAATAAAAGTTTGTCAAAAATAATAGTGTCTTCTGCAAAAACACACAATTTGTATTAATTCTTTAATGTATTAATTAATGTATTTTATTTGATTTTAAGCCTTTTCTCTCTCTCTCTCTCTCTCTCTCTCTCTCTCCTGAAAAAAGCATTTCACAAACACAGCAGTGCGCAACCAGCTTAAGGCAGTCAGGACTCGGGACGTATTGTTTCTCTGTTGTGTCTGGGATTGTGTGTGTACATGTACACCTCTGCCCCCGGCCAGAGATGTGGGACGCTCAGGAATGTAAAAGTGTAGCTGTGAACTAACACACTTGTATGTTAAGGTCAGCAGCAGCGCTGATAAGGCTCATTGTGTCTGTGTGGAGCTTAATAGAGAACCCCTGGGAGCCAGACTCAAATCACTCAGGAAACAGAGCCAGGTCACTAGGGGCCTCTTAGCCTCAACACACACACACAGACACACACGCACGGAAACATACAAACAGAGGTACTGTATGATAGACCACTATTTCCCAAACAGTGGGTCAGGAGCCATTTGAAGGTCACAGATAATGGCACAAAATTCTGCATTTTTCATTAAAAAAAATAAAAAAATATAAAAAAAATAATAATAAATAAATAAATAGAAAACTAATGTTTAAGAAGTAGTGAAAATAGCCGATCTACAAGCTTGCAACGTGTCGCGAGTTTGTAGATCTGCAATTTTCACTAGTTTGGGGTTTCGGGGCGAATATCTCATTTCTCTTTTGGGTCTAGGGCTAAAAAGTTTGGGAACCTCCGTGACAGACCACAGACACACACAAGCATTCACATGTAATGTACACAGCAACAGCACTACAACAACCCACCTTTCCCAGTTATTCTGAGAAATGTGTGCGTATGTGCGTGCATGCATGCCTGCGGGTGTGCGTGTACAATGCCATAGTCATTATTAGTCATCTTACTAATGGAGGCAGAGAAAATGGTCCGTGGGAAATGGGCCAAGACCCCCGCTTCAGTCTTCCACTGTTTATCTCCCTTATAAATATTGTACAGACCAAAAAGACAGACAGAGCGAAAGATGACGCACACACTTGCTTGCTTATGAGCGCGCACGCGCGCACGCACGCACGCACGCACGCACGCACACGCACACGCACACACACACACACACACACACACACACACACACACACACACACACACAACGTCTGGTGGCATTATGCGTCTATCAACACATCAAGCATATGTTCCTGAAAGCAAAAACTAAAAAAATAATAAATACAACTGGGGCCTATTGTAAAGACTGGCATGGCTTAATAGCTGCACTAGACAAGCTGGATGCCTTTCAAGTGATACATGTTAAACATGTTAGCGTTGAGTGTTGTTGGGAGGCCATGCACATAAGAAAGGAAAATAGATCAGTAT
This sequence comes from Nannobrachium achirus, assembly GCF_963921795.1. Classification (NCBI taxonomy): domain Eukaryota; kingdom Metazoa; phylum Chordata; class Actinopteri; order Myctophiformes; family Myctophidae; genus Nannobrachium; species Nannobrachium achirus. Next base: position 44,992,183 of record NC_137811.1, on the reverse strand, counting down.
GAAAGAAATTATGAAAGACAAAGTAAACAGGATCATATGAAGGTATTAATTACAAGGTTAGACAATAGGTATTTACTGGCCAAGTCTACCAGTGGCAGCACAAAAGAACATTTACTGTAACCGTCCACAATGACCATGTTATATTCCCAAACCATTTTCACTATGGCATTGCATTATAGGCAAAAATCTTTTGTTTTAAAATATATAGTAGGGATGAGTTTTGTGGTAGTAGATTGGCTATTTTCAAGATTGTTTTTATCCGACTTGTCACATTTATGTATTATTATTACTTTATTATATTTTTTGTGAGTGTGTATACACTATGACTATGTGTTGTCAACCAAGTGTAAATTCAGGCATTACGCCATCAAGGCCAGCCAAAATAATTTCTTGTCAACAAAAATATTTAGTCGACTAAAACTATCTAAAACTAAAACATTTCAGATGACTAAAACTAAACTGGAATTGTATTCAAAAGAATACAACTAAAACAAAATAAATATTAGCTGTCAAAATCAACACAAGTTTGTCCCTATAGCAAGGCTGGAAAGGCTTAACCTCCATGGTTCCAATGCCTGCCGAGTCTGCCTGTTTGTTTAGTATGGTCAAGGTTGTTATTAGGTAGTTCTAAGTTATGAGCAGAGGACCATTAACACTGGCTTTGGCACGGCAACGATGGCAACAATGACTGCGAGTGCTGAAAATGCGTCTCAACTGACAGAGCGAACAGGAGAGCAGGAAGAGACAGATAAATTAAATGAGCTGTGAGAAATTGTGTCAGAGGGGAAAAAAAGATTGTTTCTTTTTTCAATGGACTGAACACTAATGATAATCGTTCACACACACTTGCTCCCTTATACGTGTAAACACACGCACACACAAACACTTGATGGCCCATTCTCTGACTGTGGTCGTAAATGCCTTGTTTATGACTATTGCAGCATCACGATTCAACTGACACACAATAGGGCTTTTATTATCGCTGGAAAACACACACACACACACACACACACGCGCACACGCACACGCACACGCACACGCACACGCACACACACACACACACACACACACACACACACACAGTGTGAGAGCAGCTTTTTACAATCTCTTGTGCCCCTAGGCAAAATACACACATGCACACACATACAAACATACACACCAGCTTTCCTAATAGCACTGAGCGCGCTAATGCTGTTATCTGGGATGTATCAGCAGCAAGACAGAGCATTACAAAAAGCACAGTAGAAGTCTTTTTCCAGCCCACCGCAGAATCCAAAATCAACTCTGGCCTGAAGCTAAATGTGTCTGAGGGATAAAATGACTGACCCAAACGACTGTAGTCAGGATTAAACTAGTTTAACCACAGGTTTGCTGACTATACATATGAAAGTATGCCATTCACAAGTCACAACATCAAAATACATTAATAACTTTAGCAAACGTAAACTAAGGAGCAGTGAAGGAGTCAGCCATCATAAGGGTGAACCACTCTCCTCTGCGCTGGGTGATGTTGTTGTCACCGTTTCCAGATGGGGCCATTAAATATGGAAGAGGCTTCATTTATGCCATCCCAATTCCAGATTTTCAGTCAAAATGGAGAAACCAGGCAATGTGGCTTTAAATGTAGGCAGGGGGCATGTGAGGACTCTGTGCAAGCTGTGCAGCACTGCGTTATTTTCTAACGGCGATCAAATTAACACAAGGGGAAGCGCCAATCTAATTACAATTTAAGAGGTGTAAATGAAATGAATATGGAACCTAATGGAAGTAATATTGTAAATCAATTTGAAACTTAAATTGAATTTTCATAGGTAGTCCCGGGTGTCGCGCTGGGCCAATCTGTTGTTGGGATTTGGGAGCTGTAGGTATGCTAGTTTCAGCTACATCCCAGCCTGAGAAAATGGCCCTATTAGAGCTCAATTACTGACACTGAAATGAAATATTTTGTGTGAAAGCAAGGCTATGTGGTGTTTGTAAAACGGCATGAATGTGACTTAAATAGCCAGCAGTCTCCAAAAAGATTGTTTTTCCTTTTTCTTTAAAAGAAAAGTGAGGGTAGGTCTGGGTCAAGGCATGCATGATTTGCGCTTTGTTGCATGCCAGTGTTGGGGTAAAAATTGCCGAAAACCAATAAGATACCACCATAGTGCATCTGTGAAGGTGTTTGTTTCAGGGGAAACAAAAGTTGGAGATGTGCTATATTCAAAAAAGGATTCAAAAGGATGTTTAAAAAAAGATGTTGTACAGTATGTATGAATGAATCAATGAATGAATGAATTACATCATGTCTGAAGCCTAACATACACACACCAGAAATAACAGATATATAAGTGAAAAGCAGAACATGCACATTTTCACTTTGTGTGCGAGTTATTTCTACCAAGTGACAGACGAAACTCAACTCTGAGGCCATTTTATTAGAATTTAGGCATTTAGCAGACACTCTTAACTCTTTACTGTGACGAAAGCTCGTCACGTGTCGTATTACGGCACGGCGAGCATTCGTCAAATCCTAATTTAGTCCAAGACAGCACAGGGAGGAGGGGCGGGTGTCTGCAGTTGCCATATCCTCATGGCCTGCGCTGAAGTTTTGTGCCACGCAAACACGGACAACGGATTGATTTCCTTTCGGTGTCGTTTTTGCAGACGTGGATCTACTTTCTCTCCTTCCTTGTGGATTTTGGGGAAAAAGCGAGGCACACTTTACTGGCTCTCTCTTTGTAATGGAGATGTGCGCCATTGTGCGGCCGCCATGTTTTTTTTCCGACACTGTGAGACATGCGGGGCGTCTCCCGCACAACACTGCGGATGGAAATAATGGATGGACATTATTCTCAAAGGTAAGGTATTTTGATGGCATGGAACAGACAATAAAAAAAAACTAGCTTTGGAAGTAAAAGAGTTAATCCAGAGTGATTTATAACTAGTAAGGCGAGGTCGCGCCAATTCTTGACTATCTGGCCAACCACAGCGTTTCTCTGACGATTCTAGTTGTTATCATTCTGGGGGGAGTTTGTTCATGTTTTTGTGAGGGTATCAACCCTAGGAGACACGGGGAGAACATGCAAACTCCACACAGAAAGGCCCTATTGCCAACCCCACCTAGGGTGTGAGCGATAGGGCCTAAACATGGAGATGTGGAGAACACTATATATGGAGATAGTCCAGTCCATCATGTCATATGGGACTACCGTCATAGACAGTATCCATTGTTAGGCCGGAGTCAATGGCTGTCTGTCTGTCTGACTGTCTGTACAGGAAGTGATGTCACATGACATACTTTTTATGCCAATATATGAGTCATTCTGTACCACATCTCCATGTTTAGGCCAAACAGGTTCGCTCCATTTCTCCATGTATAGGTCCAAATGACCAACGTCGAGCTTGACAAGGAGGATACCGCACATTGTACCTCATCCACCCTTTCTTCTCTCTCCTTTTGGTATCTTTATCCTCCTCCTCCTTTTTTTCTTTTTTATTCTTCTCTTTTTTTCACAGCCGCCCCCATATTTACTTTAGAAAATATATATTAAATTCTAAGAACGTTTCGAGTACCAGTTTGATACAAGAGCGAATAAACGCTACACTTCTGGAATCCTGTACGTCGACTTAAAGTCGGATCCAGGCCTAATAACTTTATCTAGCCGCCCCCGTTGCCACCTCCTTTCGTCCTTGATGATTGGTTGACAACATTGTATTTCACAAGATTTCTTGTTACTTAGGGGAGGCCATGGGGCTGGCTGTCGTCTTCCCCCCTTGCTGACGTCGGCTTTCTGAGACACATTGTACCTCATCCACCCTTTCTTCTCTCTCCTTTTGGTATCTTTATCCTCCTCCTCCTTTTTTTGTCTTTCTGAGTGTATCCTTCTCTTTTGGATACTGTCTATGACGGTAGTCCCATATGACATGATGGACTGGACTATCTCCATATATAGTGTTATCCACATTTCGTGTAGCCGCCCCGTACAGGAAGTGATGTCACAACTCGCTGACATCACACTGACATCACAGAGGTTACGGAAGGAAGGAAGGACACTCAAGCGACACGGTTTTTCAGAGTATATGCGACCTTCGGTCGCAATAAGTAAGGACAACACAAGGTAATAAATACATCAAATGCATAAAAACCGTAATCTAGTATCATAGCTAAACCAAGAACCTATCATCAGTCCAACAGTAGAATATCCAATAAATCAATAATCTGTACATTGAAACTATTATAGGATGCTAGGTCAACAATGACCTGGCATCCGTCTACATAACATGTTATCCAAGTAGCTTTACGACACCTAAGGGCGAATATGGGCTCAATATTGATGGGCATAAAGGGGATTCTATTAGTGTGGTTGCCCTAACAGGGCATCATCTGGGAATCAGATGTAGAGGTCAGGTCCATATATGGAGATCTAGGTGATGATCCAGTCATCTCCATGTATGGAGATCTTTGATGAGGTGATGTCACAACAATGTGATGTCTCAATGTCAACAAACAGGTCAGCAGCCATAGACATTGAGACGTTACTCACGTACGGACAAGATGTGACGGTTTTCATCATAGTTAAATAAGCCTGCAAGGTCGTCAAGGCTAGGGGGCATATTATGATCTTGTAGTTCTTGAAGAGTGAGATAAAAATAAATTACATTCACCCTGTAGCACAGTGTCAGTCTGACCTTTTAGTTGGAGGAAACACACACACACACACACACACACTCCTGGAAAGATATTAAACATTCAAAACGCATGAATACACTAAGTCCCATAGCAAAACTGTAAAATGTTGTAATACAGCTTAAATGTGTTTTGATACAGATGGAGTTCTGAGGACAGAGCAAGTAGTGACATCATGATAATAGCTACGGTAATCATAATTTGTGTGCCTGTTTACAGTGTGTGTGTGTGTGTGTGTGTGTGTGTGTGTGTGTGTGTGTGTGTGTGTGTGTGTGTGTCCGTCCAACAAAGGCCTCACTGTGTGATCATCCTTCAAATGTCACCAATGACGCCACTGGAAATATCAATAAGATTCTTCAGGAGTTCCGACAAGATGGCGACCGAGTAGGACGCGTTTGTTGAGCTCTGTGGAGGTGCATAGTTTTCACATTTTTTAAGCCCATTTTTTACTGCCTTTATAGTTCTTTTGAGACTTTAAACGCCCAAAACACTGGTGAGCGTCTGTTTTTGCAGTTGTTTCGTGTTTCATGCCGAATACGATTAACACGAGGTCGAGGAGTACCAGGTCTCCGACCGCAAACGCCGACAACATGGCCGGCGCAATGCAGGGCGACGCTGACGCTCCGGTTACAAAGAGCATGCTGCGCGAGGTCCTCAAGGAATCACTGAAAGAGTTTATGGATGGTTTTATTCAACCCATGATGCTTGGCTTGGAGAAGAAATTACTGAAGAAGATTGATGACTTCGGAAAGGAGCTGCGTCCTGCAGTCGCCACGCTGAACACGACCGTGGCTGAACAGGGGGAGGCCATTGAGAACTTTGGTTCCTCCATGGACAGTTTGCAGATGTGTATCACTGAATTGGAGAGAAGATGTGCTAATCTGGAGGAGAAGCTCGTCATAGCAGAAGACCGGAGTCGTAGGAACAACATAAGAGTGATTGGGATCTCTCCTGGGCTAGAAAAGGCTGACCCAGTGGCCTTTATCCAGTCTTTTTTGCAGAAAACATTCCCCGACGAGTTTCCCGACTCCCCCCCGGAGGTGGATCGTGCTCATCGGACCGGCAATCCACGTTCTGATAAGCCAAGGGCTTTCCTGGCAAGGATCCATTTTTTCCGGGTAAAGGAACGCATACTCCAGCTCTCCAGGAAAGCAGGCCAACTGACATACAATGGCAAAAAGGTGTATATTTTCCCCGACTGGTCTGCTGAAACATCAAAGAGAAGGGCAGCTTTCGGGCCAGTAAAGGAATTCCTACGTTCCATCACCGCGGAAGGGGTTAAATACGGAATAAGGCACCCGAGCAAATTCTGGATAACCGTGGATGAGGCGACTTCTACTTTCAACTCACCCAAGGAAGCTCTGGCCTTTTGCAAGGATAAGTTCAAGACTCCAGGTGCTGCGGACGAGACTCTAGCTACGCAGGATGATGAGACGACAGTTACAGAGAACTAACTTTTACCAGGGACACTTTTGCTTTCGTGATCGCGTGCTTTCAAACACATTCTGCCGATGTGATATCCTTTTGGCTTTAATGGACTGTTGGTAAGCTGGCTGGGACTTTGGAGATGACTTTTACGCAGCGTCTTTCTTTCCTCACTCTCTCCTCCTCCTCCTCCCCAAAGGGTGAGTTGTTAATGTAAGCCTACTTATTGTTTTGGACTCATCATCTGACTTGACGTTGTGTTTTCAAGTGTTTCGTTTCATAATACCTATTTTATTTGTTTTATTTTTTAACAAGATCTGTAAGCAGATGGGTGTTACTCGTTTTAATTTAGGTTACCGCAAGGAGAGAGGATTTAGGGCTGCTAAAGCTATAAGCATAATTCACTGTCTTTTTTGTTTGAATATAATGGACATTGTTCTTGTTATTATTGTATTCCTTTTCTTTGCTCTTATTGAGCGTTGTGCTGCTTACTATATAGGTCTAGAGGGTTTTATCTCTCTCTGTTGGGCTTTGTGTCTAACGTGTTCCGTGTCGCGGTTCGGACGGAGCCTGCTCTCTCTATCGTCTTCCCTCTATGTCTCTCTATCTATCTCGGCTTTCCCTCTCTCTCTCTCTCTCTCTCTCTCTCTCTCTCTCTCTCTCTCTCTGGCTCTCTCTCTCGCTGTGTGTGTGTGTGTGTGTGTGTGTGTGTGTGTGTGTGTGTCTTTCTCTCTCTCTCTCTCTCTCTCTCTCTCTCTCTCTTTCTGTTAGGTAATGGCGGCTATGTTGGTTGTTAGTTTATGGTTCGTTTATGCCGCCTAAAACGCTACTTTTTCGGGTAGGAGGGCGAGACTGGGCTTTGGCCTTTGTATTGAGTAATGTAGCCTACTGTTTAAGGTGAAACAGATATAAATAATATGGTCTAAATTGTGAAGGCTCCGCGGTTCCAGAGACCACTCGCTCTCCCGCCCTTTCTCTATGTCTCTCTACCTATCTCTGCTTCTCCTCTCTCTCTCTCTCTCTCTCTCTCTCTCTCTCTCTCTCTCTCCCTGGCTCATTGACTCGTTCTTTTTTTTCCTTTTTTTTCTAATCTCAATAGCTGGCGGATGTACGATCTCGTGGCGCGTTGGCTCTACGTGCTTGTGGATCCGCTGTCTGGGGGGGGGGGGGGGGGGGGGGTAGTTATTTACCTACTTTACTTGTTAAAATGTTAATTTACTTGTTAAAATGTTAATTTCTTGATGGGGGGAGAGGGGAGCTCTGTATTGGGATATTTATTTTGTAGTCGTGATTGGGTAGGTTCACTGTTTGAAGTATGGTAGTTTACTGTTTAAGACGGAAACAGACTTAACTAATATGATTGACATTTATCTAAGTTTGCACTGGCCTTTTGGGCATGTACAGGGAGCTGTATATGGCGCAGTATGCATTATGTGTGCTGTGTTGTATATGGTTTCCTGATCATACATAACTGTGTTTTATGTAAATACTTATGTATACAGACTTTTCTTTTCTTTCCTTTTTTTCCCCCTTCTAATTAGTAATTGTGGTTTGTATGCATGGATGCATGGGGGGGCTGTATGTGGCGCAGTATGCATTAACACTGTGTGTGCTTTGCTGCATATGGCCCCCCGGATGTGCTTTTAATTTCTATTTCTAACTACATATGTAAGTGCATATATTTTTATATCATATACACTGATTTCCTTTTTTATTTATTTTTATTATTAATATTATATTAGTGCCTTGTCGTGGTGACAGCCTTATTTCCACTTATCTGTCACAAGTGTTTGGTTATTTGCATTAGCGTGGCTTATAGGGCTTTATCACATTCTAAGTGGGCCTAATGCTGGACTGATTATTATTATTACAGTTGTTATAGTCCCCTCAATTTTTTTTTTTTTTCTCCCTTTATTCTTTTCTTTTTTCTCTCCCCCTTCTTTACTAGAAATGTTAACATACCATTCTCATTTATTTAAGTGATATGAAGTGGGGAGATTGATCATAATTTGAGCTGATGGAATGTTTGAGAGCTATTCAGCCACAAGAAGGCACTTTTTTGTTGTTGTTGTTTTTACTTTGGTGATCTGTTATATATTTACATAACCACCAGAGGGCAATGTATGGTTACTTTTGGGCAGTTACTTGTTTGCACTCTCTGACAGAGTGAAATGAAGGTTGACTAATAGGTTGATGGGGTGGGGAACTGTTTTTGTGCACTCTGATGCTAATGGGGTTTTCCCCCTCAAGCTTCAATGTTATGTGTTTTTTTATGTTCGTTTGATGTTGCTTTTTCCTTTCTGTTCCTTTTGGGGTTGTTTTGTTTTTCTGTTGGGAAGGTTTGTTGTGAGGGACCAACTAGGAAATTCTAAAATGTTCTACTGTGCTTGCTGTGCGTATGGTTTGAACCACAATTATGACAGAATATAAATTTCTAAGTTTCAATGTAAGGGGAGCGAATATACCGCATAAGCGAACCAGCATTTTGGGGGTTTTGCGATCTAAATCAATTGACTTTGCATTTATACAGGAGTCTCATCTTTTAAAAGAGCATTCCAACCGATTGGCTAATAAACATTATCGTGTTTTAGCCTTTTCAGCTGCTTCTTCCAAAACCAAGGGAGTAGCCATATTGGCTAGACGTAACCTTAGGTTGGATTCTTTGGGTGATTGGTCTGACAGTGACGGGAGGATAGCTGTTGCTAAAATCCGCTTGGAGGGTAAAATGCTAGCACTAGTCTCTGTGTATGCTCCAAATGTTTTAGACAAAGAGTTTTACAAATTACTAACTAAAACCTTATTGGAACTGACGGATTTCAAAATCATTGTTGGTGCTGACTTCAATGCAACATGGCAACATAACCTAGATAGATCCACTGGGGTAGAAAGCAGAGAACAAGCACTAGCGTCTGCAGAACTACGTGCTTGGGCAAACTCAACTGGCTTACTTGACATCTGGCGTTTAATGAACCCAACGGTTAGAGATTTTTCTTTTCTGTCGGGTAGGCATGCTTCATTCTCTAGGATCGATTACGTTTTTGCCCCTGTTAGCTTGTTTCATAAAATTGCCAAGGTAGAGTTGCTCCCAATGTCACTCTCGGATCACAAGGCGGTGCTGTGTGTTGCTTCACTGAAACAGGTTATAGATAGAGCTCCTAGATGGCGGTTTAACACCACACTGCTGCGCGATGCGGCATTTGTAGCTCAGTTTCAAACTGGTTTGCGTGAATTTATAAATATCAATACAGGCTCAGTTGAGGATCCCAGAATTCTTTGGGATGCAATTAAAGGCTTTATCAGGAGTAATACAACCCTCTATGCGTCCACTCAGAGAAAATTAAGGTCAGCCAAACTGGTGGAATTGGAATCTCGGTTTTCTACTTTGGATAATTCTCTCCAAAATAACTTTGATGTTAGTACAGCAACTCAGAGGGAGCTAGTTAAGAAAGAAATTAACTCCATTCTCAAGCGCCGCTCAGAATTTCAAATGAAACGCACAAGGCAAAACTACTATTTTAATAGTGCAAGACCCAGTCACTTACTGGCTTTACGTCTTAGATCCAATGAGCATTTTGCTGATATTGTTAGTGTCAAATCAACAACGGGAGCCATGGTTACAGAACCCAAAGAGGTCAATGCCACGTTTCGTGCTTTTTATGATGAGCTCTACACCTCCGAGGTCATTCACGATGATGCAGTATGCAATAATTTTTTATCCAACATACAGTTACCAACCCTTAGCGAGGCGGATGCGGAAGCCTTAGATAGACCGCTCCATCTGGCGGAATTACAGGAAGCTGTGCTCGCAATGCGTAGGGGCAAGTCGCCTGGTTTGGATGGGATACCCCCTGAACTTTATGCCATCTTTTGGGAAGATCTAGGTCAGCTGATGCTAGACATGTTTCGATATGCAATTGAAAGTGGCTCTTTCTCCAGGGATGTGAATGTAGCTATTATATCATTATTGTTGAAGAAGAACAAGGATCCCACAGATTGCGCAAGCTATAGACCGCTTTCACTTTTGAATTCTGATCTAAAAGTTTTTGCTAAGGTGCTTGCGCGTCGCTTGCAGGGTTTTATGACCACCTTAGTACACTGTGATCAGACAGGTTTCATAGGAACTAGACTAGCCTCTGATAATGCTAGACGACTTTTGCATATCATCGATAGGGCTAAGGAGCTGAGGACCCCCGCCGCAGTGTTGTCGCTCGATGCGTTGAAGGCATTTGATCGTCTGGAATGGTCTTACCTGTGGGCTGTACTAGATAAAATGGGATTTGGTGCTTCATTCATACATTTTGTTAAAGTACTTTATTCTAATCCGTCAGCGATGGTCCTAACCGGTAAGATCTGTTCGCCGCTATTCACGATTGGCAGATCTTCGAGGCAGGGTTGTCCCCTTAGTCCTCTCCTTTTCGCACTTTCACTCGAACCCTTGGCTCAGACAGTGCGTCAGTCTGCAGATATTACTCCTGTTTCGATTAACAACACACAGCATCGCATTTCCCTATATGCTGACGATATTCTACTGTTCATTGAGAATGCACCACAGTCAATTACTCATGTCCTTCAAATCTTCGATCAGTTCAGTTCCATTTCCGGCTACAAAATTAATTGGACGAAGTCAGCCCTTCTACCTCTAAATGATCAGATGAGATCTGCTATCCTGCCGCCCATAATCCCAGTAGTAAGCCAATTCAAATATCTTGGCATAGATATTTTCCCCTCTCTTCAGGCTATTGTTAAGAACAACTATGGTGACACTCTAAATAAGATTTGTCTTGATTTAGATAGATGGTCATCTTTGCCCAACTCTCTCCAAGCTCGAGTTTCAATCATAAAGATGAATGTTCTTCCTAGGGTTAACTTTGTAAGCTCTATGCTCCCTTTGCCACCACCGCCGCAATACTGGAATAAGCTTCACTCTTCGATATCTAAGTTTGTGTGGAAAGGGAAACGCCCTCGTCTTAAACTTTCTCTATTACAGCGTGCTAGAGATGATGGCGGCCTTTCATTGCCCAACTTTAAATTTTATTATTGGGCCTTCACGCTCCGCCCCCTTTTAAATTGGTTTAACCCAGCAAATAAGGTTTCTTGGAGAGAGCTTGAGGAGAGTTTAGTGCAGCCTGTTGAATTGAGAGATCTTATCTATTCAAACATAACTACACATCAATGCAAAGTTCGCTTTGGACCTATCATTTCTCATTTAGTGGCAGTATGGAGAGCAGCTGAAAAGATGTGTAAGATTGATTGTAAATGGAACTTATTTTCCCCAGTGTTCAATAATCAAAGACTTTTAATCGAGGATCGCCCCATTCGCTTTCCAAGGTGGAGGGCTAAGGGGATTCGTACATTAGGGGACTTATTTGATAGAAATGGTTTACGACCTTTTCGAGATTTGTGTGACATCTTCAATCTGCCTGGAAATACCCTTTTTTTCTACTTCCAACTGAGATTGTCCATGAGGACCTATGGGGTCCCATGGCAAGCTCCCCTTAGATTGCACCCCTTCCATGAGTTTATCTGTGATGGTAACAGAACAAGAGGTTTGGTTTCCACCCTCTATGGTTTTTTATTAGACTGTAGTTATGGGCCCCTATCTGTTGATACTGTTTGGAGGAATGATGTACCAAATTTGGACCCTGACTTTTGTTGGGACACAGTGTGGTCTAACATTAGGCTATCTTCTAGAAATCCAGACCATCAACAAATTCATTTAAATTTTGTTCATCGGACTTATTTAACTCCCCGCAGACTATGTGCTATGAGGATTTTGAATAATCCCAACTGCACTCTCTGCGCCTCAAATAGTATTGGTACCTTCCTTCACATGGTTTGGGAATGCCCAAATGTGTCGTCATTCTGGAATATGGTTGCCTCAAAACTTTCAACTATTTTTAGTATTAATATCATATCTTCTCCTTCTTTATTTTTATTAAATGACGTCTCACAGTTGCAACTAAACAATATACGCAAGCGCATCTTCTTTGCTGGATTAACGGCGGCGAAGAAGATGGTAGCTACGCGGTGGAAACCTCCTCATACGTTAACGTTTCGCCAGTGGGCCTTAACCTTTCTAGATATAGTATATTTAGAGCAGTCGATAGCAAGGTTACACGGAGCAAAAGAAGAAAACATTAATATGTGGTCGGACATTGCAGATAAGCTTAAGGCTATGATTCAAGAAATCACTATATAGTGGTAACAGCCTAGCACAGGCATGCACTATTGTACATTCCGTGTTGGTCCGGGGAAAGGGGGTGGGTGGGTTTTCTTTTCCTTTTCTTGTTTTGCTATTGTTTGTGTTTGTCTGTTAATTGCATTTTTCTTTTGATTAATGTTTTACTTTTTCTTGTTCTATTCATATGTATGTCTCTAATTTTATGTTATGGAAAATAAAAATAATTGATAACAAAAAAAAAAATAAGATTCTTCAAAAACTACAAACAGAATGCACACACACACACACACACACACACACACACACACACACACACACACACACACACACACACACACACACACACACACACACACACACACACACACACACACACACACACACACACACACACACACACACACACACACACACACGATCGTATTTAATGTGTCTAAATGTGTAGCCCAAAGACATTATGTCTTACAAGCAAACCTCACTGAGTGAAACACTGTTATCAGTGTGTGAGGATATGAGTCACTGAGGAGGCTGTATTACTACTGTATGTGTGATATTCGATGAGATGACCTCTTATCTCTAGTGTTTGAGTATATTTCTTCTCTCCTCATACTTGCTTAATACACTAGTCTGCACACACACACACACACACACACACACACACACACACACACACACACACACACACACACACACACACACACACACACACACACACACACACACACACACACACACACACACACACACACACACACACACACACACACACACACACACCAGGTCTAAATGTTGGTCTGAAATGTGGAGCCATATTAAAACAGTGACAGATATAGAAGAAAGGACCAGCGGTCACAACTATAAATGAAAAAAAAGTAAAAGAAAATAGAGTATGACGCTCAGAATTCTTTGTGCTTCTAGATCAGTGGTTCTCAACCTTTACAGGGTGCGACCCCCAAATTAATCATATTTTTAACTGGGGACCCCCCCATGCACGAAGCGTTGAGGCATTACATTTTGTTTAACATGGTTCTATTTTGAAAATAGCAGATCTACATGCTCACAATGCCTCGCAACTTGAGGCGTTGTTAGCATGTAGATCGGGTATATTTCTGCCACTAATATTTGTCATTTTAGAGGTATTAAAAAGTCCTTAATGTGTCACTTCAGAAATGTGCAGATACCCTCTATACACTTAAACTCTATGTTGTTTTGTTTACTGTTGAGTGAGAAAACAATGTTTCACATTAAGTCAATCATATTGGGGTCCCGACCCACAGGTTGAGAACCACTGTTCTAGATGTGTGCCAAATGGACTAAACAACCGATGCAACAAAGTCAACACGGTTCCTGTAAAACCCTGGATCTGCTAAAAGTAGAGTTCCAATTAAAGCACAGTAAAGAGTAGAGGGATTTGTTTAAAAAGCCAGGCTGGGACCTCTCTCCAAAACAACAAGCAGCTCATTTGGATCACATACAGACCCCCTGCTGGTCGAGGGCTGAGAAAGGGATCGACGTCTGCACACAGCACCACGCACGCACGCACGCACGGTGCACGCACGCACGCACGGTGCACGCACACTCACAGCACATTTTACACAACACACAACTTTGTACAGGCAGACATGCACGCATGCATACATAAGTTAGAAGGCAGATTTAACACAACCCAGAAACAGACAAACACATTCACACACTGATGACATAGATCTGTCCACTGGATGACACGAGGGCATAGAAAGGCCAGGAAAGGGTAAAGCATAGGCATGAGAAGGAGGGGGGGGGGGGGGGGGGGGGTACCTGATGTCACAGTTCATAACAAACAACAAGTCCAGAGAAAAAGGTCAAAGCAAGTTCAACAGTGCACAACCTTTTCAAAAGGGTACTGTGTGTGCGTGTGTGCGTGTGTACTACTCTATTAGGAATGGGAGCAACACAAGAATAAATAAAGACAAACAAAACATTTTTAATAATGTACATAATACGAATATTTTATACCAGTAAGACTCCCTAAATCGGGAGATAAGCGACCGTCAGGTCACATACACAAACTTTAGAAGGCAATGGTAGCCAATCAGGAGGGAATATGGGAAATGGGACAGATCCATGTTGATGACACAAAATCTGTAGAAGCAGTGTCCAAAAATGTGTTTTCAAAAAATCTGCCAGATGTTAGCGCTAGATGGGACAGATCCATTTTGATGACATGACTGTAAAGATACTGTGTACCGCTTTGCGTGATTTTAGGGCCAAATATGTAGGAACAGTGTCCAAAAATGTGTTTTGCAAGAATCTGCCTCATGGTGGCGCTAGAAGAGGGCGATGTTAAAAAGAGTGGAGATTGTGGTTTGGCAGCCAAGGAGTGTGTGTGCAAAGTTTGGCATGGATCGGGGCAACAGTGGCAGAGATATACGAGTAGGGAAAAAGTGTGACGTGTGACAGACTGACAGACAGACAGCCGGTGGAGATTTTGATAGTAACTGACGGTCGCAATAATTGTTACATGCTTATTTTCTGGCATGGCAAGAAGAGTGGAAGGCGAACATCTTGGATACAGAGGTTAGAGGTACTTTGAATCCGAATGGTAACACAGTAATGATCAGGGATAGGGATGGTTAATTTTTATTGATATTGACACCATTTTCTAGTGAGTGCTTAATGACCCACGTCTTTATCAATAGCACTGTATCAATACTTTTCTATTATTTGGTGGGAAAATGAGATTACAATAAATCCTTAACAGAACTGGTATTGCTTTTATTGCTTAACTGTGAATCTGTGACTGATTGATTTCTGAACAGAATTAAATTGACCTAGCCTCCAATGCATTTTTAATTTGGTAAAATATGCTTACTATTGAAGAATTGTTTTATGTTTCAATAATTTGTTTTCACACGAAGGTGTTGGTTAATGTCTGTACTTACTGACACTCTAAAGAGATTAAAGTTATTTGATGAGGTAATTTCTTAACAACACTCCAAGATCTTTTGCTTATTAGCAGTAAGTACAATTCAAAATAAGATCTTTTAATAATAATAATTTAAATGCAATTATTATGAAACAAAAATGTGTGCAACTTTGAGCGCTTTGTGCAAAGATGTAGGCCAGACATAGGCCAATTTGACCCTGGGCCGCCCGTACAACAAACTGAGCGCTTTGTGCAAAAATGTAGGCCAGATGTAGGCCAAGCTGTGCATCCCATGTCCCAGACTAGGCCAGATTTTGGAGACCGCTCAAAAATAAATACAAAATCGCACGTGCAACGGCACAAAGCGCGACCAATCCGTGGGGTCTAGTTGGCCAATCAGGGACCACCCGGTTACGCAATAGATGTGTACCCATTGTCAGTGCACACACACAAATAGTAGGATACACTGTATAGATCACACAACAAAGCTAACCAGAGATAACCGTGGACACTCCAAGTGTGCACATTTACACAAGGATGCCCAAATGCCCATCCCCATCGTGTGTGTGTGTGTGTGTGTGTGTGTGTGTGTGTGTGTGTGTACCCGTTCTTACTACCGAGTGAGGACTGGAGAGAGTATTTAACCGAAAGAGTGAGGACATTTATGGAAAGTGAGGACATTTTTGCGGTCCTCACAAAATGTAGGGTTACGGTTAGGGGTTAGGCCGTGTGTGTGTGTGTGTGTGTGTGTGTGTGTGTGTGTGTGTGTGTGTGTGTGTGTGTAATACCTCAGTTGACCCATGATCCATAGAGCATTTTACTGGGATCTCTGCAGACACACATACACACACAGACTATATTGCTCATATAGGGTGATTAGATCAAGCAGCGTCTAAGAGGATTTAGTCAGAAATAAAGGTCACAAAGCTCTAAAGACTTGAAACATCTGTACAAAGAGACGCGTGATTCAAAAGTCCTCAGAAGCCATATCTGGACATTACGTATGTGAGCCTCTTTTTTGGACGATCTGGACTCTTTTCTTGGCCTCTTTTGGCCTCTTTTCTATTATAATTAGTTCATTTTTCACTGTTTATCTTTATCCCAATGCAGTCCCTTGTCACTGCTGACCCCTACTGGTTGTCTCATTATGGAGGGTGTAGGCATCTTCTCTGACACATGTGATGTCACTCGTACACTTCTTTTCAGCAGGCCATGAGGAGTTTCACCACAGGTACATAATACATGCTATTCCTCTCGTTTCCACTCCCCGCGTTAACCACTCCCAGACTATCCTGTATTAGTCGGTGCAGACAAAGAATGCTTTCAAAACAGTTCCAATTTATATGGAACAAGAGTCTAAAACAGATGGCAAGGACAACAAGTGACAAGACACGTAAATGTTGGCCTGAGCCTAAGAACAATGCCACATAGAAACATTTTAATTTGTCCCTCTGTAACTCGCAGAGCGTACAAATGTAATCAAATGGACTTGTAAGAGTCCATTTGGTTCCATTTGTACAGTCTGGTGGCAGTGACTCAAGACATACCATAGAGCGGCCATCTGGGATAATCGGAAGGTTCCTGGTTCAAACCCTAGCTTCACCTGGGTTAGTGCTGAATTGCCCTTGAGCAAGAGACTGAACACTTAACAGCTCCTGATGAGCCGGTTGGTCAACATGGACGCTGTAGGACTACAAATAAATAAAATAAATAAAAAACTTTGAAAAATGGATAATCCGTTCAGGAACTGGCTCCTGTGTTGTA
>NC_137811.1:44950239-44972739 GCF_963921795.1 Nannobrachium achirus | reverse complement strand
GAAGGGTGCCCTCTTTTGGTTCAGTCGAAAACCTACTCTGTCCACCAACAGCCTCAATACCTCGCTGTGCACCCCTCCTCTGTTCTGACTCAACTCCTCTGTTCAGGTCAAACCCCCCCCCCCCCTTATTTCTCTCTGGTGTAATCTGATTGTAGGTCAGCCCAGCCCTTCATGCATTTCACAGGTCTTCTTGGATCCACTCCAGCATTGCACACCACATAAAATTGACCTCACATGCATGGTTATAGAATGAGACGCAACCTGTACCCAATTGGACATAACAGTTCAGTTTGTGTTGGACATAATAAAGAGCTCTAATTTGTATACACTCATAATGGACACTGAGTATTTTACTGCTTGTGTGGGGGCAATGGCTTGGAAGGCAGATAAGTACATCTCTCTGTTGAGTCTGATGTTAGACTGTGAGTGATAGGGAATTGTGGATTCCAAAAATAACGTAATTACTTCTTAGACCAGCACTGAACTGAATCTGCTTCTGTTCCGCTTCGAAGGATGGTGATGGTGAGTATAGTACTGGCTGGATTGCCATGGAATTTACTGCACACTTTCATGCTCCCATTAATTTTGGTGATCCCACGGGCTTTCTGCTAACACCACAGGTCCGTAGGCCAAAATTTCCACTTGCACACACAATATTTCAAAATTGAATGGGTAGATTGCCATGAAACTTGCTGAGAACATTTGCGCTCCCTGGTGCATGAACCCTAACATTTGAATGATCCCATGACCTTTCCTCAAGATCCAACGCCAGGCGAAAATGAGTTTTCACACAGAATATTTCAAAATCTAAAGGCAGAATGCAGGATGGTGAACTTCATCTACAGTAGCACCAACCTTCGGCCCAGAAGTGTTGGGTCGGATGAGCAGTAGGACCTCTATTCTAGAGGATACTAACTAACAGGGCTTTTAGACTCATATGGCCATATTTAGATGATCTAAATGCAGGGCGTAGTTGCATTCGGGCCCTAATTTCGACTGTTAGACAGGGCATTAAGGCAGGACACAAGTAATAATGTGTAGACTATTACTAATTGAAATAAATCCATCTCTTTTTCTTCCCCTCTACTCACCGCTTTTCGTGCTTGCAAAAAAACAAAAAAACAGGCACTTACTCTTTAACCTCAATACGGAGTCCCTCAGAAATGTCATCTACCATGTTGAACATGAGTGTTAAAGTGTTGGATTTGGATGGACTGAAGCGGGTAGACCAGGTGGCCATGCTGCTGGTCCTCCTCCTGTAGTAATATATCTCCTCATATCCAAGAAACATCTACAGTATGACATCTTGGCATATCAACTTAAAAATCATAGCTCACTGTCAGTAAGGGTCTGGGGCCCTGAATTAAATTTCATGGTGAACTGTTACAGCATTGAGCGTTGCACGGTCTAAATCAGTGATTCTCGACCTTTTCAGGCTGTGACCCCAAAAAAGTATAATATTTGAAATGGGGACCCTCCACCCTGAGAAGCAATTGGAATGTAGGTACTCTATAGTACAGTAACTAGTACCAGTAAGACTCCCTAATCGGGAGATAAGCAACGTGATTTTAGGGCAGGAACAGTGTCCAAAAATGTGTGTGCAAAATTTGGCATGGATCGGGGCAACGGTTGCAGAGATATGAGCAGGGCAAAAGTGTGACGTGTGACGTGTGTCAGACAGACTGACGGACAGCTAGACACAATTTGTTATTATTTGAATTAAATTAAATCACTTACCCTACCTTTAAATTCAGGCAAGCACTAGTCAATAGCTTGTGATGTCAGAGCTTGTGTGTGTGTGTGTGTGTGTGTGTGTGTGTGTGTGTGTGTGTGTGTGTGTGTGTGTGTGTCTGCGCGTGTGTGTGTGTGTGTGTGTGTGTGTGTGTTAGATGGAGCTGCTCAGGGGTGGAATTGTCTTCCTGTTTTTCATCCCTTTTTACACTAGTCCCCTGGGAGGGCGGGCTCAGGGCAGGAAGGAAGGGCTATCGATTGGTAGATAAAAATGACAATCTTCCCCCAAAGGAGGACAAAGAGCCAATCGGCGAAGCGTGACCAGTCGTAATATCCCAGGTACAAGCGGGGAAATGAGAAAACTTCCCTCATGGAAAACAACTGGGATTTGGCAGTCGGATTCCATCTAGCCTCGCTATCGTCCAATCCGTCCCGACACTGGCCAAAGAATGTAATGGAAAAAACGATTGGGATTTAGCGCTATCCTCATCCTTCCTTTCATCTATCTGTCTATCTATTCATCCATTCCTCCCTCTGTTTATCCTTCATTCAGTCCAACCATCCATCCATCCCTCCACAGGTGTCTCTCTCACAGTGTAAACACCTTACATGAGAATGGAAGGAATGAAGGTAAGAGAGAACGTGCAAAGCTGAGATGAGTAAATGAAATTGAGAAAAAAGAAATAAAAGAACACTGGGGATATAAAACTCAAC
This sequence comes from Nannobrachium achirus, assembly GCF_963921795.1. Taxonomy (NCBI): domain Eukaryota; kingdom Metazoa; phylum Chordata; class Actinopteri; order Myctophiformes; family Myctophidae; genus Nannobrachium; species Nannobrachium achirus. The sequence continues at coordinate 44,970,294 of NC_137811.1, read as the reverse complement.
TTATTCAAAGTGCCAACTAGTAGGAAATATTTTCTATGATAGTTACAGATCCGTTAATGGTCCATTTGGTTCCTAATTATCAATCACTAGAAGCGTCTAGTCGGCGACCTGGCCAACTCGGAACAATGTAAATAGGGAATGAATGCCCCGCCCTTTAATGCAAACCCCATTATACCTGTTTTCATAGGACCCGTTTTGACCATCTGTCTGCCTGTGTCCATTTATGCCCATATATGGAGATATCTGTATCTGTCTGTCTGTCTGTCGGCGTCCATTTTATGTCCATATATGGAGATCACTGCAGTTATAGTTCTGGGTCCATTTTATGCCCATATATGGAGATATCTGTCTATCTGCGTCCATTTTATGCCCATATATGGAGTATCTGTCTGTGCCTCCAACTGTGTTGCAGACACAGTGCCGGTTCCCCCTTTAATGCAAACCTCATTATACCTGTTGTCATAGGACCCGTTTTGAACATCTGTTTGCCTGTGTCCATTTATGCCCATATATGGAGATATCTGTATCTGTCTGTCTGCGTCCATTTTATGCCCATATATGGAGATCTTTGACCATCTGTTTGCCTCTGTCCATTTATGTCCATATATGGAGATATCTGTATCTGTCTGTCTGCAATCCATTTTATGCCCATATATGGGGGCATTCATTTTATGCCCATATATGGAGAACGCGCGTGCCCGTGGGACGAACGGTTCTCGAGATACGCGGATTACATACATACATACACAATCACAGAGATTTTTTGTTGACTCATGTGGCGTACGTGATGTCAGAGCCTTTTATGAAGTGATGTCACAATGAGTCAGAGCTTTCGCCGATTTCCTCCGGAACAGCCTGATGTCAACAATCAACCCCGCATAAGGAGTTTCCGAACGTTTCGCGCCGGTTCGGGAAAACCGCGCGTCGGGTCGGGTCGAGACCCGGCACTGCACTCCGTGCCGCGGCGGGGAACGCGCGTGCCGAATCTGAAGCCGGTGGGACGAACGGTTCTCGAGATACGCGGATTACAGACACACACACAGACAGACAGACAGACACACACGCAGAGACTTCTCGCATTTATAGATAGATTAAGCAGGGGACCTCCTTGAGGACCCCTGGAGCCCACTTTGAGAACCAGTAGTCATTTTATTGTTGTAGTGTTGTTGTTTTTTTGTTGTTTTTTTTCTTTTTAAAAAAATAATTAGCACGCAATTCACAATGTGATGACCTATTTCCAGATATTTTCCAATAATGTATATATATATATATATATATATATATATTATCCCACTCCATCCATTCTTATATAAACTGCAGAAACCCTGTCAGCATGATTGTCAAGTCAAGAAATAATCGGTGGTGGCCCAGTCGGTAGTGCTGTCGCCTCACAGCTAGAAGGTCCTGGGTTCAATTCCCGCCGTGGACGCTGTGGGCGCTGGGGACGTGTTCCCTCCTCCGCGCCATCAGTGCCCATACCCTAGGTGGAGTTGGCCAAAGGGCCTTTCTGTGTGTAGTTTGCATGTTCTCCCCATGTCCCCTAAGGTACAGTAGGTTCCCTCACAAAAATTATCCTGGTCTCTATACTGCCTCTCCCTGCACATCCAGGCCAGGACACCTGATGGTAGGGGTGGAGCTCGTTAATTTTTATTGATAATGAGCACCTTATCGATCCTGCTTATTGAGCCAGGCTTTTATCGAGCCCACTATTGAGCGTATTCTAATATTTTGTGGAAAGACGTGAGGCAATTCTGAACAGAACTGGTATCTGTTTTTATTGGCCAGTTGTTGTGACTGTGAGTTTATGGCTGACCACCACCTATGAAGATGACAAGATGCGCTATGCTTGCTAACAAGCTTGATAAGCCCAAAGCGTATTTATACCGGGTACTTAATAAAATTGTTATCGAGTTTGTACAGTAGCGGTCCTTTGTTTCTTGAGTAACTGTTATAATTTGATTATGTTTTGTGAATTGTGTATTTTGCCATTTTAAAATGTTTGTTTGCATATATTTTCAATTTCATTCCTACCTGAAAGGAAAGGAACTGGTTAGAATAACTTGTTCCTTCCACGCACTACGTCTTACTGGGGAAACTCCTCCCTGTCAGGTGAAAAGAAGCGGATTGGACTCCTCGTGCATTGAGGGAAGCATGTGGGCTCTCCCCAGGTTGGCAGAGGGAGAGTAGCTCCCTGGATTACAGTTTAGGCATAGGCACTGGGTGAAAAAATGGGTTACAAAAATTGTGGGATAACCAAAAAAAAAGAGATAAGGGTAATAATAATAATAATAATAAAAATAATGTCTGTACTGTACCAGCATGGAGTCACTGCAGGAGTACCTCCACATCTAAATTCAATATCAAGAGCCTGGGCATCGTGTGTGTGTGTGTGTGTGTGTGTGTGTGTGTGTGTGTGTGTGTGTGTGTGTGTGTGTGTGTGTGTGTGTGTGTGTGCGCGCGTGTGCGTGTGCATGTGTACACACGCGTAAACACTGTCACTGCTAAGCACAACAGAGGAAGGCTTTCAATCCTGCTATGACTATTTGTCATCATAATTACACAGTTCACAGGAAGTGACCGCTGAAGAGGCAATGGTCACACATTCATAAACATGTATCTAATTTTCTTGTTTCCGACCGACCACCCTTCTCTCCGCCCTCCTCGTTTTTGTTCTCACTCCCCCCCCCTTTGTTCTCCTCTGTCTTCTATTAATGGGGAAGAAGGACATAAATCCTTTCTTCCACTCGTAATGGCATATTATAACATCACCTACTACAGAAGGGAAGAGAGAGGAGAGGGGGGAGTGAGTTGAAACAAGGATGATGCAAACAGACAGACAGACTGATGGACAGACCCTTACAGAGAACTGTTAAACAAGTGATTACTGAAGCCTCTATTGGACAAAGTATTGACTTGATATAAAGGATGGATACATAGAAAGAGGAAAGGGACAGGGAGATAAAAAGATGACACATTGACCTGTGTGCGTGTGTCATGCCTCATCATAACTTATGTCTCCTGTCCTGTCCCCTGTTCTCATAAAGAACCTACCCAGGCCGGCAGGGGTGTCACACCTAATTCTGGGCCCTGGGTACAAGGATTCACTGCAGGCACCCCATGAATGTTCTTCATATGTTGTGTTTTAACTATTGAAAAATATCAGTTCTACAAACTCACAGCGTGGCACCGAGTGCCGCGCTGCGAGCTTGTAGATCTGCTACTTTTGAAAAATCTTGAAAATTTGTGCAACTCTTTGAATATTTCAAATCCTTCTAAGGTTTTTTGAAAAACCTATGTTTCTATGTCAGTGGTGCTCAAACTTTCAAGGACCCCCAAAATGATTTGGTCACGGACTCCCATCTCAAAATATTTAGTTCCAGGGACGCCCCAGAAGCAAAATTTGAGTTACAAATGTTTGCTTAAAAAATTAATATATTCAAAGATTTGGACACATTTTCACAACTTTTCAAAAATAGCAGATCTATAAGCTCGCAGCGCAGCACTCGGTGCCGCGCTGTGAGCTTGTAGATCTGCTATTTTTCAATAGCTAAAGTATACAATAATTAAGGCCCCTCCACCTTGGGCCCTAGTAACTAACTCAGTCCCACTCCCCCCCTTGTGACACCCTTGCAGGCCGGGCCAGCGAGAGAGGAGGGAAGGAGGGGTGGATAAACAGATGAAAGAACATGGAGGGAGGGATAGCGGAGGACAGGGTTAAGAAAGGGGCCTGCTGTTGTGAGCTTTTATCCTCTCGCTGTTGACATCATCATCATGTGTGTGTTTGATGTTTATTACATATCATTCTATCATCGTTTCCATTGTCCTGTGCTGTGCGTAAACGTTTCCAACCTTTGTTCGGGCAAACCTCTGGAGACTCTGAAGTTGATGACCAAACGATTCGTTTAAGGACCACAATGGAAACAAGCTCCAGAGCTTCATTGTTTCATCCGGATTCTTTTTCTTTTTGTTGTTGCTTTTCCAGACACCTAGAGACTGGTGGCCGCTCACAGGAACGATGATGTTTATTGAAAATGGCAGTGATCACCTTTTTTCCCCCGCTGTGTTCCCAACGTGATAATTAACTCCTTAATACCTGGACTCCCCACCGCCTTGCTCCCTGACCTCACTGTCACCACCTTCTCTTCCCATCTCTCCCTCCTTCCTCCACCTATCCCTCTATTTCAGCATCTATTCTAGACAAGCAAACAATATGTTTGTCCTGGTGAAATATGGATCAGAAGGTTATGTGGAGGCTTTATAGCCACCGGTCTGAAGCTAAAGAGATACATTAACCTGGCCTCGTCTCTCCCACAGACTCATGCACACGCGCACACACACCACCCTTACACAGCGGATACGAGTTATCCAAGGTTAGCATCTGCTACCCAGATCAGTATGAAGAGAGAGAGAGAGACAGACAAATAACTATACGAAACAACTGAAGACATCCAAACTGTCTTTAATAACAAAAAAAATAACAAAAAAATGTATTTCCTAATGGAACCGAGCAGAGATCACTTCAATGGCAGCATGCTTGGAGTGAGAACACATGAATACAACCTTGTTTATTAGGTTTTGTGTGTCATGTGGCCTTACCCTTGGTTTCTATGTACCGCTAGACAATGGTACCCTCTCTAGTCTGATTTGCACAGCAGGGACATAATGAAAAATGTAAATAAATAAATAAATTAATGGAAGAACCCCAGGAGCCCAACAGTATTCAATAAGGCCTGTTAGACGAGTATGAGATTCCACAACCACTAAGTGAGGCTGCTATACAAATGCCATCATTAATCGCCCACAATGGGGCTGTGCAACAGCTGCATTTTACTCTTCAAAATGCCATTGGACCGTCTTCATATATTGTGACAGCTACACTTATCAAACAGGAAAATGTGTGTGCAGCCATTCACTAATAGAATGGAGCAGAGATCATTGCCATACTGTAGATAGACGATTGCTTTCCGGCAGCAGTCTAAGCGTGAATAACATGAATAACCCCCAAAGATCAAAAAGCTAGTGAATACAGCAATGCTATTACACACTGTCCCGGGTAGCGCCTGTTAGCATCCTTAAATGGGCATGAAAGCCAACTGGGTGGCCTTGTAAACATGTTTATTCACATGTGTGCCATTGCTGATTTCTTTCACATAGCTGGTATTGCAGTGAAAGCATAGAAGATGTAGCCAAAGGCCTGCTTGTTAGCGAGCTGTGTTCCGAGTTGTGTCACCGTTAATAATGAATGATACAGACAGCGGTGGTGGCCTAAAGGTTGGAGACAGGGGCTCATGACTGGAGTAATGTCGTCTCCCTTCCACAACAGCTAGCATCAAGGTGGCCTTCAGCCAGTCAGCCAACCTCCCACCTAGGGGCACCACACACACATGCCAAAACTCTGGGAGGCACAATTATTATTCCTCTGAAAAATGAAAGCAAATAGTGACACGATTTTCTGCAATTGTAAAATACTCAGTTATTAGGGTAATTATTAGTTTATTAACGCAAACATGTTTATGTAAATTATTTGTGCTGTTATGGTTATTTAAAACAAATTTATTCTCTAACTTATTAACTCACTATCAACTTGTGCCACACTTCATGATACTGATCAAAACCAGAGATTTAAGAAAACAGATTTTAAGGGGCATAAATGCATATAGAAATACAATATCCACATTTGCACAGTAATTGCATACAATCAGGGATGAAAGGACCCTATCAACAAGGCAATAGTATTTTCAAACAATTCACAGCATGGGACGGCGTTATCTCGTCTTATCTCTCACATAGCGGTGTCTGAATTGCCAATAAAGGTTCAGACGGAGCAGTAGTAACTATTTTCCAAACTGCTCAGCCTCCTTGAAATCACTATAAACTACATCTCGCACTATCAAGCTTCTGATGGAGGACCGGGATGTTGATTTTTGAATGAATCTGGACCTGGAGATAACAATTGGAATTCAGTGTTTTGCTACATTAACAATAACGTGTGATAGTGGTAGTAAAAACCACTGCCATCCTGCACAGCTATCCTTTACCAACATTAAATAGGATGCTATACTATCACAAGTCTAGACTACAGGGAGCTAGCAAGCCAGAATGATAAAATAATAATAATAATAATAAAACAGATTGAACTTTAACTGGTATACTTACTAGCCAAATATTATCAAGTGTGTGTATTCACCTTATTCCTGGCCCTCTCTATGGAGGCTGCCATTTTCTTTTACAGAGGGCAAAACATCTTTTCACTTCCTCCCAAGTAAGGAAGTGACAGGGAATTGTCTGTTGGGGCCAGGAATAACGTGAATAACTAATTAGGTTTTATATGCTCTGATGTCACTGTGATGTCAGGGGAACCACTCTACCAGAATGGTTTGCCGCTCTGACATCATGATCTGGCTCCCTGATGTCATCCATATTAATGATGCCCTGTTAAGAGAGATCCCTGTGATGCCAGGGGGAACACATCCCTTTTATGCCCATATATGGAGATCCATGTGATGCCAGGGGAACAAAATCCCTTTCATGCCCATATATGGATATCCCTGATGTCCACAGCCCTGATGTCCACATCACTGTGGCCTGAGGCGTCTTACTGGTTTACAGACTTATACAAACAGAGCTCTGTATGAAGCAGTGCAGTAGCTGGCAAGTGAATCATTTACTCCAGTAGTGCTAGTATTCCCACGGTGCGGTGGCACTTTTGAAACCTTTTCAGAAACAGTAAAAACTAACAGAATAAATATAGTCTCATCTGGAGGAATACAAACAAAACGCCATTACTAGTCCTGGCATGTGTGGAAACTTCACAGACAACAGCAGCAAACATACTGTATATTTAGTGAATAGCACTACAATTAGCAATATTAAATCCTCCATGACTTCGAGGTCTGCCCTGGTCTGCGTGCTGAAATAACAGCTCTCTGTTTTATAGGAGCTCATAAAGAACTCTAATGATACTGGGGAAATGACCTTCTATGGACAGAGGAAATTAAGAGGACAGAATAATGAGTGCAAGGAAGGAATGAAGGAGGGAAAGAATGCAAGGAAAGGATAGAAGTCAAAGAAGGGCAATGTGAAGGAGGGAGGGAAATAAACATCCAGAAAGGCCTATCCAAACCCCAAACTCCACTGCAGACTGTGCATGTGTGCATGTGTGCGTGCGTGCGTGCGTGTGTGCGTGCGTGTGTGCGTGCGTGCTGCCAGAGGGTTAGGGATTGACGACACGTTGTAAAATTAAAACACAGCTCAGCGTCCTTCGTTACAGAGGCAGACATCATGTTAATGTGCGCTCTCACACACATACACAAAAGCAAAATCATTCTCTTCTTCATTAGAGAAACATTGGGGGTCTTTCACAGCTGTGAGTGTGTACCCCCCCCCCCCCCCACACACACACACACACACACACACACTCTCTCTGGTTTGCATTAACAATTAAGAACGCTGGTTCAGTAACAGTTTAACTAGCAGACCTAATCACTAACAGACTTGTCTGTTCTGTTTCTCTCTCTTTTCCTGTCAGGCTGCAAGAAAGTCTGACAAATGGTGAATGGTCTGCATTTATATAACGCTCTACTAGTCTTCCAACCCAGTGGTTCTCAACCTTTTCAGGCCGCGACCCCCAAAATAATCATATTTGAACTGGGGACCCCCCATCCTGGCGAGCACTATGAGTTGAGGCATTACATTTTGTTTAACACGGATCTATTGTTATTGTTTCTTTTGACAATATGGAGAATGTTGATTCTTTTTATTTTAGAGGTATTAAAAAGGTCTTACAAGTTCTTAAATTGCCACTTTAGAAATGTGCAGATACCCTCTATACACTTAAACTTTGTTGGTTTGTTTACTGTTGAGTGAGAAAACAACGTTGCACATTCTGTTAATCAGCTGGGGACCCCCCAAAATAATATGGGGACCCACCTGGGGGTCCCGACCCACAGGTTGAGAACCATTGTTCTAACCACTCAAAGAGCTTTACGATGCATGCCTCACATTAATCCATTCATGAGCCATGCTAGACACCAACCTGCTCGTCAGGAGCAGTTAGGGGTTCAGTTTCTTGCTCAGGGACACTTCAACAAGATGCAGAGCTGGGATCTAACTCCACTGTTGTTTTTGACAGCACATTTTGATTTAGTTTTAGTCATAGTCTTTTGAATAAAATGTCATTTAATTTTAGTCATAATTTAGTCACCTGAAAAGTTTTAGTTTTAGTCTAATTTTAGTCGACTAAATATCGTACATTTTTAGGCGACTAAATCTACAGTTGATTCAGCCAACTAAAATGTATTTTGGCAGGCCTTGATGGCATCGTAATGACTGATTTTACACTTGGTTGCGAGCTGAAAATAGCAGATCTACATCTACACACAACGTGGTGCGCTGCGACGCGTTGTGAGCTTGAAGATCGGCTATTTTCAGCACGCAACACCTGAGAGCAACCAAACATAAAATGACTCTCTTCTCCACTAGTCCCTCCCGAAAGTTTTAGTCTAGTTTTTATTTTGTTGACGAACTTGTCAATATATTTAGTCTTAGTTTTAGTCATCACAGCTTAGTTTTATTTCGATTTTGTCGCAGTCGACAAACATTTTTCGTCATAGAACCTTACGATTCCCAGCCACTGCCACCCAAAGATAAACGGACAGACATCAAGCCAAGCAGATATTGATTTGTGCCGTTTACAGCACATACAATAGCAAGCATCAGCTGCATTATCTACTTAGTTTATTACATTGGCAGGATGGGACATTCAAAGACATTCAGGCAGGATAGGTAACCCATTTCTATTATGTTTAACCCAATTCACCCTTTGTCAAGTCCCGCCCATTTTCCTGCCCCTCTTCACACCCATTGGTTGCTGTGTCTTGGTGGGACACTCGGTAGGACACTCCATCCACTACCATTTAATTCAGTTGCTTTGTATTGTTTTTCAATTCTAATTTCAAACTTGGTTTCAGTAAAATGGAGCTGCCCAGCAGCAGTATAGTGACTCAGCATGTTTTTAAATGTTTTTTTTTCTTTTTTTAATGTTTTATTTCTCCAAATGATGTTTTAGCAAATTCAACATAAAAAAGGCGGAACCAGGGTGGGACAAGGCAGATAGAGCCTGCTGGTTGGTCAGTCAGGGACCATATTCTTATTTTAGCACAAAACATTCATCAACCCATCACTAATGTATTCATTCACACACACAAGAACCTGTCCGTGTGTGAGTGTGTGTGTGTGTGTGTGTGTGTGTGTGTGTGTGTGTGTGTGTGTGTGTGTGTGTGTGTGTGTGTGTGTGTGTGTGTGTGATGCGTGTGTGTTGTCATACCTTTGACAGCCTCATCTACGACTTCCACCACACGATCAATCTGTTGAACCTGAAATACACACAAGAGGTTATTGATAACATAATATGTGCACATGATCAACAACACAATATTGATGACAATTCTCAGATACACAAAATCCAAACAAACTATCCTGTAGTGTATACAGACAGAATATCCTAACACACACACACACACACACACACACACACACACACACACACACACACACACACACACACACACACACACACACACACACACACACACACACACACACACACACACACACACACAGGGGGATCAGGTGGTATGGATTTCTTGATTCCCCATCAAGTGTGTATGTGGCTATAAGACCACTTTATATTAGTTATCGACAGAATCTCAGTTTGAATTATTGAAGATCAACCGCTGGAAGAGACAGTGGTAGAAAAAGAGACTTTCAGAGAGGGAGACAGAACAAAAGACAATTTGTTTTCTGACAGACAGGCAGAGAGAGAGGGGACGGAAAGAGGGAAAGAGAGTATAAGTCCCTGACAGAAGCAATACAGGTAAACACAGTACATAACATACCCCAGACAGGTACAGAAAGCGGGAGACAAAGAGAGACAAGATACTGTCGAGATAATAGCTTATAATTAGGACATAATTGCAGTAGAGACAATAAGCAATGCTGCCCAAAATGGTCTGAGCTATTAGGAAGCCAAGTTGGGTCATAAAAAGTATCATAAAGAGATAACACGTCAAGACGTCAACCTGGGATCCAAACCGCTGTTCCCAAGGTGGACATCAAAACGTAGAGCCGGAGATTTGGATGACAGTGGAGGTGTGTGTGTGTGTGTGTGTGTGTGTGTGTGTGTCGGTGGGGAGGGGACATTGTGACAGAGAAAAGGAAAGTGGGAAATAAAATAAGAGTGCAGGCAGGTGGTGGGACGATCCATTATTGCTCCCGTTTCATTCCCACCACGGTCTCTTCAATCTGATCGTCACACGTTCTATTCTTAGAGGTGACTTCCTGTGCCCTGGCGTCCACACGCTACATCTCCAGGACAATTACTTCAACACACAGGCACAGAGCAACCCTTCTAACATGCGCGCGCACACGCACACGCACACGCACACGCACACACACACACACAGTGTTTCTGGCAGGCAGCAATTAGGTATATGCACGGTAAGAACCCAAATAAAAGTCTATTTTATTCTAATGGCCAGGCAATCTGGGTCTATTCAGAGGAGCAAATGCACTACACTCACGCTCGCGCACTCGCCGACACACATACACAGTATCAGTGGCCTACGGGAGACTGCACTTAAGTCGTTCTCCACTGCTGAGCTGTCCAAAAAAGAAGGAACACTATTATTCCCTCATAGATGGATAAAGGAGGAAGAAATGTGAGAGAAAGCAAGAGAGAGAGAGAGAAATGCACCAATTTGGGATCTTTATTTCCATTACATCCTAGCATGTCAAACCCTGTGCTCTCCTCTAAAAGCTGCCAGATAATGGGATGTCTACATATCACAGTTCCCATCATATCAACAGCCTACTCCTGGTGATGGTGGAGCATCAACTCTAGTAGGATTGGAACTACACAGTGAATAAAGCTCCCTTTACAATGCAACCGTCAGAGAGCCAGAGCACCATGGGATATCATTCTACACACGATAAGCAATCGTGTGATAGGAAGTGGAGAGAATCAATAAAGACAAACATCTTTAACGGTAACGATAGTACCCATAATGTTAGGAACAAAAAAAAAAGCCCAGGAAATTGTCTTGATCTTTGAAGCTGGACCCCATCCGAATACTGAAATTGACTTAAAGGAGCTATAGTCAACCTTTTCATTTTGACGGTTGTCAGGCTGACTTATCCCTCTTCTATTCTTTTATATGGAATCCATATAAAAGAATAGAAGAGGGATGTAAACAAAGCCAGCCTGACAATGGCCAAAATGATTATTGTCTCCACCAGCCGAAGGCAGGGGGAGAGTATGTTTTCGCCCCTGTCCGTGCGTGCGTCCGTGCGTGCGTTCGTCCGTCCGTCCGTCCTCCGAGTTTGTTAACAGCTAATCTCCGGCGCCGTTGGCCCGGTCGCCGCTTAAATGAGCGCACACACTCCCTGGATGCCAATACAGAACCTCTGCCCCACATTTTTCAAATGGCATTTCTGTACACTACTCCTACAGATTTTCTCCAAAAATCACGCAAATCGGTAGACAGTATCTCTACAGTCATGTGATCGACACGGATCTGTCTGATTGTCCATATTCCATCCTGATTGGCTGATATTGGCTTTCAAGGTTTGTAAGATTGGTCCATTTTGGACAAAATGCCTCAAATCACAAACGCAGAGTACAATTAACATGAAATCGCGCACACGTTCCCACTAGGCCGAGGAAGAAATGCCACTTCACATTTTTGAAATCAGCCTCATGGTGGCGCTATAACAGGCCGATTTGTGGTTTTACCTCTAACTCCACCGATCAGTTTCAAACTTTGTAAGCGCACTCCCTGGTTGCCAATTCAGAACCTCTGCCCCACATTTTTCACATGAGCCTGTTCTAGCGCCACCAGGAGGACAATTTGTGCAAAACTACCTTTTGGCCAGTACTCCTACAGATTTTGTCCAAATATCACGCAAATCAGTAGACAGTATCTCTACAGTCATGTATGATCGACATGGATCTGTCTGATTGTCCATATTCCATCCTGATTGGCTGAGATTGGCTTTCAAAGTTTGTAAGATTGGTCCGTTTTGGACAAAATGACTCAAATCACAAACGCAGAGTGCAATTAACATGAAATCGCGCACATTCGCAAAAGGCCAAGGAAGAAATTACACTACAAAATGTTCAAATCAGCCTCATGGTGGTGCCATGAAAGGTCTAAGATTGGTGAAGAACACATGCCACCCTTTTTACATTTGCCTATTATAGCACCACCAAGACGCGTGGCCTGGTGGAGACATGTGCTCGGAAGAGCACTTCTTCTAGTTTTATAATTTTTTTACGCTTTTTGTGGTCATTTATGAAAAGAAACACATATGAAGCTTAATTCTTTTTATAACATAATTATTTTCGAAACCTTACTTTTATTTTAGCATCCGTATTTCAAGAAAAAGTTGACTATAGCTCCTTTAAGTATTAAGTTTGTGTACTGTGACTGCATGAGCCAAATGAGTCCCACTTAATTCTATTCACTCAGGTCTATTCAAACAAATACTTGTCAGGTGAAACATAATGGACATATGGACCCATCATGACCCACCTTATAATGACCCAAAGAATTAGGCGGACATAAATATCCAACAAAACAAAGGAACAAACTGATTATTCTGGATGGTGAGATTTGTGTTTGCTTTGGTGACATCTTGTTCCCATTGTAAGGCTTTACCTAGCCAGTCAACAGCATACTATGTGTGTGTGATGTGGTTTACATACAGGAGGTGACATGTTCAGTACAGAAAGAGATGAATCACTGTGGGCTTACGTGACTGTTTGTTTGCTTTGCATTCGAAGCTCTCATTCCTATTGATTCAAGCAAACCTATACAGAAGCGGGAAAGGCTGACACAAGTAGACACATACATGCACGCTCACTCCCATGCATGGACGGATACACACACAGGTTATTAAACATGAGTGAATGAACCAGGTGATGGCAGTTTTTTCTTTTTGTCTCCCACTCCCTTCACTCCATCCGTTACAGCAATCACATCATGCAAATTAATCTCAGGTTATTTGCATGTGCTATTTGCATATCCCACCAACTGTCACTGACGTTCCCATTTTAACTTCCAAGGATACATAGGGGCTGTGTGTTCTTATGAACGCCATGCATGTATATCTGGCTTTCTGAGTTTGTGAGTCCCATGTGTGCGTACATTAGGGTTGGGACGATATGACATTTTTATATCACGATTATTGTGACAAAAGAAATTGCGATTTACGATATTATCGCGATAATCAAAATCCATTATCCTGGGGTGGAACATTTGCCCAAAAATAGCAGATCTACAACCTCGCGTCACAACGCGTCGCATAGATGTGAGCTTGTAGATCGGCAATTTTTTGGCAAAGACATTGATAGAGAATGAAAAAAAGACTGTATCAAGTACGTATATTTTAAGTACCTTTTACCATAGAGGTTTTAAATGGTATCGGATAGGCAGCTCGGCAAATGAAGGGTGAATTGATCCCAGTGCATGACGGAGGACGATATCACGATACATTAAATGTTCTATGATACGATTATTGTGAATGTGTTTTTTATCACGATAAACGATAATATCACGTATCGTCCCATCCCTAGCGTACATGCGCTAGTACGTGCGTGTCTGAGTGCCCACATCCATCTATCCATCTGTGTGTATATCAATGCATAATTCAATCTAGTCTTGACAATGGAGAGAGCCTGCAGTGGTAAACTCACCAGCTGTTTCCACATCGGCCTGCCCGAAGGCTGTTACACATACAAGCCTGTATAACTGAATGTAATTATATTATACATACATGCCACTTGATTTCTAAGTAATTATGTTACAGGCTGGCATGCAAAATGTATTCAAATATAATGACATTATTTATGGTAAAATATATTTAATGTAACATTTGAGGACCCCATGCTTTTAAAAACAGTGGTAGTAATCAACATGGGATATTGGACTACAAAAAGGGTAGGCCAACTGTTGTTTGAATTATCTGAATATTAAATGAGAAAGGAAGCTTTCACTGTACCGCAAAACAAAAGCACATACTGTGGAATTACATTTACAATTATGGAATTTAATTGTGGCAGCTTGACTGTTTTGGAGCATGAAATGGATGACTGACTCAAGAAAGCATATTTGATACTTAAATGTAAGTTCAATAATTGTATGCATTGACGGAGGACGACTTAGCATTAGGCCATGAATATACATCAGAATATTTCTAGAATGTTACTTAGTAAGTGAAGTGTGATAGTGATAGTAACAAGACATCCCATTGTCTATTGTTAAAAGCAATTCCATTGTAGACTGTGATATGGAGAATAAACAAAAATGTCAAATCTCAGCTCCACATCAAACTGAACAGGATTCAATCTATGATTATTCCCAACTGCTTCCATTTCATGAGAGAGGCAAATAAAACTCAACAGATACAGTTACGTTGCTGGGCTGTCAGATGATGGCAAAATATCACATGTACTTAGAACTCCACATGAAAATCATTAGGCCTACTTTTGTGATGCACACTTAATTGCGTTTGCAAGCCTTCTCTAATATCCCTGAAAGTAGATCTGAAATGGAAACTATTAAATCACATCCTAGGCCATAATGTGCACCTGTTTAGAATTATATCCATCATCCAAAAGTTGTTTTTTTAACATATCAAAATCCAATCATGATTTCTTACATAACAAAATATGAAAAAACTAAGACAAAGTATTTGTGTTTGCGTCCGCAGCACAAACCAATTTAAATCAATAATATAATGGCATCCATGAGTCAACAATGCATCTTCCAAACACATCTAGGATTCATTATGTTACAGACACCAGAGGGCAAGTACTGAGTGCTGAATGTTGTACATCCTGCGAGTTGGGTGGGGCTTTTTTTTAAATATCTGCCGTTTCCAACATCGTGGTTGCATTGAAACCAATCAAATTTTAAAGCTAAATACTCTAAAGTGCAATTCTGAAAACATTTGTGGCAAAAATCAGCACTACCTAGTCCAAAATGTTTCACTCCAAAATTTGATATGATATGGATGTTAGACACTCCCAAACTACCATTTTAAATGGTATAAAAGTCATTTAATTCCACTTTAAGTGAAATGCAAAAATCGAAATGGAAATCGCTACCAGTGTCTGAGTTCACCCATTTAGTCTGTACATGCCACAGGATCAAAAGCAGACTACAGACAATTTACAATTTAAGCATTGAGAAAAGTGCCATGAACTCCAGACAAACAACAGGTTAAGTCGAGTAATTAAAGTGCTAAGGAAACAAGTAGCACACACTTTCAGGGCACAGAGTAGTCCACAATTTCAGGGTCATCAAAAAGATTTTGTGAAGCATTGTTTTGGGTCAGCATGTGTCAATGCCAGTAGCGTCTGCCCAAAACACCTTTTTTATAGCACCATCGATTTTCTCCATTGTTGTCCTGACTCCTGCTCACATTGGTGACTCCCATGAGGTCAGCTGGGAGTTTGTGCCTTGCTTGCAGCACCGTGTGTAATTTCAGCTCGGCTTCTTTGTTGTCTGTGACCCTGTGTGTTCTCTAACCATCGCAGACAGGGGGCAGAGTGCACGCTGCCACCCTTTTAAGAGAACAGAGAACAGAAAGGACCCAAGTGTCTCCAGGTTGCCAGCCAACAAAAGTCAGCTCTGCATTCACTTGTCCAATGACTCTCAGGCAGATTATATATTTTTTCTTTCATAAATCTATGCAGTATTTTATACTCTGTGTCACGCAAAAATAGCAAAAATAGGCAATCTACAAGCTCACAGTGTGTCTTAACTGTTCTGCTGCTGTTGACGACGCTCACCATCATTGAAAGGGTTAATACCATGGCGCCGTTGACGGTGAGGACTGTCAATCTTACTGTATATACAGTAAAGATATTATTACTTACTGTACGTCGCTCCGGTCCCGCCCGCATCGGTAATGTCCGCGATTTGTTTACAACGCACGTCGGGCGTGCACGCGAAGTGAAGCTCCTCCATAGTAAATCCATTGAGAGGCCCATAAAGAAACTTCAATAACTCATAAAAGACATTTGTATACAAAAAGGGGTCTCCACTCTGCACACTCTAGACACGGGATGCGCGCAGCCATCTTTCCCTTCTGGACCCACACTGTCATGTGACTAGATGACGTAATCGTTGCCGTCAAGTGATAATCCAAAAAAACAAAAACAACCCCCTTCCAGCCCTTCAAAATAATAGCGGAGGCCTATGGAGGAAACGGCGTGGCACCGAGGCACCAAGCAACCTTCAGATTAAGAGGCACTATTAGTGTTAATGTCATGCATTGTGAGCTGTACTGTAGATTTGATATTTGCTACTTTTATTGGGGAGACTGCGTAGCCGTTTTCCATTTTGCAACATCTCAAACAGTCAGTAATTGGGATCCGCAAGCTTTACTGACACAGCGTTCGTTGTAGAGGGCTTTGAAATCACATCCATGATGCATTCCGCTGTCTGCACAACCGTTTGCATTGCCTTGTGGTTGAAGTCGGTGCAGCTGCCTGCCACACCGGGCAGTGAAGCAGCCAGAGGGCATGCTCTCGGTGGTGCCGCTATAAAAAGCCCTGAGGACTTTTGGACCCCTGCCAACTTTCTTCAGTTGTCTGAGAAAGTAGAGTCGTTATTGCACACTCAAAACATTTTGCACATACACACACACACACACGCATGCATGTGTGCGCGCGCATGTGTGTGTGTGTGTGTGTGCGTGTGAATGGCCCTGTATGCTGCTCGAAGGTACCCAGCGGTATTGCAGCTTTTGGTACTGCATACGGATGACTACATGACCACATGATGACACAAAAAGTCAAAAACTGGAAGCAGTCCAAATAGTGTTACATTTCGGGAAATGGAAAAAGGAACCTGTATCCAATTGGATCCAGAGTACCCTAGATATTATTTAGTAACAAGCTTGTTAATATTTTTCATTGATTCAGTTCAGTACTTATAACACCCAGAGACGCCAGAAAAGTAAAACTTATGGAGGTATGAAGATACAATGTTTCTCCCCGACAGCAACAATATATTCTATGCCACTTTCTCATCTCCCTCTGTTTTCGTATCAACAAAACCTCCCCCGTTATCCTCCTCAGTCCGTCATATTCCTTCCTTGTCTCCCCCTCTCTCCCACCTCCACTCCTTTCTCCTTCTCTCCTCCTCTCAGCCTCCCTATACTGTCGCCTCTCCTTCCTCTCCTCACCGCATGCTCCTATCAGCAGTCATGGTCTTGTCTCTCAGGGAGGTTTATTGATCCAGTGAGTGGTGGGGAGGCCTGAAGAGAAAAGTCACAGCGGGACGGCAGCCAGGTCCAGCCGTGTGTGTGTGTGTGTGTGTGTGTGTGTGTGTGTGTGTGTGTGTGTGTGTGTGTGTGTGTGTGTGTGTGTGTGTGTGTGCGTGAGGTGGGGGGCAACTGCCATTTGGACACTGCAGTGAGCCTGCTGGGCTTGGAGATTAAATGCAGACATACAGTGATACGCACACACGCTAGCGCACGTTCGGACACACACTCACCCCTATTATGCTGAGGCCTTTGAGATAGTCCATGCGAGGCTGGGCTTGGGGTACACAGCCTGCGACCACAACCTTCTTCTGCTGGTCCTGGGCTTTCCTATAAACACAGACAGACACAAATATTAGGTCCCACACACAGCATTTTACACTATGTGCACACAATGAATTACTGAAGCGCTGGGGCCGTCTTGAAACAAAATAAAATAAAATAGTTATATTTTGATTAGATGTTTGTAAATTACAATATATTCGCTGCCGAGTTTTTCAGGACAAACATAAAATACAGAATCAACATCCCTGACAAGCAAACAGGATGCAAAATGTGACAATGACATTGTGTTACAGTATATAGACTGTACACTGCAGCCTTGCCACCTTATATCCAATAAGCTTTTGAGAGAGAGAGAGAGTGTGTGTGTGTGTGTGTGTGTGTGTGTGTGTGTGTGTGTGTGTGTGTGTGTGTGTGTGTGTGTGTGTGTGTGTGTGTGTGTGTGTGTGTGTGTGCGTGCGCGCGGTACGTGCGTCGGCCCGTGCGTGCCCGTGTGTGTATCACAGATTGACATTGTGTTACAGTATATAGACTGTACACTGCAGCCTTGCCACCTTATATCCAATAAGCTTTTGAGAGAGAGAGAGAGAGAGTGTGTGTGTGTGTGTGTGTGTGTGTGTGTGTGTGTGTGTGTGTGTGTGTGTGTGTGTGTGTGTGTGTGTGTGTGTGTGTGTGCGTGCGCGCGGTACGTGCGTCGGCCCGTGCGTGCCCGTGTGTGTATCACAGATTGACATTGTGTTACAGTATATAGACTGTACACTGCAGCCTTGCCACCTTATATCCAATAAGCTTTTGAGAGAGAGAGAGAGAGTGTGTGTGTGTGTGTGTGTGTGTGTGTGTGTGTGTGTGTGTGTGTGTGTGTGTGTGTGTGTGTGTGTGTGTGTGTGTGTGTGTGTGTGTGTGTGTGTGCGTGCGTGCGGTACGTGCGTCGGCCCGTGCGTGCCCGTGTGTGTATCACAGATTCTGAGCTTGTAGATTTTTTTTGTTTTGCTGAATCTTCATCAAAGGTGTACTGTATCTATTTTTGCCAAATGTTCACACATTTCTGTAGAATGTTTGCTTATATTTTCAGTATCTCCCCTCTACTCTAATGACATGCCCAGGATCGTGACATGTGTGGGTTATTTGTATTCTAAATATTTCTCTCCTGATCCAACCAGGAATTTGGACTGCCTAGTCTAGTTTCTGTCCAACATGCTAGATTGATTTGTTTTGTCTCAAAATCAAAATAACAGTGAGCGAGCCAAGCACCTCTGTACTGTAAGTACAAAGGTACTTCATCCATCATTTAGCACAAATGACCCCCCCGACCTCAAGATGACACAAGAGGAGTGGACAAAACAGACCAGACCGCTCTGTGTGTGTGTGTGTGTGTGTGTGTGTGTGTGTGTGTGTGTGTGTGTGTGTGTGTGTGTGTGTGTGTGTGTGTGTGTGTGTGTGTGTGTGTGTGTGTGTGTGTGTGTGTCTCCTCTGCTTAGAGGCAGCCTGATTCGAGACGCTCGGCCTGCCTGACAAGAGCTTTTGGAAAAGCTGCCCAGACTCCTGTATGAATGTTTAATAATGAAGCCCTCTGACAGCTGCAACAAGGGAGGGAGGGAAGTGAAGGAAAGAGAGAGAGGGATGAGCACTGCAGCTACATACAAACTGTCAGCTGGGTTTTAATTCAGGGCCTGTTTGTATTATTCAGCAAAACAAAAGAAAAGGCACAGTGGTGGAAGGTAGAAGGGGAGCGCGAGACAGAGGAGTGATGAGTTGGAGAGAAGAGATTAACGTGCGGCAGAGGGCTGAAACGTCGCTTCTCGTGAATGCGAAGCCTGTTTGCATTATCACGCAAATCACAGGAGAACAGAAGAGTGAGTGAGAGGCGTGGATGGAGATATGAGGGGTGGAGAGGTGAAAATATAGTTTCCTTGTATTGTTAGTAGGTCTATTATCATGATGAATTCAGTTTGCTTTTGCAATAATCAAGGTCATTTCTGTTGACGGCAATGTTTTAAAGATTTATCAATCAGTCCTTGTTGCAGCTCAAGACAATACTTTGCGAACGGGAGAAAAGCATATTTTTGAGGTTTAATGTTACAAACCAGGTCAACAGTTTTTGAAGAGGGGTTTGAATAAGTCATGACTGGGATACTGTAGATCTAATTCTAATACTGTATACCACACAGTAAATTCCTGGTTTTGGCTTAACTTGGATCAGTCTTGGCATCGAGTTCCACTAGTGACCAAGTGAATAGTACTTAAAGTTACTACTTACTGCCAGTAGTTCTTTGGGTCTGTGCACATGGTGGGCGGACGCTAAGCAAACAGAATTCCTGCCATGTACAGTAGGTTTAACTATGCCTGCATATATCTGTGTGAACCAGTTTCAAATAATATTTATTTTCCATATAAGAAGGGATAGTTCAACTGTAAGTACTGTACAAGTTTACAGCATGTTTT
>NC_137811.1:44917739-44945239 GCF_963921795.1 Nannobrachium achirus | reverse complement strand
TCTGTCGCTTTTTGTTTGTTTCTTCTTTAAGCAGAATATGCAGCCTGCTTAAATCTGCATCATTCAAGTCATCCTCCCAGTCCCACGCTTTGTTGCTTGTCTTATGTTTGTCTTTGTCTCTTTTATTTTCTTTTTCTTTTTTGGAGCAGACCCCATGAATGCCCCACCCTTTAATGCAAACCCCAATATACCTGTTGTCATAGGACCCGTTTTGACCATCTGTTTGCCTTTGTCCCCTTATGCCCATATATGGAGATCTCTGCACTCACAGTACCGGTTGCTGAAAACTCTGATGTCAGACATCAGCTCCGCATACGGGCATTCATTTTATGCCCATATCTGGAGAACGCGCGTGCCGGTGGGAAGAACGGTTCTCGAGATACGCGGATTACATACATACATACACATTCACAGAGATTTTTTGTTGACTCATGTGGCGTACGTGATGTCAGAGCCTTTTATGAAGTGATGTCACAATGAGTCAGCGCTTGCGCCGGTTTCCTCCGAAACACCTGATGTCAACAATCAGCTCCACATATGGTGATTCCGAACGTTTCGTGCCGGTTCGGAAAAAACGCGCGTCGGGTCGGGTCGAAGCCGGGCACGGCACTCAGCGCCGCGGCAGGGAACGCGTGTGCCGAATCTGAAGCCAGTGGGACGAACGGTTCTCGAGATACGCGGATTACATACACGCACGCAGACAGACAGACAGACAGACAGACAGACAGACA
Organism: Nannobrachium achirus; assembly: GCF_963921795.1. Lineage (NCBI taxonomy): Eukaryota > Metazoa > Chordata > Actinopteri > Myctophiformes > Myctophidae > Nannobrachium > Nannobrachium achirus. Next base: position 44,944,508 of record NC_137811.1, on the reverse strand, counting down.
GAGATTTGTCGCATTTATAGATAGATTATGGGACCACAATTTACTAAACACATTATCATCAAAAAAAAAAATACCTGGCAAGTATTTATGAAAATGTTTACTAAGGTTAAAAAATCAAGTGAAAAGTCCGGCCAAAACCTTGTTCACTTGAATGGAGTGGAGCAATATTACAGAAAAAGTAGGAATTCAAATTTACAAAAAGGTAGCACATCACAAACTTCAAATCAATGGAGGACAAACTACTCACATTTCCACTTTTTTTTTATTGGCACACACCAACAAAGAACGCTTACACGTTTTAGCTATCATCAGAGTATGCTCTGATGCTCTGAAGGCTCATAGCCGAAACCATAAAAATCCTACTTTTTATGTATACTGGTCTTTAGGTCCAGTCCACAGAGAAAACCCATTGCTACTGTAAACAAATACTAAACGATCATCATCCAAATCCACAGCTTATTGCTTACTGCACTGCAGGACTGATTTGATGCAGTAGTAAATCATCATACATTGTTTCCTGTGAGGACTAGGGATGGGACGATATGAAAATGTCATATCACGATTATCGTTACAAAATAAATTGTGATTTACAATATTATCACGATAATCAAAATCCATTATCCTTGGGCAGAACATTTGCCAAAAAATAGCCGATCTACAAGCTCACAACGCGTCACAACGTGAAGCGTTGTGAGCTTGTAGATTGTGAGCTTGTAGATCGGCATCTAGAGTGAAAAAAAGACTGTAAAAGTATGTATATTATAAGTACCTTTTACCAATCATAGAGGGTTTAAGTGGTACCGGATATGCAGCTCGGCAAATAAAGGGTGAATTAATTCCGGTGCATGACAGAGGACGATAAATTAAATCTCCACGATAAGTGGAGTGTTTTTTATCACGATAAACGATAATATCGCCTATCGTCCCATCCCTAGTAAGGACTTGTCTGGACACACTTGGGGGAAACAACGCAAACTAGGGCATTTCAGATGAGCGCCACTGACTGTACATCCATAGTGTCAGAGAACAACAATGTCCGCAAAGGACATGACACGTGCACGGGGGCATTGAGCATGTGCCTTACACCAGAGCCACACCCTACATCACACAATGCTACGGCACACTCTGAAAGAAAAACACATTATGCTGTCAATTTACCAGATTTACCAGCAATGTGGTTAATAAAAGCATTCAGGTTAGAGCTGTTTTTACAGGATACAGCCAATCTGTTTGCCAATCAATACACCTAAAACATGGCTAGTTTATGGCTAGTTCATGTGGCCTACGGGCTTATCCAAGATGGGATCCGGCCTGATCATCGGCAGGGGCCTAGTAAAGGCGGGTCCAAGAAAACGCAAAGCGCTGAGATTATGGCCTTTAAAATGTGCTGTTCACACCTGCCCAACGCACTGAAATGGATGACATCTGTCTTATAAAACTCAGTTGAATGTGTGATAAATATTGCATTACTATAAATGAGTTGTATTCAACGCTTGAATGGTTTATAATGGAGAAAATGCATATAAAAAGAGCAGGCCAAAAGGCACACCTGCACGAAAACACACAAGCACACACATATTGGGAATTGCATTAGTGATGAGCACGAGAGAGAGAGAGATAGAGAGAGAGAGAGAGAGAGAGAGAGAGAGAGAGAGAGAGAGAGAGAGAGAGAGAGAAAGAGAAAGCGAGAGCGAGAAAGAGATAGGAAGAGAGAGAAAGAGAGACGGGGAGAGAGAGAACAGGGTGAAGATGAAATTCCTCTATAAAGACCAGCCTACATTTATTATGCAAAGTCCTGTTTTATACAAGGGAGAATGTTTTGGGACAAGGCTATGAGACATATCGCACAGACTGTAGGTACAGTGTGGGCAGAGAACTGCTGAATATAGTTAGCTTAAGCACAGATATACAGTATTATGTACTGTATATACAGTAAGATATACATATATACTGTAAATAATGTATGTTAATTGCATACCTAACATTCATATAAATACACAGTTGATGTGTCAAAGTAAAACATATTCAATATATCTAAACTTGTACTTATCCAAGCATTCCCAGGGTTATTGCAATCATGAAAAAGTGTCTCAAAGATCCAGTCCATATATGGGCATACATCAAACACTCGCATGCACACACACACACACACACACACACACACACACACACACACACACACACACACACACACACACACACACACACACACACACACACACACACACACACACACACACACACACACACACACACACACACAATAAACATGTCATAAGTAAAAGTCTGCACACAAACACTTTCGTTCATTTGTGTAGTAGCTTAACAATTTCTTGCTCTGAGCAAACACAATGGAGACCAAAACAATGCTAGGAATAAGAGCGGGTTGAGGGAATGTTTCTTCGCTGTTGGAAACACGAGTCAAATGACTACCGGAGGGAATCGGACCGGATTTGTACACTTTGTTTTACAGGTAAACACTGCATACTGTAAGGCCTCAGATGGAAGGATACACTACAGCACTTAAAGATTCACCAGTGAGCATAACACTCCATCAACATAACACTGTACTTGGCAGCTGCATGATCTATAAGAGGGGCACCGGGGATGCACAATGGCACAGACGTATATACTGTACACATGCTCACTTGGTACTGTAGTGTAGCAGCATACGTATACGGACACTCAGATATACACATCTCTACGTACACACAGACACATGTGTTTGTTTGTTTTTTCGTTTTCATTTACTATAGGGACACAATGTGGAAAGAAAGTATATATGACAGGCGAGGAGTTCACAATGGGGGGTCAAAATAAACATGAGCTGCGAAACAAAGAATCAGCAAACAGGAATAAATGTGGAGTCTCTGTGTTTGCACACATTTCTGTTTAGGTGTGTATCTTTATATGGAAATTAATGTGTATCGTCGCTGTCGGTTTACTCTTTACAAAATCAAGAAAAGAACCTGTGTTCCAATGGATCCAAAGTAGGCATTTACTCAAAAGCTCTTGTAAACTTTTCATTGGTTAAACATGCATCTATATTTCCATCTACTGTATGATTGTGAGAGTGCATGTGAAAATCTACACACACACACACACACACACACACGCACGCACGCACACAAAGGTCTATTAGGGGACAGCAGAGGTGCTATGCAGACTAAGGCAGTCTCATTAGAGAGCTGGATAGTGTAAGTGTCTATTCAGCCAGTTAATTTCCCAGGCTGACGGTGCTCCCCCATGCAGCGGGCTTATCAGTCGCTCTAAAAGGCCTCCTCATTTAACCACACAGCCTTATTTATTCTAAATAGCATTCCTTTAAGAGCCCGGGATGCACACCACACGCACAAAGCCAACGGTGTGATTAAATAGCTATTCAGACCCCCTACCTACCAACCCCTCCCTGCTTTCTTCATGAAAATTGACAGAATAATAGGTTACAAAAAGACAGCATTTTTCTATTATTTATTATTATTAGTTTGAGTCGACAGCAATTAAAAAGTACCCTACGAGGAAAGGTTCTTAAGATTAAAAAGAAAAAAAGAGAGTAGAGGAAAGGAAGGAACCCCTCCTTTGATGAAAAAAAAAAGATATTCTGTTATTTATTTTTATCTTTCATAAATGACTCTACTGTAGCTACCAACATTATAAAATGTTACTTTAGTGATACAGTGGTCACGATATTACACTCCAATCGTCCACCTGTTGAGAAACGGTTAGTGTGGATGGAGCAAAGCACTATATCTACCTTATATGGCTATCTGTCTCATATGCAGAGCACATTTCCAAAGATACAATAGAACTGGTCCTTGCCCATGGTTGTGTTGTGTACTGAGGTGAAAGTATAGGCTCGTAGGATAGCAGGATTTAAGACGTATTAGTGATGTCAGTCATCTCCAAATTTGGACACTGTTTCACCGGTGTATACCCATATATGGTGTTCCGTGATGTCAGTCAGTGATGTCAGTCACCTCCAAATATGGGCATTGTTTTAGCATGCGACTGTTACCATGGGGGCGACACTGTTTAGTATCAGTGATGTCAGCATGCAGACAGACAACAGACGGACAGACAGACATTCAGTAAATGAATTGCAACCGTAGGTCGCAGTTAACTATGGACATCTTGTCCACGTATATCTATCTGTCTGTATGTATGTCACACCTGACACTGTGGTTCCCCTGACACATCACTGTGACATCACAGGCTCAGAGCAGGGATAACGCCTGATACTGTGGTTCCCCTGACACATCACTGTGACATCACAGGCTCAGAGCAGGGATAACGCCTGATACTGTGGTTCCCCTGACACATCACTGTGACATCACAGGCTCAGAGCAGGGATAACGCCTGATACTGTGGTTCCCCTGACACATCACTGTGACATCACAGGCTCAGAGCAGGGATAACGCCTGATACTGTGGTTCCCCTGACACATCACTGTGACATCACAGGCTCAGAGCAGGGATAACGCCTGATACTGTGGTTCCCCTGACACATCACTGTGACATCACAGGTGACATCGAAGTCAGATACTCAGAGAAGGAATCTCCATATATGGGCATGAACAGGTGACATCACAGTGGTGTGGCTGGTTCAGACAGGGATCTCCATGTAATGTATGGGCATAACATGTATTGTACTGTATGTTAAGATATCATGGGAACCACTCTTAACTCATTTCTAGCCGATCCCGAGTATACTCGCGAAAAATACTGTATATAGAGTAACGCTGGCGTTCTTACCCTATAAACCGGCGGAAGGTCTGGGCACGATCGGCCTCGCCGATTCATCATCATCACGGATCCACGTGCACAAAATAGTAATCCCATAACATGGAGGCCGACGGCCGATCTCATCTTTAATGTCCATTATCTCCAAACAACACTTTTAAAGCCAAGGATGGCATTAGATTCTCGCTACAAAAACATAATAACAAAGGCATCGATCGGCCATTTTAGGATCGGCATGGGATGACGACCGCTCCTGTTGAATGATGTCATGACGTCAACCCGGAAGTGTTTACGCAATGGACTTCTGGCCTTCAAAATAAGACAATGGATGCGTATAGGAGCCTGTGAGCGGCACGCTAGACATTTAACCCGTTCATGTCTGGAGCACTAAATGGGTTAACAAAATCCCTAGTATGCCCATATATGGAGATCCCTGATGTCATCAATATTAACTCATTTGAGCACTGCTATGGCCGAGGAGCCCGAAAAAATCCCGATGTACGGCCCTGCCATGCCCGAGGAACCCGAGAATTTCCCGTTTTTGAAAAAAAAAAAAAAAAACATTCAAACATGGCAGCCATCTTTGTTTACATTTTAGGAAAACATAATGGCTGCTATCTCATGAATGCCTGAACGGACGTGGTGCATTATCTAGGCATGAATGAATTACATGGAAGTCTATGGAGACAGGGGCATATGAGAGTACGAAGGTATTGTTAAATGGCAGCAAATTAGTTAAGCCCATATCTAATAGGATTTCATATGGGAATGTCCATATATGGAGGAAGACAGCCCATATCTGTGTGGCTGGCTCAGACAGGGATCTCCATGTATGGGCATGAAAGGGATTGTATGTATGATGTCAGATGTGATAGACGTCATAGGACTTTCACATAACGGAAAACTGAGTAAGCATGTTTGGGGTCTCACAGCATATCTCCATATACAGTACATGGATCTCCATATATGGGTAACTGGTCCGATATACATCACTGGACAGACGACCAAGACATGGCACGACCTCGAGGTCGCATGTCGCCCTGAGGCGTCTTACTAGTAGTTAGATTAGATATGCAATTGGTGTGTTCATTAACACACCAATTGCAATTAAGATCTTCAAAGTAGCGGGACAGAGGAATAAAGATTTCCGGAGAGAGTTGCCAAAAACACCAGTAGTGAACTAGAAATCCAGATGCCTCTTCAACTGCACACAGATGTATACACACAAACAAAGGTTTACAGTGAATCAAAGTGATATTCAGGATGACAGAAAATGTACAGTAACCTATATGCCACATGTGGCCACATTCTCCCCATCTCTATTCAGCCATATATTCAGCCATATACAGTATATAGTATGTTTAGCTTGTATGTCTGTTCACAGCGCCATATAGGTTAAGAACTGCCCCGGGTAGGACAAGGCACTGACCAGCCAACCCTGTGTGTGTGTGTGTGTGTGTGTGTGTGTGTGTGTGTGTGTGTGTGTGTGTGTGTGTGTGTGTGTGTGTGTGTGTGTGTGTGTGTGTGTACGTATGTGAGAGCAAGCGTGTGTGTACGTCTGTACATGTCACATTATAGTACATACCTATGGTCAAGTTTTAAGCCTTGGGCTTGTGTCATTCCGAATACTGTTTGGTTAAATAGTCTTCTGTGTTCCAGTCTGACATGCGAGCACTATCTGACGACGAACAGAGAAATGTCACCTGATTATCACACAAACTCGCACACACCACAGACACACAAGCTCAATTATACATGTATGATGTGATGGTTCATTCTTGTGTCAGATTGTCACAGTTGTCAACTTCCCGGCTTCTCAAAATGAAAAACAGTGACACTTAAAAGTTTCTCATCTGCCCCTTCTGACTCTTCCATCACCCTGCACCAACTTCCAACTTCAATCCATCCTCCTCCCCCTTTCTTCCCCTCCATACATCCATCCATCCATCCAACCAGCTGCATGCGTGCGAGCGCATAAATTCCCCCCTCCAGGTACAAGGATAATGCGACCAAAGGTCAAAAGTTCTGAGCTGTCATCTTGCATGACATCATGCGTGTCACGAACACACGCCTCCATACTTTCATCGTATAGACATACTGAGATAAACCAGTGTATCTCTATCTTTATCTATGTATCCGTGTGTGTCAGGCTGCAGCTCCATCAGATAAGTCCGCTGGCACTTAGTCTCCCCAGAGTTCTAAAGACAATGAAAATACACTCGAGAGATTAAGGGAAAAGAGAGCCTAGTGGATGAGGTAAGAGAGAGGGAGACATATAAACAGACAGAGAGAAACTATAACTAATAGTCAAATCCATTTGTACACTCTCTAAGTTCAATTAAAACTCAGGATTTTACTGTATAAAAATGTATATGATATACTGTAAATATATGGATGCCATCTTTTAACTACCTCCAGCCGGTAGCTGTAACAATGTAGCTGCCTTTTACAGGTCGGTGCATGTTTAGCTGACTCCATCCTCCATTAGCCTGTGGGCCGGTCAGTTCAACAAAAAACAATGGAACTCTATTAGAGGAAATGCCACAGGCTTACAGGTGCTTGGAAAGGACACACACACGCACAAACGAAAGCATGCACACACACAAGCATGAACTCGCACAAACATGTGTGTGCGAGCTATATACGGTGTTGTGTGTGTGTGTGTGTGTGTGTGTGTGTGTGTGTGTGTGTGTGTGTGTGTGTGTGTGTGTGTCTTTATCCCCAGGCAGGTACACTGTGTAACTGTGTGTATCAGTGAATAGGACCCAGGCTGATAACATCTCTCTTTTCATGGGTTGGTTCTGTGTCAACTCTTTCTCTGTAACTAAAGACAGTGGTTACAACAGCGACAGCTGGCAGGCTGGGTCTCACTGATGCACGTGTGTGTACACACACTAAAATACATCAGCATGTGCACTCAAACAAACACACACACGCAAACACACACACACACACACACACACACACACACACACACACACACACACACACACACACACACACACACACACACACACACACACACACACACACACACACACACACACACACACACACACACACACACACAAGAGGGCCAACTGAGTCAATCTGACTTTCCCTTTCTCTCATACAATCCTGCATGCTGGGAGTCAATGTCCATGGAATTACGTCATCCATTCTTTTTGAGAGAGAGAGAGAGAGAGAGAGAGAGAGAGAGAGAGAGATGTAAACATAGTGGTAGCAGCAGGTGCTGTGCAGGTGAGCAGAGGGTCAGTGGGGTATTTGTCCATATGCCATCTGTCAAAGAGGCTCTATCCGACACGGACATTTTACCCACATTCACTGACTCTTTCACTTAGCGTTGTCCAGCTTGCCACACCCTGACATTTACTTTGATCCCATCGAGTTCAGCTCGATGGGATTTTAAAGGACACAAGAGGCTGTCGTATATCATGATTATATCACGGCTTTGGGTGTCTGTAGCCGTGATATAATACAATGCATGCATTAGTAGCAGGATTCACTCACAATTCAAACCTAAAAAAAAGTCCAGAACAATCTAGTCGTGCTGCTGTTGTACAGTAAAGGGCCCTACAGATGAGCAGCCGTTGCCGCGTGGGCTCTCCCACCGCGGTGATACACAAACAAACTCGCTCAGCGAGTAAACGCAGCGCGGTATTTCACAAAGATGAACACAATCCAGCACTCGCCGCCCGTGTACGCATGCACGAACGAGCACGCGCGCAGTAATTTCACGAGACTGCGCCCGCCCGCCTTCCCGGCCCTAAACAACCATTGAAAATGAATTACTAGGACGTGGTGACCGTGTACCGCCTGGAACCCCCTTAAAGAAGCAAACGTATGAGACATTATGAGGTTGGTCACTAAATGGCAGTTGCTGATTCATAACACAAGAGTGGAGTACATCAGGTCAGCTCAGCATGCATGTATTCCACACTCTCCAAACACTGGGAGACCCATTCCTGTGAAGTGGCAAATGGACTTAACTGGATAACTGCCAGGGGCCACAAGGTGCCGCTAGAGTGCCAGACCCATAAGCCTTCACTATCACATCCGGGTATCCAGGCAGAACTGGCTTGGCTTTTCACTGCAATGAGTGTTATGAGAGTGAACCGGAGGGAGTGAGCTAACAGTTAGCTATCGGCTGTTTTTTTTTTTTAGAAGACCTATTCAGCCGAAAAAAAACCCTTTCCGCTGCCCTAGGAACACAGTTCAGAGAAAATGAGCTCTAAAGATGTGACAATGTATTGGATTTGGTGGCGCGGTGCGGCGGCGTTACCCGATTACAGGCCCATGGAAAGAGATCGCTGTAGGCGGCCTGGATGAAAAAATTTAGTCAGGCTTCGTCGAGGCCTCAGATTATTTAATTCATTTTATTAAAGAAACCGGAAATGTTCGGTTTCGGCACCTCGGATACGTCTTGCAAAAATAGAGTTTTTTTGGGGGGCTCTAAACTTTATTCGAAACCATTTTCAATGGAATAAATCGTCGCAACATGTAGCATGGCTTGTTGGAAAGCGATGGACGAGCCAGGACCACCCTCGTCGCTACTAGCAGCTCAGGGTAAGTAAAATTAAAAAAAATTGTATTGGATTGAAAAAAAGAACCGAAATTGTTCGGTTTTAGCACTAAAAGAGTTAACACACACTGGATGTTCAACACTTGATACACTTACCTCTCTCTCTCTCTCTCTCTCTCTACTTTATTAAATAAAATGATCACGTATCTGGTTTTGCATCATGTCTTCTCAATATTTATTTTAATCCTTACTATACATTTACCACACCATATCCAATACCATGTTCTACCCATATCATCTCCTCTCATCTCTGTGTTGTACTGTACACAGGGCCTGAATTCCAGATCCGGATTGGTGGAATTGAGCATATTTTAATATATTCTTCCAAATTCAGCACTTCAGAATTTGGGAGGCCGAATGCTGGCACACTGTCCGTCTATTAGAGAGCATCTTTTATCATGCCCCTCTCTCTCAAGAGCATCTGCCGCCTGCCTCTCTCTACAAGCAACCCATCCCGTTCCCCTCCGCTGGCTATGTTTATTTGTGCTCTGTAGTGTGACAGTGTGGTGCATCAGAGGTGTCCGAACGTGAAGGCTCATAATGCTGGTGACCTCGCCATGCATTGTGGGCTTGTTGCATCGGCTGTGTTCGGTGCCGTTGTGCAACAAAGTTTAAATCATCCTTAAAACAAACACATTAAAAACATTAGCTGAACAGACTCCAGCTCAAAAAAAAAAAAAAAAAAGTGCCAGACCAATAAGCCCCGGCATAAACGGCTACACTTCTCCAAATGTCATGGCTTTAGTTAAGCTTAAGTATACTAGTATTGTATAATAGTGTATAAATCCCTAATATGTGAATCATTTAAGGGGGGGGGGCAATTTCAGTCATAATGAGGTGTAAATGAGACTGCTCCTCCTCTCAGATCCTAGTGAATTATGTAGGAGTCTTTTTTCAACAAAGAACACACATTCTTCGTGGTGACATGACACCCCTGTGTGTTTTTTAAATATTCTAGGTCCACTTTAGCCCTTAGGGTCTTGTACTACACCCTTTCTTTCACACTAACATCGCTCTCTACATCTCTATCCCTCTATCTCTCTCCCTCTTGTACACAAGGGGGCTCCTACAATTATGAGAAATGCTGTTGATATGACAGATATTAAGATACCAGTCAATTAGTCATTGTCCTGGTAAGACAAGGTTGGTGTGTAAATGAGATGGATAGATGGGGTGGGGGGGGTATAGTGAGTGAGACCAACAGACAGAGAGACACACGTTACTTGTAAGACGTCTCAGTGCGACAAGCGACCTCGCCCTAAATGTCTTGGCCATCTGGCCAGTGATGTATATCGGACCAGTTACACATATATGGAGAGCCCTGGTACCCATATATGGAGATACATGTACTGTATATGGAGATATGCTGTGAGAGCCCAAATATGCTTATGCAGTTATCCGTTATGGGCTTATATTGATGACATCAGGGAACTCCATATTTGGGCATAAAAGGGATTCTGTTAGTGTGATTCCCCTGATATCACAATGATGTCAGAGCGGCAAACCCATAGACCGTATAAAAGTGTACACGTCCAGACAGACGGAGTCAGCATGTGCCGTTTCACATACTAAACTGTGACCTTCAGTTGCAATAATTAACTAATACAGTGCCATCCGGCCACAAGGGGTGCTAGAGTGCCAGAAATTTCTCCATTGACCTTCTTTATAGCTTTCGTCGACCCTCTCCCAACTGGCCTGTGTTTTCACTCCGGTCAATCCTATGGGTGTCCAGAGGAGGAAGCTAGCTGACACGTAGCCAAAATGCTAACCCATTGAGAAGCCCGATCTAAAGCTATTTCAGCCGCAAAAAACTTTCTCGTTGGGTCTGGGGACACAATCCGGAGAAAATCCTGTCTAAAGATGTGATTTATTATTGGAGTGGGCGGCGCATTTCGGCCGTTAGCGCGAATACGGCCCGTGGATGGCCGAGTCTAAGTCCCGGCCAAGGATGGACGTCTAGAGCGGGGCTTCGTTGAGGCCTCCGATAAAATAATTAATTTTATTAAATATCCCGGACTAGTTCGGGATAGGCACCCTGGAATACGTCGCGCCGCCTACAATGAACATTTGGTGAACATTGGGGGGGGGGGTCTAAACTTTATTTTAAACCATTTTCAATGGAATAAATCGTCGGAGCATCTAGCGTCTCTCGTTGGTGAGCGCTGGGCGAGCCGGGACCACCCACGTTGCTCCAAGCAGCTCGGGGTAAGTAAAATAGCAAATAAAAAATTGTTTTTGATCCCGAATATCCCGAACTAGTTCGGGATAGGCACTAAAAGGGTTAAGAGAAAGATGGCATGAAGGTGATACGATGTAGATGGACCCAAATGCAGAACCTGAAGAAGAGCCTGGATGAAAGCCTGGATGGAAGTTGAACTCAAATGGAAGAACCAAAGACAACATTTCCTGAATGGAAGCTTGCAAGGAAAAGATAATAAGATGGAAACCTGTGAGGAAAAGATAATAGAAAAGATATTTCTCACCAAAATCACATGCTGCATTCATGATTTGAGGCTTTTTGTTCAAAACGGACCAATCCTGCAAACTTTAGAAGCCAATCTTAGCCAATCAGGATGGAATATGGAAAATCTGACAGATCCATGTTGATCACATGACTATAGAGATACTAGTCTAGTGTCTAACGATTTGCATGTTTTTTGGACAAAATCTGTAGGAGTACTGTCAAGAAATGTGTTTTGCAAAAATGTTCCTCAGGTGGCGCTATAACAGGCCCATGTGAAATGTGGGGGAGAGGTTCTGAATTGACATTCAGGGAATGTGTGTGCACAGTTTGGCAGCGACCGGGCCAACAGTGCCGGAGATTAGCTCGTAACAGGAAGACAGACAGACACACGTGGACGGACGAACGGACGGACAGGGTGCAAAGCATAGTCTCGGCCATTCCTTTCGGCTTGGCGGAGACAATAATGTACTCTATCAGACTCGACAAACCAACAAAGGTGGAAACAGAAAGCCAAAGCCAGGAGCTTGTGTCATTATTGCATCATCCTTGACAGAAGGAGTGAAATGGTACATAGTGGGGATAGTTAAACGTAGATGGACAGGGAGGGAAGAATTCTGTGAGAGAAGTAGAGAGTGAGAGGTAATGGTGTGACCTTGTAAAAATGTGTGATCACCCGCTAGGTGACAAACTACCTGCAGGAAACAGACAGACCTCATGGGACACATCACATCTCTCTGTCTCTCTCTCTCTCCATCTCGATGTCTCTCTTTCCATCTCAATGTCTCTCCGTGTCTCTCTCTCTGTGTGTCTCTCTCTCCATCTCTCTCTCCCCCCCTTCCCTCCCTCCTTGAACAGTGAATATGTCACGTTCCTGAAAATAACTAATCTCAATTAAAGCTGAATAAATATGACTCCAGTGGATGCTTCAGTATCATTGATTGGAAAATCCTCCCACTCATTGCCTCCACCTTTCTGACACTTTCTAGTCTTCCTCTTTCATCACGACTCCCGTCATTTACACTGGCTCTCTCTCTCCTTATTGCTTCCACTCCTCCATTTCGATCTGTCCATGTTCAAAATATTTCTCTTTCACCCTACTGTTTAATGTATTTTTATCTCCCTTGCTTATAATATTAGCATATAAGCAAGAGGGAGAGCATAATATGCTCACTCTCTCACCCCTCTCACTTCCCCAATATTCCTCCCTCCCTCTCTCTCTAAGACAACTCCCATTTGTGCCTGAATCAGAATTGTAAATCTTTCCTCTTTTTTTCCCATTTTGCCGTTAATGAAGTGGGATATGTTATGTCCCAACTCTCTCTCTCGCGCACACACACACACACACACACACACACACACACACACACACACACACACACACACACACACACACACACACACACACACACACACACACACACACACACACACACACACACACACACACACACACACACACACACACACACACACACACACACACACAAAACTGTTGCAATTAATATGAAGACGGGAACCGAGCTAGTGAGGAAAGAACGACAGACAAAGAAACCGAGAAAAAAGTGTGGGGTGGGGTGGGGGCAGGTGTCAAACGAATGAGTTAGTAACTTCAAGATTAAATCAAACCCTTAGGTAGGTGTGTGTGTGTGTGTGTGTGTGTGTGTGTGTGTGTGTGTGTGTGTGTGTGTGTGTGTGTGTGTGTGTCCCTCATCATTTCCTTGCTGTCATAGTAGGACTGTGAAGGGTCCTGAGAGGCTTAGGGCTGCCCTCCCACATGCCTGTAGGGGACAACCACCATACATACATGTACCGCACGCACAGTCAGAGGGGCACCATGGGAAATAACTTCATACCAAATGAAGCTTTTCACATTATTGATCAGGAAATCTCACATCCTTTAGCACATATTTTTTCCACGCTATGAAACTGAAACTCGCTAATAGAATTAGTGCATGTGGCGTTGCAGCAGTCACACACCATATGACAACTAACTGTGAAAAATCACCAGTGTGGGATGGAAAACACGTCTAGGTGGCTAGCATGTGACACTGGGACAATTTATAAGGGAAACGCTCGCTCCTAAAAACTAAATTCCACAAAATAGTTAAGTACTCAAAACACAGTACAAAATGCATTCAGTACAAATTTGCCTGTGTCCAATACACAAATAAATCTTTGAACACATAGATGCACAAACCGTCGACAAGAGACAAGGTCTAATGCAGCCGATATATCGTCACTGTTGGACCAGAAACCTTGTATGACCAAAACCTTTCAGGGAATGGGTACAAAGAAAATGTATCCAATGTATCCAGAGTAGTTGTTACTCACAAGCTCTTCTTAATTACTTTTCATTGGTTATATTTGTTCGCTTTGTAAAACCCACAGACAGACTTACAACTTTCAACCTGGCATTCCTATTTTGGGCATGTATTCATTAATTGGCTAAAGTTTTCACAACACGCCACTGTATGACACTGTTTGACTGTTTTACAACAAATTAGGAAACAGGGCATTAGTCTATTAAAAAATGTGAATTGAAAAACATAAAATGATGACATTTGGAGATACAAGGTTTCAACCCGACAATATAATTTCTACCATTGGGATGCCCCAATACACACAATGTGACACATGGAATATATCTCTCACGTCTCCATGGATTACACACAACGCACACAAATTGCACAAATGTACACAGGTACACACGGTCAGCCACACACGCAGACAAGTGATTTGTCACTGGCTGAGGATGAGCATGACCTCGGACAACCCCAAGCCGACCTCTGACCCCTTTAACATCACCTTTCCCAGAGGTGGCAGCAGATTTATCAAGGAACATAATGACCATTACAGCCCCCATCAGTCACTGACGCTCAGGTCTCCCCGTGGAAAACACACAATATAGGCCAAATATTAACAACACGCTACCCTGCAAACACCTCACACCTCATACTGTGACATTGTTTTATTGCAAGTGACGGCTGACACACAGGATCAATTTCTCTCTCTCTCTCCCCCCATCTCTCTCACCCTCCCTTCCTACCCCCTCTGTTTCCCCCCTTCCTTCTCCTTTCTTTCCTCTCCCTTTTTGCCTCTCTCAAGATCTCTTTCCATCTCAATCAGGGCTTGTTTAACAGAACTAGTGTGGATTGATGGTAAAATGGTTGATGTTTGGCGCGTCAGTCCCCTACAGGGAGGAGACCTGTATTCCTGTGGCGCTCAGTGGGTAGATCGTGGCACTAACAAAGCCAGCGGTTTTCGTTCTCACTGGGGCCGGGCGGGTGGGCATACTCGCAGCTCTAGGCAGTCATGATACTGCAAGGCACACAGCACACAGCCAATCACCAACTGACATACGGAAAAAGCACAGTGGTAACTGCCGTTGTTTGTCGTATACTGTAGTTTCCCACAATCGCGGAGTCTACTTGTTCAACAGGTCAATCTGTGTGTCAGGGCCATACGCATTTACTAGTAAGACATCAGTGTTTTCCATACAGGCTACTTGGAAGATTACAGAGAGAGTTCGAATGACCAAAAATCGGTTGAGATATCAGACCGGGTACATATGTGTCCTACGCACGCACATCATACAAACATACATACATACACACACACACACACACTGCTGTATGTATACACACACATACTTTTTAAGTAGGGCAACCAACTCCCTATGACATACACACACGCTATCCTACAATATTTTCTTTGAAAACTACCGTATTTTCTGGACTATAAGGCGCACTTAAAAGCCTTTAATTTTCTCAAAAAACTACAGTGCGCCTTATAGTCCAGTGCGTCTTATATATGGATCATTCATTGACATTGACATTCCCTTTAGCACAGCTCCATCTGTTTGATGCATAACGCAACGGTAGCGTCTATTATGTGCGCCTTATAGTCCAGTGCGCCTTATATATGAAAACAGTTTGAAAATAGACCATTCATTGACAGTGCGCCTTATAGTCAGGTGCGCCTTATAGTCCAGAAAATACTGTAAGCGTCCATTAAACATTCATCCTTGCAGACTGAGTTCCAGTTCCACACATATGAAGAGAGGAAATACAGCCCGGCTAACATGTCCACCATTAATACTTCAAAAAGACATGTGGCATCAAGCCGCACTCCGCATGTTAATCATTTTCTCTTACACACAAGCTCTGGCTCTCTCATTATAACCGTCTTAACGTCTCCCCCCAGCCCCTCCTAACTACTTCTCAAAAACTCCAAAGTGAATTATGGATTCTGGTCCCATTTGTGGACTGGGAGGGCCAAATCACCACTGGTTTAAGAAGTTACACACACACACACACACACACACACACACACACACACACACACACACACACACACACACACACACACACACACACACACACACACACACACACACACACACACACACACACACACACACACACACACACACACACACACACACACACACACACACACACACACACACAGAGCACTGGGGGTGAAATCAAGGCTTATTTAACCGGATTGAGTTGGACCACCGTTTCAAGCATCAGCCCCATACTGGGAGGAAGCCTGCATTTTAAGACACACACAGAGTGGTTCAGACATCAGCCCCATACTGTGCAGACGAAGGCCCACATCAAATACAGATCTGGAGGGGCAGGCGCACGCACGCACGCACGCACGCAAGCACGCACGCACGCCCCATGCTGTGCTGAGCCCTGCATTCAAACCCACTTTACAGACGGGATGTGACAGGTTGTTTGTGAAGAGGGTTCGTCCAAGGTGGGCACACAGACACACACACAAGGGCACATTTACAGACTTTAACACAGACACAAATGCAGTGCAAATGGAGTGTGTACTCACGCAACAAATCCCAACAGAAAAAAAATTCCAGATGATTGGATGCTGGCTCAGCAGTGGAACCTGTCTGAACCAATCCCCGCCACAGACCCCGTACTGTGTCACCGAGGTCTAATGGTCCTCTATTAGGCTCCATCACTGGCACCCTCCGACTATGTCTACAGGCTACTGATGTCCTGTGTGTGTGTGCGTGTGTGTGTGTGTGTGTGTCTGTCTTCAAGGGACATTCAGAAGACAGAGAGCATGGTTAGACGTAACTAGTAGCATCACTAGGATTTCTCCTTTTTGATGTTTAAGTATTCTGTTGTTGAAAATTGCTCACAAACACCCTCACAGACAATCCGGGGGCTACTGTTGTCCTGACATTGTACTCTTCAAGTCATAAATGCATACAGCAAGTGGAGAGCTTGGATTTCGCTGCAGGAACTTTCCAAAGTACCAAATAAATTGCAATAAAAAGAGACACTGTGTGCCTAGGAGATCTTAGGAGGCATTAAGGCCAATGGAAGCAACGTTATATTGTAACCTGTGATGTGAAGAAGCATCATTGCTCAAATAGTATCCACATATTATGACACAGATGACACAGATAAAAATGTTCAAATAGTTCTAGGGCCGTTTGTCTTCCCCATGCATATCTCTTGTGAAGTATAGATATTTAACCCTGTAATTCTACCAGTCTATAACTTCCAAACAAGTAGCCATTTTGAAATCATAATCATAATCTTCATCAATGTACAGATGTGCCATTTAGACAGTAGATTTCCAGGGGATTTGCATAACATTGAGCTTGTAGATCAGTTATTTTAGCTATTTTTATGACCTTCTGACTTCAAAGTTTAAATCTACCTATGAAGGTGGATTCTGCTTTTCATTGGGAATGGAGTGGCTTCTTGCCATTTGCGAGTTTCTCCATACAAATTAGAAAGGAAAAACAGGGAAAGAAACCTCTTATCATTCACCCTTTCAGAGTTAGGTTCAATGATTGGATTGGCCCTGCCCCCTTGTGCACTGTAATTTGTAAGCAAGTGTCATGACTGCCTTACTTATATAAGGTTTACAGGTTTTTTTTCCACACACATTAGTTAATCTCCTGCGTTCAATTTATGTGTTGCCCGATCTTTAAATGTCTGGCTCCGCATAAGCAACGGTAACCATGCATGGCAGGCGAAGTGAAACACACCAACCACCACCCAGCCTTCACCCATGTGTCTTTCTAAGCATGGAAAATAAAACATGCAAAATGCACTGTATAGTACCAGGGTCTCCATAATAGCACATTCAACATTATAATTCATGAGCAGCTCTTCACAATTGTTGCTCTTGCATTGGTATCCTACTTATATTGTCCTACAACTTCGCATAGGTTTCTAGGAAAATAAATAAATGAAGTAGTAACGCAAACTGTGGGTGTCCCAGCTGACACCTAAAAAACTTTCCTCCAAACTTCTGACATCTGGAAGAAAACAAAAAGAGGAAATGGGGGAAACAATTACACTATTCCTATGAAGGGCACATATTGTGCACCAGCAGCAGCCTACTTTTAATAATCATAATCATTGTGATGATGAGTCATCATCATCATTGCTACATACAGTAATACCTAGCATGGAGTTTGGCCTCTAGGTCACCAGAGTACCTCTCTCTGCAATCTCTCTTTACATTGAATACGTCACTGACCTGACACAGTTATGCTTTGTCAGAAACAATCAAGTTAAAAAACTCAATTTCAGAATCACATGATGTCAGATCACATCACAGACATGTCACCTTCAGGTATTCCACCTGTCTACATGGGAGTTGTGTAAGATAGTATGCTGTGCAATGGAATATAATGGTATTAGAATAGAACCAAAGATGTGTAACACAACATAACAACAGAGGACAGGACAGCATAGGCCAGCAATCTAGTTGAAGACTTCTTAAAAGGCAAGGTCAAAACCAGACAGCCATGATTGTGTGTGGTTCACATACACGCCCAGGGTCTGCAACTTTCTGTTTATGCCTCTCTCTCTCTCTGTGTGTGTGTGTGTGTGTGTGTGTGTGTGTGTGTGTGTGTGTCGCGTGAACGTTTCCACGTTCTAAGAATATAGGCTAATGCCCTGCAGAACTGACAGATTAAATGCCAATCCCAGGGTTGGACCAAAATCAGCCACAGGCAGTCTGTGTGTGTGCGTGCGTGCGTATGTCCGTGTGTGTGTGTGTGTCTGTGTGCGTGTTTGTGGGTCTTGCAAATGGAAGAATGTGGGCATGATAAACGGCTTGAAAGGTCATTTTCAGTTTATTTTGACTTGCTGACGTTTTCTGATGAAGTAACATTTCTGAAGATAAAGTCAATCATTCAGTGCCTGTTAATGCAATACAACTCCCTATATAAGGCCATGCCCACGCATTTCATGATGTGGCCGCATGGGTTTCAATAAGCCCAAAAGAATAGATTCATTTCACAGATATACACACAGCAGTCCTTGTTAACCCATTTAGACCTGCATCTGTGTCACTCTAGATTTTAACCACTATAACCATTTATTATTTTATGCTTTAACTATAAAAAAATAGCAGACATACAAAGTACGTAAAATCGTAAATATAATAAAGTACGGGGGGGGGGGGGGCCTGATACATAATATTTTGAGATGGGGTTGACATGAAAAAGTTTGAGAACCTTTTGAGAAGAAGTGACATAGAAACATGTGTTTTTCCAAAACCTTAGAAAGATTTATAGAATCGGGTCAAACATATTCAAGTTCTTTTTTTTTTAAGATCAGAGCAGTATCGAGTGCTGTGATGTGAGCTTGTAGATCTGCTATTTTGTAATAGTTAAAGCATAAAATAATGGTTAAAGTGATTCCCGGTATTAATGTTGTTAATAGAGAAGCTTTGAGTTCTGCCCCTTGAACATGTGCAGTATCTCTCACAGATTATAACCTTGCTGTTTCAGGGCAGACTCTCACTTTAATGATTTGAAATGCCAAGCCAGGACCTTTGGCCTTCTCCAAACCATGGTGAAAGATCAATTGCAAAACAATTACTGAACCAAGTTCTGTCGCCATGTTACTAAGCATCAAATAAAGGCTAACTGTGAATGTTCAGAACTGTTTGAGACAAGGAGAGTTTAACACCAATGACTCTTCCATTTGCAGGTTTTTGAGATCTATTCGATTAACATCAATAATTAACCATCGGTCAAACCATCATGGGGTGGGCGATATGGAAAAATACAATATCACAATATTTTCCCAAGCTATATCACGATACACGGTTTTATCACGATTCATTTTTCACGTTGGTTTTTATGGTTATTTTTCAAGTTACTTGAAAAAAAAACTACACTCTCTGGGTTCCTTTTGGGAGGTCTAAATTGAACTTTACAAGTATATAATTCTGACAGTATACAAATGAAACCAAATGGACCCTTATGGGTATATTTGGTTTCATGTGTATACTGTCAGAGTTAAGTGGAGACCTTGACAGTTTACAGTTTGAGAACTACTGATTTAGACCAAAATGCAGGCTTAAATCGGATTCTGCAATGAATCGCTGTATTAACGATTAAACAGGATTTTTTACAAGGCTCCCTCAATTGTATCACAATATATACGATACCTCTGAAAAGGCATATCATGGAGACTGTATCGTCTCAAGGATAATTATCAACATATCGCCCACCCCTAAACCATCATAGACCTAGTATTATTAATATCAGACCAGTTCAAAAGTGGAGACTGTGGCTTAATTGTATGCACACAGAAGGTTCAGACTCAGAGGTCTGTATTTGATTCATAAATCAATCAAAATCAGATCTCTAAACTTTTACAGCAGTGAGGATCGAGATCTTTGAAGACTGGATTGGTATCCTTTCCATGTGCAGTGGTGGATAAAGACTTTATTTGATTGATTGAATACATTATTAGTCAAAAATGAAAACAGCACTGGTGTTGTTTTAAGTCATTGTTTCAATAAAACCTGAACAAAATCTGTTCTCTTTTGGTGGTGTCACTGATTTAAGATGACTAAGAAACTAAGAATGTCAACCAATCAGATGATGAAAGCATTTTCTTTTGCACAATTCCCACACTACTGTTGATGGTGACAAAGGCCAACTGAGGCCCACTTTTCCAATACAAATGTGTCTATATAAGTTAGTTCTACAGTCCATAGTCCAAAATCAATAAACATCAAATTCTCAAAAACCATTATGCATGCATGTTCAAAGGCAGGCTACAACTCTGCTATAAATATGCACATTAAAAGCAGCACATATAGTCTTGGACTTGTTCCAAGAGTTCAATTTGTGCGTTGCGTGTCCCTTTTCAATTAACATTAATGATTTTTCTTTCTTATGGTTTGTTCATGAATATTAACACAATATTGAAATGAATGCAAATATAGTGTGGGAATTGGGTATTTTGAAAACAGAAGTATGGAATTCCAAGTTGGGTTCTAATTCGTTAAGCTTACATTCCCTTGATCATACAAATTACCAGAGACAGCCATGGGTAGAAACCACTCACACATGCACACACACTGACAAACACACACTCTCACACACACAGTTTAATTACATGCTGTTGAGCAACTGTTTCTCTTATGCATTCTGCGTTCATTGATTTGAGAGGTCTCCAGCATTGAATTACACTATAGATTTCAGCGTGCGCACGCAGCACAAACACACCCACACACAGACACACACACACACACACACACACACACACGCACGCACACACACACACACACACACACGCTAATTTAAATTTTAGCATTCAGAAGACAATCTATTAGCATTTTCTTCTACTGAGCAGGCTTGAGGTGCAGCGCGCCAGTTGAACGAAGGGGCAGAGCAGGGCGTCACTTGAAGAAACTGGAAGCTATCCAAACTCTTTCTCGTTAAGACTCCAGCCATGCATGGCTACTTACAGTATCTCTGAGTATTGAAAGGAAATGAAAGCAAACAACCAACCACACATGTGTAGCCGTCCTTCTAAAAACAGAAGGCAGAGCCCAGCGAAGGCGGTGGGTTACTGGGTTACCAGTCATCAAGGCCATGGTGTCAGAAAGAACAGACGGAACCATTCTGTTTATGAACAACAACTTTTAAGTGTGTGTGTGCGCGTGCAGTGGTTCTCAAACTTTTTTCATGTCAAGGACACACAACTTGATATGTATTTGACAAGGTACTTTGCAAGGGACCCCCAGAAGAGACGTTTTTGTGTTACTAAATTATTCAGAATTCCTCAAAAATAGCAGATATACAAGCTCCAACAAGATCCATTTTTCAATAGCCAAAGTATAACATTGAATAAGTGGTTAAAAATGCTGTGATGCTATATTAACACATTTTTCTGGGGACCCCCTGTAACCCCCCCCCCCCCCCCCCCCCCCGAATTATTATTATCGAAACGGGCGATAATCAAAGTCGATATTCATAACATTTATTAATATTGCATAATTTCGTTATATATTTTTTTATTATTTATTTATTTTTTGCATCTTGCATACTGATTTTCACCGATTTCCTGCTGCGGAATAAGTTTTTAACGCTATTCTAGTATGTGGCGACTAGATGTGAGCCTCTAGACATTTAGGATGGGAAAAATATATAAATTAATTAACCACTATTTCAAATTGGGGTATACATTTTTTTCCTTTTTTTCTTTTACTTAAAATGCATATCGTTTCATAATATCGGTTATCGGCCTCTTTGATCATGACTTATCGATATCGAAATCGAACATGAAAATCCCATATCGGTCGACCCCTACCACAGACCCCTCATTTCACACTATTCATATATCACTGGGACCCCAAGTGACAGTGTAAAACCCTGTGTTAATTTAACGCTGAGAGTGATCAAGTGGAACCAAAAGGACACTCATGGGCCATTTGATCCTTACCGATCAGAAGAATTACAGATCTGTTACGGTCCAGAATTCCACACGGTTCCTAACTACTAGCTGGGAACCCCCTGGAACCCCTTCAAGGACCCCTGGGGGTCCCTGGTCCCCAAGTGGTGAACCACTGTACTACACAAGTTACACAACTAGACACCCCCATCCCCTTGCACACAACACACATCCAAGCAACAATCCTACCTAGGCCTGAAACCATAGACGAGGGCTCTACAAAAAAATCAAACCTCGGTTCGAAGTGGAGCGGTGAATCTGAGCAGCTATACTGTGTGTGTGTGTGTGTGTGTGTGTGTGTGTGTGTGTGTGTGTGTGTGTGTGTGTGTGTGTGTGTGTGCGCCTGCACAACAGCGCCCCTCCTTTAACATGTGTGGCCACTCAAGGTATTGCCAGGCTACGGACATAGCCAGCCACATAGCCACATAGCCAGCCACATAGCCACATAGCCAGCCACAGACATACCTGTCTATTGGGAGCGCTTTCACCGCTCCAAAAAGAGCAGATCAAGTAGAACTACTGAGGTAGGTAGTTAACTGTCTGAAAATGCATCAAATACATCAACATAAATCCAACACTGACAATTGTGCAGTCAAACAAGTATATAAAGCTATTTATGAAATCTATGAAAGGTATTTTCCGGACTATAAGGCGCACTTAAAAGCCTTTAATTTTCTCAAAAAACTACAGTGCGCCTTATAGTCCAGTGCGCCTTATATATGGATCATTCATTGACATTGCCATTCCCTTTAGCACAGCTCCATCTGTTGGATGCATAACTTAACGGTAGCGTCTATTATGTGCGGCTTATAGTCCGGTGCGCCTTATATATGAAAACAGTTCGAAAATAGACCATTCATTGACAGTGCGCCTTATAGTCCGGAAAATACGGTAATCTGCAACATAATTTTTATAAAATATGTGGTGGGGGTCCCTGCTTCATCTCTCTCACAGCTAAGGGGTCCTTGGACTGAAAAGCCTTGAAGACCCCTGCCATAGACGCATGTAAACCTGACCCCTCCCACTCCCAACAGCACACAAACATACATAGGTATTACATATACACAAACTCCCCATCAATAACACACCACTAACTCCCACAACCACATGGATGGTTGGCGGATGGAGCCAACTAAACCCCAATTCTCCAGAAGTAATAAATATGCTTTTCTTTGTGTCTCTCTAAACAATGTTTGCAGACTGGTGAATCCCCCCTCCCATTGTTTCAATTTAAAGACCTTCAGCTCATTTACGAGTGGGTGAATAGGTGTCCCACACATCTCACGCAGGAGATTTGGTTTAACGCGCACGCACACGCACACACACACACACACACACACACACACACACACACACACACAGTCAGACACATGTCTATGTGTGTACACAGATAAACATGGCACTCTTAATAAGTGCACAGTGTTTAGAATATAGGCCAATATGGGAATGCTCATCAATGCAGGTTATACCTGCAGTAGAGTACTCTGGAGCTCACTATGAGAGCAATAAACTGCAGAGCATAGGTTTTTAACTCATAAAAGTGCATAGATTTTAACCACATGAACCACAGTGCCCCTATTCTGTGGCCGGCATTCTGCAAAAATAGCTTGTCTACACATTGTGGCATTGTGTAGATTACATATATAAGATATTTGGTGTAGATGGGAAAAGAAAGGAGCGGATAACATATAGAGCCCTAGGTCAACTAAGCAGGTTTAAGTGGTCAAACAGAAGTAAAACGTCAATTTGTGAATAAAGTGAATAAAAGACTAAAAGATCCCACGAAGTCTGATAATCCCTTTAACTCATTGAGTGCCAGCGCCCTCTAGGGGCCATAGAATGCCAGCGCATCTCTCATAGGCGAGCGCTTTAGCTTCCAGGACCTCACCTTCCAGGACCTCACGTGCTCACGTTCATGCACGTCATGGAAATGTCCCGGATGATAATGCTAACAGAATGGCTATTCCCATTTTGTCATCTAAAAGATCATTTTTGGGCGATTTCGCCGTAAATAAACCTCGCGCCGCTTCCCTAAAGACACAATCCAGAGATATAGCCTTCAAAAGATGTGGTCTTTCATTGGATTAGGCGGAGATTGGCGATTTCGTTCGCAAATAACGTCTGGCCGGGACGTTGCTAGCTTTCGGCTAGTAGCTAGAAAAATCAGGCCAGGCTTCAGAAGGCCTCTTATCATTTTATTCCATTTCATTAAATATCCCGGACTAGTTCGGGATAGGCACCCTGGAATACGTCACGCCGCCTACAATGAACATTGGGTGAACATTGGGGGGGGTCTAAACTTTATTTTAAACCATTAAATCGTCGGAGCATCTAGCGTCTCTCGTTGGTGAGCGCTGGGCGAGCCGGGACCACCCACGTTGCTCCAAGCAGCTCGGGGTAAGTAAAATAGCAAATAAAAAATTGTTTTTGATCCCGAATATCCCGAACTAGTTCGGGATAGGCACTGTATGAGTTAATATCTCTCTCTTTCTTGCTCACAGATAAACTGTCCAACATAGATGGTGGTTTGGCCTGTCTCATGCAACATTACCCTCCTGGCATAGGTAGTGACCCTGTCTCTCACTTTAATGAAAATAGAGACCAGCTAAGCCCATAAGGCTGAGCAAGGCATTGAGCACAGTGTGCCACTACTATGTGTGTGTGTGTGTGTGTGTGTGTGTGTGTGTGTGTGTGTGTGTGTGTGTGTGTGTGTGTGTGTGTGTGTGTCCACAGCCTGCGTCCACCTCTCCAGATCGCCGTGGTTAGAGGCAGGGAGCTGAGGAGAATATCGCCACCGACAGTGGCTGGCAGACCGCTGGGCTGGAAGGACAAGGTGTGCCTAACAAATAGTGGGTATGTTCATGCACTGTGCCAGCTGGTGTGTGAATGCCAGTGTGTGTGTGTGTGGTGCCAGGAGGTGCAGGCATTATGGCCAGCGTGTGACTGAGCACAATGCGTTCAGAGTGTCGCTGCAACCCTCTCTCTCTCTCTCTCTTTTCACTGAGCTCCTAACTGTCTTTCTCTCAATCATGTGAGTGGAGGCTGAATGGAGAAAAATAAATAAAGCCTGGATATTCTAATGAAGGAGTGTGAATTCTCTCCATCAATCACACTTTCCTCTTATTTTTTTCTTTTCTATCACCACCTGATTCTCTCTCTCTCGGTTTGTCTCTCTCCATCATGTGAGTGTCAACTGATTTCTGTGTTGAGTGTTTAAGACTGGGTGTTTGTGTCCTTGCCAGTGAATAGAACATTAATTGCATTAGCATTACAGCAGGGTGAATTCCACCAAGTCTTATTCAACAGAGGATAGACATTCTCAAGGAGTTGAAGCGTGTTATTTCAGTGCTGTCCAAATCAAAACCTCATTGTGTACAATTGGACGAATGCAACAACGACAAATGGCAGAGGAAGATTGCAGAATTTTTTTTAATTGCACCGTTTGCTTTCAACAAATTATTCCAGATTTTATGATTCAAAACTGATATTGAAAAGTGCTATGTGATTAATATATTTCTCCTTCTGGCACTTAAAGCACCTTTAGCACATTGCAAATTAAGGGCTAAAGTAAAAAAAAAAAAGCCTGAAATGTGTGTATTCACTACTCATCTCACACTCTAGGGCTGAGCAATATTGGGCGATATTATCAATAGTGAGACTAGATATCGTCTGGGACTTTTGGATATCGTAATATATTATGAGGCGTCGTCTTTCCCTGGTTTTAAAGGTGATACACCATGCATTTAAAAAGTATTTATGTCATATTGTTTATGTCCCAAAAACGTTTTTCAAAAGGTTTGAGGCTAAATTACCACTCCTGAATAGAGAGCCTCTCTCATTTTTGAATGGCTCTCAGAGCATTTCAGCTGCAGTACCACCTTTGGCCTGAACCCCCCCCCCCCCCCCCCCCCCCCAAACAAATCTTTTTGAAAAACATTTTTTTTGTGTGATGATGACGTCACAATCGGCAGATGACGTCACAATCGGCAGCAAATCTGGATAGCCTGTTTTGAGAACCCATGGGATACTTTTAACCTTCGCCTTCTCAAAACCAGAGAAAGACACAACGGTCAGAAATGGGACTTTGTGAGGATAGAAGGTGCTAGTGGGACCCCAAAAAAAGGTTTTAAAATAGGAAAAGTGAAATTTCATGGTGTATCACCTTTAAAGACCCCTGGTGTGGTTTCACAGCGACACACAACCACCTTTACATGGTGGCTGTGCGAGCAGCCC
>NC_137811.1:44902739-44912739 GCF_963921795.1 Nannobrachium achirus | reverse complement strand
TTGTTTGTTAATTATTGTACTTTGAACCAAATGGACCTGTATAGTTCCTGTACAGTTCCATTTAGTTCCTCCAAAAAAAGTTAACACTGAGGATGTTACTTTGTAGATACCTAGCTAACATTGTATTCCCTCCCACAGTCTCTCAGTCAGTACTGGTGTGAGTAGGAAGGTCAGTCACCATGTTTGCATGTCACTGAGGCAGTTGATTTACCCATGTTGTGGAAATCATGAGCATTTACATTTTATAGATGAAGGCCCCGTCAACATTCACCTTCAATGGATTTCTCTGCTTCAGCATAATGATAGTGATAACCTTCCTAAATGTTAGATAACAGTTTTTTCCACTCTGCCAGTTACTCTGCTATTAAAACTATCTTTATTATTATTATTTGTATGTATTTTTTCATTTACATTTCTTGGACCGATCCATTCTCTGGATTCCCTCTCATTAGATTTTGTTTGTTAACGTAGCGGTAATCTAGCTCTTAGACAGCCATTGCCTGGGTGTGTTTGTTTTAAAGGTAGTTTAGGGTCACCGTTTAGGCCGCGGCAGTGGGAGATATGGATAGGGCTCCAGGCTACAACTGCAGAGCTTGGCACCCACTGTGTGTTACTGTGTTTGTTTTACAGAGCTATAGGAGCCAGGGTTCATGTGTGTTGGTGTGTGTGTGTGTGTGTGTGTGTGTGCGCGCGCGCGCGTGTACGTGTACGTATGCGTGCGGAGCAACCCATTTTATCTATGCAAGGGAGCTTGATGTGTTTTATAGAAGAGCCTGAGCAAGAAGCATTCAACAGTTACAGTTACTAGAGAGCAAAACGTTGATGCGTTCCCCGTCTTAAAGGAGTAGTTCACCTCCAAAACGTTTTTTTTTCTTTCTTTTTTTTTCACCCCTTTTTTTCAATTGATTACTTACGCCATGGAGACTTGAGTTCTAAATAAAGTATGTATGCTATGGTAAATGTAATTCATGTATGTTGACGTATACATTACTGTATTTCTATGTCTACAACTGGTGCAACCGAGGGACAAACTTCAGCCTAGTTCATTGGCACGGCAGCGCCCGTTCGACTTTTTTTCTTTTTTCACAACATGATGAGGGATACGCTGGTCTTTTACAAAAAATTGCAGTTGGAAATAAAGGATGGACATTTTTCGCAAATCACAAAGGTAAGCTTAGATCCTTATAAAATCATATAAATTGCAGTAAAAGAGTTAACTTAGCCCAAGAGGTCCAGCTGTGTCAAATACACTATCAAACAGAATCAACACTTCAGGCTCAATTGGAACTCCCTGTGCCATCTACAGTGAGCTAGTAGAGCTAACAGTTATTCACCAAGCAACAGTCTTAAGGGGGTAGACGAGGAGATGATATGGAAAGTTATAAATACTAGGAAACCCAATCATGATGGTGGTTTGAATTAATTGTAGTGATAAAATAAACAATAGTATTCCAAACTCAGTTTCTTCTCATTTCATTAATATGCTCACTTTTTCAGCATGGACATTATGGCTTCCTCGGTGTACTAGTAAGAACCAGACAGAGGTGTTCTTTATGATGATAAATATAACTGATTTCCTTAACAGTTCACTACAACCAACATCAATATCAATATCAGCTAATGCTTTAAACTTATAAGAAAACAAGTTAGTTTCTTTCAAGCTGTAACAAGAGCTGTAACTCCTCCCACAGTTTTGGCGGCATACAAGCCGACGACTGGCTTGATCAGAAATCATGTGCTTCCATTTTGCTAAGGGATGTCATATAGTTTAATTTATATAATTTATATTAATTTGTCCCAACAGTATAGTATGTGACTTTATTGTCACATAAACCCAAAAGTTTAGCTCGCTACTCCTCCCACAGTTTTGGCGGCACACACAAGCCATATGTCAAATCAACCGGCTTTTTTGGAAAACGTTTTTGTCCCATTGACTTGAATGGGATTTTTCTCTGCAACAGTAAGGGCTACAGTTGCCACATTTGGTAGAGAGGTTCAAAGTCCAGACGCCTCCGCATGGTGGTGCTTTAAGAGGCCATTTTGAATTTTCTTCATAAGACACTTTTTGCGCCTCCTACAGATTAAAAAAAGAAAGGGAAAAAAGCACACATGATCTCTAGATCAATGGCACCAGCAGCCTCTTTTAGTTTGAAAATTGGGCTTAGGAGCGACAGAAGTATCCAAAGGTCACAGTATTTGGTTCATGGGAGTGATGGAATTTAATAATAAAATGTTATAACAGCTACGTCTTTCCAGGAACCCCAACTGTGAGTGCTTATCTGTTAATGGGAGTGTCTAATGTAAAGCAGAGCTCAAGGGTTGTGTGACATTGTGTGTCCATGTCTGTGCATGCCATGAACATTGCCTCAGGTATGTGAGCAGGTGAACTTCAGTAAATGCCAACTCTGAAGAAAAAGATGCAGAGTTGAGAAATACCTGAAAAATGATTTGCATACGTATAGCATTCCATCCAGTAATTTGCTTAACATTTGCATAGCATGGTTGCTTAGCCAATAGTGTGACAACATGATAGTAGGGAATGTCTCACCAGGCAGTTAATTTAACATTTATCTGATGGATAAACTATTTGAAGGTCAATGGGTTGTGTGTAAAAGTGTTTCACTTGTATGCATTTATATTAGCAGCAGCCATTTATATGATTTAGTATTATTACTTGCGCCAGCAGAGTGCGCAAGTACTGCGTTTGGTGATTTTATATGTGGCGTATCTGTCTGTTTTTTAAACACTTCATCAGTTGTCACCGTGGCAAGT
Organism: Nannobrachium achirus; assembly: GCF_963921795.1. Classification (NCBI taxonomy): domain Eukaryota; kingdom Metazoa; phylum Chordata; class Actinopteri; order Myctophiformes; family Myctophidae; genus Nannobrachium; species Nannobrachium achirus. The sequence continues at coordinate 44,909,967 of NC_137811.1, read as the reverse complement.
TTAAAGTTGTCTTGCATACCCCAAGGTTCCTGTAGAATTTCAAGATGTGCCTAACACCAAACACCAAAGTAGATGTTGAGATTTTTGGCTACATCAAGACTGTCAGTGAGGAGGGTTATTGGAGTTTGGATGGATATGTTGCTGGCTATGGATCTAAGTTTAGCGCCACAGCCTAGCTGGGTTTTAAATAGCTTCCATAGGTCTCGTGGTTTGTGGATGTTTTCCTCAACTTTCTCATCCAAGTAGTTTTTTTTGGCAGAGAGGATTAAGGAGGTTGTCCGATTTCTTAGTTTATTTGCCTCTAAACTGACTATTTCTAATTTGGCTTCAAGGTGTTTATTGGGGCCTTTTTTGAGTTTGTGATTATATTTGCGTTTCTCAGAGTATTTTTTGTCTCTGAGTTTCATTGATTCACAGATTTCCGAATTCCACCATGGCTGTGAGCGGGCTTTAACCCTGACCCAACGCAAAGGAGCCACTTCGTCTAGGGTAGTGTTGAAAATGGATTTAAAGCCCAGCCAGGCTTCATCGACCTGAGTGCTAGCTAGTACTGGGGACCAGTCAGATTTCTCCAGTTTGTGATTAAAGGCTTCGCTAGAGTAGGTTTTGAGGTTTCTAGCTTCAACTGTTTTGTGGCCGTCAGCTTTGGACTTATGTATTTTACGGGTGCAGTAAATGATATCATGGTCGCTTAGGCCACCACATTCAATAGTCCCACTCGCGGAGACTTTAGATTTGTCTGTGGTTACAATGAGATCTATGGTGGTTTGAGAGTTATCTGTAACTCTAGTTGGCTTGGTGATGAGCTGAGTGAAACCCTGTTGATTACATAGCTTATTGAATTTTTTGAATAGAGGAGCTTCTTTACGAAGCATGTCTATGTTCCAATCTCCAATAATGTATGTTTCAACATTGTCAAGGTGCAAGGCTCTCCTCCAGTAACTCACAGAAATCATTTTGGTCGGGCGGTCTATGGATGGCACCGATTAGTATGTTTTTAGCTTTCTTAAGAATCACTTCCACCCATACAGTTTCTAAAGAGCTGTGTTGTAGGTCAGGGCGGGGGATATACTTAATACTGTTATGAACATACATGCATACACCACCACCAGATCTGTTTCTATCATTTCTGATTACAGAGTAGTTGTCAATTTCGATCTGAGAGTCAGTGATAGAGGCATCAAGTTTAGTCTCTGAGAAGGTTAGAAAATGGACCTTACCTTCGAGAACCATATGCTTGATTTGTTCATATTTAGCAAACAAAAATGTTAATGTTTAAGTGCATAATGTGAATTCCTCTTATCACAAAGCGGCTGGCAAAGTCCATGGCAAGGTCCATGGAAGTGGTGTTTGCATCGGCGTCGGTGGGGGAGGGGGGTTGGTTGTAGTCTCTGGTGGCTTCAGAGGGGGACAAAGGGGTCTCCATGTAAAGTTGGGGGATGGGGTGGTGGGGGGCCGTGGTCACCGATTTAACCCAGGTTGAGAAAAGCGCTCGGGCCTTCTCTGTTAACCAGCGTGGAGCAGAGTTAATGTAGACTCTGTTCTGGGGTGCTGGGTCCACGAGAGGGTCCGCCGGGTCCATGAAGGGGTCCGCCGGGTCGGGTCGGGTCGGGTGCAGGTCGGGTGGGTCGGTGGGGCCGCCGGGGTCCGGTGTTGCGTGACTTGCGTCGATGATGCAGGTCTTGTGCTGAGCTAGTCATGCGGGGGCGATCGCAGAGGGTTCTCTGGGGGTCCGTGAGCCAGGGGGTCCTTCGACGATCCGTAAGTCCGCGGAGGCGACTGCCGTGTGATCGTCGGGGATCGGCTGGTCAGGACAGCTGGAGTAGCCCGCTGTTGGTCCCGCGGGATTCGCCTGTGACGAGCTAGCCAAGTTAGCAACATTAGCTTCGCTGATCACTGACAAAGGAGGGTTTGCCGTCGTCAAACCAACTGCAGTGGCGAGAGCAGCCAGTCTTCGGGTCATATGTCGGGTAGCTACAGGCCCTGGATTTAATTCTACATCTCCTGATAGCAGCAATAATAAGAAGATCAATGATCGACTCATACAACCATTCAGGGGTTTGTCTCTTTTGTTCCGGTTTGTAGCCAACAACGATTGAATAACAGAAGATCCAAAAGTCGGGTGCTTGGCTACCGTTTTTCCCATAAGATAGAACTCACTGTGTTTTTCGTCCATTACGTCCATTTCCCATAATTGTTTCTCGTATTCCAGTGGTGTTAGGATCTGTGGCGATTTATAGCATAAATCCGTGATCCAAAGTAGGAATAGTAGAAAGTGTGGGATGAACCAAGCCTTTGTTGTTTTGGTTCCGGAGCAGCGAAAAAGAATGCGACCTCCCATGTTGGTGCCTGCACTTCACTAAGGCCTTCACTTTAAGGCCTCAGACCCGTTGGGAAACGCGCGGTTGTGCGAATGAGGTCGACTTTGTTTTAAGTCGACCTTTCCTGCTACCCCAATTCAGAACCTCTGCCCCAAACTTTTCACATGGGCCTGTTCTAGCACCACCAGGAGGCCGATTTTTGCTAAACTAACTTTTGTCAGTACTCCTACAGACTCCAAATATCATGTAAATCGGTAGACAGTATGTCTACAGTCTTGTGATTGACATGGATCTAGCCGATTTTCCATAGTCCATCCTGATTGGCTAAAACTGTCTTCCAAAGTTTGCAGGATTGGTCCGTTTTGAAAAAAATGCCTGAAATCATGAACGCAGTGTGCTATTTTGGTGAAATTGTGCATGCAGATTCCCAATAGGCAGAGGAATAAATGCCACAAAAAAAAATCTAATCAGCCTCATGGTGGCGCAGGCCGAGTCGTGTTTTTACCTACGTATAACTCCACTGATCAGTGTACAACTTTGTATGTGCACTCCCTAGAGGCCAAGGAAACACCTTTGCCCTGCATTTTTCATATCTGCCTTTTATAACGCCACCAGGAGGCCGACTTATGTAAAACCATTTTTTTCCTATTATTCCCTGAGATCTTATCCAAAAATCATACAAATCAGTAACAGTATCTCTATAGTCATGTGATCAAGACGGATCTGTCCGATATTTCATATTCCATCCTAATTGGCTAACTAACATTGGCTTCCAAAGTTTGCAGGATTGGTCAATTTTTAACAAAATTACTTAAATCATGAACGCAGCTTGTGATTACAGAGAAATTCCCACTAGGTCATGGAACAAATGCCACTCTTTTCACATTGGCCTGTTATAGCCCCACCAGCAGGTCGACTTTTGCCAAACAAATTTTTGGAAGAAAATGCCTTAAATCATGCATGCAGCGTCACAATGCCGTTAAAGTCCAAAGAAGACATGGCACCCTTTTCACATTTAGTGCCACCAGGACCTACCTGATCTGGTGGAGACCTATGCTCGGAAGAGCACTGCTTCTAGTTTTAGCCTGGCAAACTCATAACACATCACAGCTTGAGCTTGTAGATTGGCTATTTTCACAAATTTTACACACCGCCATTGTGCAACGAAGTATAAGTGGTTAATCAGACCAATCGATTTGGTCGATTACATTTTTTTTCTGTCGATTCCTTGATATATAAGAAATTAATAACCTGCTGTACATGAGCATGATTAAGTCGGATATTGGTTCTAGTCTGTCTGTCAGTCTGTCACACATCATCACACGTCACACATCATAGACCACATGAGACTGACATGGAAGCCATGCTGATGTTAGACTTTGCTTCTTTTTTTTAGGTTGTTCGTACCTTCTTTATTACATTTTGTGATAGCAAAATGTCTTTACCTAGCCCCTGGAAGTCACTTTGGCAGTGACGTCAGAATGGAAAGTGGATAAATGTCCCTTGATGATAAACGCGGGCGGTTCTCTCGGCTGGCTCCACGTATTCTATTGAAGTCAGTGGGCGCCGCCCCGCTCAGCGTGTAGATCATGTGGAATCAACTGCTCCTCCTTCCGTGGGCATTGCTAGTCGCTTTTTCGCCCCCCTTCTTTGGTTTGGGAAAGGCGATAAATGTGTCAGAAGGTGGATGGGCGGGCGGCACGAGGCTTTCTCCTCCTATGCAGTGCCCTCGCTATAGCAAATATGTGGAATCGAGCGCCACAGCCCACCAGCCCCCCCTCTTTTGTGCCTTGGTTTCATAGGGGGAGTGGTCTTCCTTTCTCCTCTACGGTTCTATAATATAGCGTACACAGTACACTGTCGTTTTACTCACGTTCAGAGCGATTTTTTGGACTATAGAGACATTGACAGCCAAGAAAAATCCATCAGAAGGACTTCGCCGTCGGAAAGTTCACTTATTATTAAGCACCGATGTGCTCGGATATTTTTAATTTTTCAACGTGTTACACCCATAGAGTTATAATAAGTATAACTATGGGTTACACCACGGACAACCGCTTTTCGCTCGCGTCGCGCGTGTGTGTGTGTGTGTGTGTGTGTGAGAGTGAGTGAGTGTGCGTTAGAGAGAGCGACAGATACAGACAGCGTCTATAAAAACTGCGTGTGTATGATGTTTTAAGCATTGTTGTTTCCCAAGTACTGGGTCTCGACCCACGGGTGGGTCGCGGAATGGGACTGTGACGTGTGTGTGTGCCAATGTTGTGTATTGTAACTGCGTCTTCTATTGCAAACAGTGCTAAACTCTTCAATCAATCAATCAGTCTATACAACAACCTCGCGAATTTGCCTATACAGCCCCCACCCCCACACCACGCAAAAGTCCTCAATTCAACATATAGGCTACGTCAGTAAAAGTACAAAAGTATTGACTTGATTTCATAGGCAATTAATTGTTAGCCTACTGTCAAATCTTTTGTCCCAGTACAGTTTTTGCTGAAAGACTGTCAGCCCTGACTACACTGGACACCTTACACATGACAGTTCCTGGGTACCCAAAAAATATATGTAATGTCGGTACTGCCTATCGGTTCCTAGATGTGATGCGCAAAAAAAAAAAGACAGCACAAACAGCACAAATTGCACAATCCAAGCACCGCGATGCGTCGAAGCATAACGCTGGAGCGTCTCTGTGTTGAAGTTCGGCGGTCCTTCGGGCCACTCACCTCTAGAGTTCGGGCCACTTCTAGAGTTCACAGCAAGATACTGTGTGTGTGTGTGTGTGTGTGTGTGTGTGTGTGTTGCTAAAATGAAACTGAAAGTGAATTCTCCCCAAACATTGGCAGGCCAATTATAGTAATAATAATAACACAATTAGGCCATAAATGTGCAATTATGCAACTGGAGACATATTACCTTTTATTACCCAATAAATAAATAAATAAAGAATGTTTAAAAATAATGTGTGTGTATATATAATAAAAAAAAGAAATCTCTATTCAGTTTCAGCTAAAAATATATATTTTTAACCATTTTGGAACCGAAATAGGAACCGTTAGGAACCGGAACCGATAAGCAGAACCGGAACCGGAATCGTAAAAATCCAAACGATACCCATCACTTGCCTGAGCACCACTAAACCCCTTATGTTGATCAAATATAGAGCAGTCGTGCCTGAGCGCCCACAGGGCGATCTGTTTTTTTTCCGACCCTGCTGTCCTCTGCCCAGCTCAGCCTCTGGCCGGACACCTAATTGTCCGGTTTTCAGAGTGGTGTTATTGCTTTAATGGTTACATTTACATATCTCTGCTAATCTCCCGTTTCATTGGTATAGAAAAATAGCAGATACACAAGCTCACAGACACACACGTGTGTGTATTTCATTTATAGAGCTCGCTCGGCAGTCATCGCTTACACTGAACGCTCCGGTCCACCGCCACTCCTCCGTCCTCCCACGCTTATTGTGGATGAAACCACGGCGAAAGTAGTTAGATGAACTGCAGCTCAGATTTGCCCAAAAAACGCCGAAACGAAACGTCATTTAGCCAACAATGGAGCAAAGTAAATTAGTTAATAAAGAAGCGCAGAATTGACGAGTATTATCATGCACTTTGCACCACTGTGTGCAGTGGCGTAGGGGAGGGGCACGCAACCCCCGCAATGCAGAGGGGGCCCCCACACAGCACACACCCAAATGCTCCCTACTGCTCCAGTCTAATTCTCTCTCCCCCTCCCCCGCCTGCTGGCCCAGTCTCCACACAGCTGTGTGGAATGTAGTTAATGAGCACTCCTTTAGCTTTCCCTTACCAAGAAAGGAATATACATTTACTGCACCCAGCATTTAGCTAGTGGTCGTGTTGGAGCGCCTCAGTCCGCCAGCAGAGTTCATGTGCAACTTCTTCCAGAGAGATTGATTGATTGAAGACTTTATTAGAAGTTTGCATAGGAAAGGGTACAGTTTCATGACAGTACAGTTCACTGGTACAAGGTCAACTAAAAGGAGATCCTAGTAAGCTTTTCAGCTTATTTACATAGGAAACCTTTATGTATGACTCATATAACATTGAACAGATATAACTCCGTCATCATTTGCAAAAGGGCCCCCACCCCCCTCCTCGCAGGGGGGCCACACAATTTTCAGGAATGATGTCAGCAAAGAAAAGGTAGAACGCAATGCATGTTTAGGTTTTCCTCTTGTCACTAGTAACAAAATAACTGCAGCTGAGCATAATTATATCCACAAGTCTCCCCTTCTCTTCCCCTCTCTCTGTTCTATTATTTGTGCTATGCCAGTCATGTGGATTAGATTTCTAATGGGACAATTTAACTCAAGAATAATTGCAAAAAAGATACAGTGTAGGGCCATCATGAAATAAAATAATTAAGGCTGGGACTTTAACTGATTAATTGCGATTAATTAATTACAGAAAATTAACGCGATTACAAAAATTAACGCATTTTAATCGCACCTAGTTTTTGCACCACAGAACCTTCAGTTTCGGGCATACTGATCATAGCGATGCACCAACCAAGAAGAGACAACAAACTCAAAGGGTCAAATAGCCAATCAGAGCGCTTTGCTTGGCCCAGTGGATGCGAAATTTAGACTAAAAAAACTCACTTGTTGATTCCCTCGTACAACAAAATGTGTTTTACTTGAAAAAAATGCTTCTCAGGTCAAATATTGATGTGCGATTAAAATGTGATTAATTGCGATTAATTAATCACAGAGGCTGTAATTAATTAGATTAAAACTTTTAATCGCATCCCAGCCCTAAAAATAATTCATGAAGGGTATTCGGGTGCATAATAAATAAAGGAGGTAGGCTAGTCTTAGTTTCAGGGCCGTGCAGCCCATACAGGCAAAATAGGCAGCCGCCTGGGGCCCCACACAGGCTGGGGGCCTCATG